>NC_051412.1:12550981-12551121 GCF_015228065.2 Penaeus monodon
AATCGATGACGTCAGATTGAAATGAAAGGGAAACAAATTCTGGAATGACTTTAACTAACAGCATTAAACCTCGCCCAAGTTCACTCAGTGGGAGAGAGAAGTTAGGTCACGCAAGGCAGGTTCATTTATGCTGTTTAATG
>NC_051412.1:12551681-12551942 GCF_015228065.2 Penaeus monodon
TGAGGAGTGAGCCCCATCCAGGCGGGTGTGGGAGCCTCCGCGAGAGGACGGCCAAAAATGCGCGTCGCGAGAATCCCATGGACACGAATGCGTTGATAAAGCCACTTCATCTCTCTTGTCACGCAGCGTGATTGTCTTGACGTTGTATGAAGGTTTCGTCAAAAATTTCAGTCTTGTTTTAGTGAATGCGAGAAGGGGAAAGGGAGAGCCCTGATGGGGGACGAAGGGAGATATGCAGTCAGTACGGGTAAGCTGACGGAA
>NC_051412.1:12553618-12553822 GCF_015228065.2 Penaeus monodon
TATAAAGATCAAACAGTTTATGTGTTAACGAATGTGCTCAGAACTCAGCATCTCAGGTCGCTTGGCTTATTATCACAAGCAAAACTGTGCGTATTAATAGCCGGCGAACCTAAGCTTCTGAGTAATTAGACTGCGGCCAGAAAGATAATTTGGATAAATAGTTTATGTCGCTTCCCTCTTCTCCCGAGTCATCATCATTCATCA
>NC_051412.1:12553853-12554070 GCF_015228065.2 Penaeus monodon
CAGCGCTGACGGCTCTGCTTCCTCTCAGCGACCATTTCCTCTGTCATCACTTCCCTCTTCTGCTGACCACCTTTTCTCCATTTTTCCTTTTCAGTCTGCTTTATTCTTTCTCATCATCTCTCCCGTTCTATTCCCCTCCCTCGCCCTGTACCGCCGTCTCACCTCCCCCTCCCCCCTCTCCCCATCACCTCCCTCCCCACATCAGTTCCCCCTTCCA
>NC_051412.1:12556707-12557196 GCF_015228065.2 Penaeus monodon
TAATTACTCTCAACAGCTTTAAAGACGAATGTGGAGATACATGGAACAAAGAGGAAAAGGTAGAAGATTGTGAAAGAAAAAAAAAATTATTGGAGACGAAGCAGAAAGGAAGAAAAGCGAGAAAGAAGAGGAAGTAGATGAAAGGACACAGAAAGAGAGAGAGAAAAAAAAGCCAAGTGAAGGGAGACCGAGAATAAAGGGAGAAGGGTAGTGACAAAAGCAGGACGAAAGACAACGAAAGGACAGGGAGTAAAAGTGGGAGGATAGAGAAGAAAAATGAGACGAAATAACGATGGAGACGAAGGAGGGCAGGAAAGGGAGGGGGGGGGGAGAAGCGAACTCCTTCAGATGACGTGCCGTTCGCTTGCCCGGCCACCTCCCTCCTTTGCGGAAGAGTCTCGACATATTCATATTCTGACAACAAATGTCTCTTTTATTGAATTTTATTACTGCTTTGGATCCTCATGCGATGGTTTCACAACGATGGCT
>NC_051412.1:12557653-12558136 GCF_015228065.2 Penaeus monodon
AAGCACACTCCGTGTACATCCGTGTTTTTTTCACCACACATGTCTTATACAATTATCAATTTTATCAACTGTTTGTGGGTCTGTCTGCCTGCTCAATTATACGTTTTACCTCCATTCATATTTGTACAATTTCTTCCCTGCACCGTCTTTTCTACAAAACAGTTTTGTTCCTCGATAAGTCTGAGCCATGATTAAAAAAATGAGCGAAGACACATATCGCAAGACGTACTTCAAGGAATCGTTATTTGGCAACATAAAATGTCTTATTCAACATAACATTTGCAAGATGAAACGTCTCGCTCGGGACTCTCGCGTCCTGAGTCGGCGCCCTTTTTGTCATGTTCTCCTCTTCATCCTCTTGTTATTTGCTTCAGCTTTGTTATTTGTTTCTTGGCCGCTTTTTATGTTCCCTCCGTGTTCTCAACTTGTCTAATATGCCTTTTTTACATTCCATCCACGTGATTTCATTATCATTTTCATTTC
>NC_051412.1:12558169-12559839 GCF_015228065.2 Penaeus monodon
CCCGCCTCTGAAGTTTTTCAATGAATGTATTTCCTAACCCCCCCCCCCCTTCACACACACACTCAGACCAAGATGGAACAGATTTCTAAGATTTCTGGAATGTTCCGCAGCCCTCCTCTCTCTTTCCTTTCTTCCTCTCCTCCCTTTTCTCCTTCATCCTCTTCCTTCCATCCATGCCTTTACCTTTGAATGTGACGTTCGGCCTCAAATTCGTACCTCAAGGCATCACTTTTCCTGTAATGTAAAATGCATTTCAAAATTTCAAATTGCCGTCTTCTTTTTTACGGATTCTCTCTATTCTTTCTTGGTAAACAGTAATCTAGCTTACCTTCTCGGGCGACCGTGTGACCATGAAGACGCGAGTTTGCGAGCGTTTATTTGATATATTTCATTAGATTATAATTATCTTTGTTGTTTTATTCTTTTTTTTTCTCCTAAACTCATCTCCCAATTCTAATCTTCTCTTTGTCCCTTTTGTTCTCTCTCTTCGTCCTCCATCTCCCTCGTTTCTCGTATAAATTCAGGTCGTTCGTTGATTCATCTGTTGCCTTGTTTAGATTGATGTTTACATAACTGCGTTTTTAGTCTTGCTTCTTAGCTTGTATGTAATGAATATCTGCTTGTTGGCATATCTGTCTGCTTGTCTGCACACGTTGCTATTCTATAATCATATCAGTTTATTCCCAGGATTTTACTTATGCTCATGTACCAATCAGTGTGCAATCTTGTCTGCGAATTAAATGTCTACTTTTCATGTTTTTTCGTCTGTCCGTTTCCTGTGCAACGTTCTATGGCAAATATATATATATTCACTTTGTGTCTATCTATCTATATTCCTATAAGGTTTTTTTGTTTTTTTTCATATACCAAGTTACATGTACCCTACATGCTCGTTATATTAAATAAATGTTTCTTTCTTCTTCCTAATAATTTTTAAAAAAAAAAAAAATTTTTGTTTTTAATCCTAGCAAACAAAACAAAAATATACAAATAAACAAAGAATGAAAAAGAATGTGCCAAGAGTCTACACTTCCAGGAACACTTTGGTATAAGCCGTGTTTTTATACACGTAGCCAAACTGGTCCATAGTCGCCTGTTGGTTTTTCTTCACCAGATATAAATTCAAAAATTATCTCTTTTGCTGGACAAAAACACTGTCATTTTTAATAGCTCCACATCACAAAACAATTATTTTTCAAAATTTAAAATAATGATTTAACGATTGCCTGGCTTATAACACAATCCGGAAAATAATTGATTAAATTGTTAGTCACGTGATATTATGTATATGAAAACGCGGGGCGGGGCCCATGTGATGTGCTGTGCATGTAGTGAAAACTGAGACTGTGGCAATGACAGTTCCAGTATGACTTTAATAAATTGGTGCTTTTCAGAACAGAATTGTCCCAGTGACATATTACATCCACCGTTTATTCATGGTGATGACATCAATAAAGATTACATTGATTGATACAATAATAATAATACTGTAGATGATAAATGGTGGTAGAAGATAATAACATCAAGTGGAAAATATATTAACAATAGGAATTACCAAAGATACGGTGATATTAATATCACAATTTTTAATGATAATTAAGTAATTAACAGTAATGGCCACTGCTACTAGTATGATGTAACAACGATGATAATAATGATGTTTGATAGTA
>NC_051412.1:12564682-12566174 GCF_015228065.2 Penaeus monodon
CCTTATCCGTGTTACTATCAACATCATTATGATCATTCGTTGTTATCATTCATTACCAAAAAAAAAGGGGGAAAAAGAAGTAGCAGTGCCATTTACTGTTAATTACTTTAATTATCATTAAAAATTTTGCTATTAATATCACGTTTATTTTGGTAATTCCTATTGTTTACTATTATTTTTCCAATTGATGTTATATCCTTCTCCACCATTTATCATCTACAATTATTATTATTATTTCCTTATCAATCATGTAAATCTTATTGATGTCTCCCATCATGACCGGTGGTGTCCATATGTCACTGCAATTCTGTTCTGAAGCTACCATATAATTCCATACTGGAACTGTCATGCACAGTCATCATTTTTCAATACATGCCAGCACCATTTTCACATGGCCGCGTTTCATCTACCTAATATCCGTGGATAAAATTTAATCATTATTTTTCACGGGGGGGGGGGGGGGGATTGTTTTATAAGCACAGCAATCGTAAATATTTATTTTAAATTTTGAAATAATGATTTGTTGATGTTGGAGCTATAAAAATGTACATTGTTTTTTCCAGCAAAAAGCAGATAATTTGAATTTATATCTGGTGAAGAAAAACAACAGCGACTATGGTACCAGTTTTGCTACGTGTATATAAACACGGCTTATACAAAGTGTTACATGAAGGTGTAGACATTGGCACATTCTTTTTTCATTCTCTTGTTTAGTTTGTAATATTTTTGTTTTGTTTTTGCTATGATTAAATTAATTATAGGAAGAAGAAAGAAACATTTATATATATATTAACGAGCATGTATGGGTACATGGTAAATTGGTATATGTAAAAAAACAAAAAAACATTATAGGAATATAGAGAGATAGACACAAGTGAATATATATATATTTAAGACATAGGGAACGTTGCCAGACAAACGGCAGACGAAAAAACAGGCAAGTAGCCATTTATATTCGCAGACAATATTGGCACACTGATTGGTACATTAAGCATAAGCAAAATCCTGGGCAGAAACTGATATGATTATAGATATTCCAACGTGTGCCGACAAGCACAGTATGCCAACAAGCAGATTTCATTACATACAACTAATGAAGCAGACTAAAAACGCAGTTATGGTAAACATCAATCTAACAAAGGCCACAGATGATCAACGAACGACCCTAATTTATACGAGAAACGAGGGAGATGAGGACGAAGAGAGAGAACAAGGGAAAAAGAGAGATTAGAATTGGGATGATGAGTTTAGGAGAACAAAAAGATAAAACCACAAAAGATAATTTATAATCTCAATGAAATATATCAAATAACGCTCGCAAACTCGCGTCTTCAATGGTCACCACGGTCCCCAAAGGTAAGCTAGATTACTGTTTACCACAAAAGAATAGAGGAATCGTAAAAAAGAAGACGGCAATTTGAATTTGCAAATGCATTTAACATTACAGGGAAAAGTGAATGCCTGAGTACGAATTGAGGCGACGTCAACATTC
>NC_051412.1:12566238-12566389 GCF_015228065.2 Penaeus monodon
GAGATGAGTGCTTGCGAAACATTCCAGAAATCTTAGAAATCTTTTCCATCTTGGTCTGAATGTGTGTGTGAAGGGGGTGGGGGTTAGGAAATACATTCATTGAAAATTCAGAGCGGGGAAACAGAAGAGAACCAGGATCAGATAACAGAAT
>NC_051412.1:12566427-12566867 GCF_015228065.2 Penaeus monodon
AAAGCAGATTAGACAATTTAGAACACTGAGGGCAACATAAACAAGCGGCCAACAAACAAATAACAAAGCTAACAAATAACAAGAGGATGAAGCTTCGAACATGACAAACGGGCCGCCGGGGGGACTCAGGACTCGAGAGTCCCGCGCTGAGACGTTTCATCTGCAAATGTTATTTTATAAGACATTTTATGTTGCCAAATAACGATTCCTTGAAGTACGTTCTTGCGATATGTGTCTTCGTCTCATTTTTTTATCAGGCTCAGACTTATCGAGGACAAAACTGTTTTGGTAGGAAAGACGGTGCAGGGAAGAAATTGTACAAATATAATGGAGCTAAAACGATAATTGATCCTGCAGACAGACCCACAAACAGTTGATAAAATTTATATTTGTATAAGACAGTGTGGTGAAAAAAACACGGATGTACACGGAGTGTGCTT
>NC_051412.1:12567356-12567671 GCF_015228065.2 Penaeus monodon
AAGCCATCGTTGTGAAACATCGCATGAGGATCCAAAGCCGTAATAAAATTCAATAAAAGAGACATTTGTTGTCAGAATATGAATATGTCGAGACTCTTCCGCAAAGGAGGGAGGTGGCCGGGCAAGCGAACGGCACGTCATCTGAAGGAGTTCGCTTCTCCCCCCCCCCTCCCTTTCCTGCCCTCCTTCGTCTCCATCGTTATTTCGTCTCATTTTTCTTCTCTATCCTCCCACTTTTACTCCCTGTCCTTTCGTTGTCTTTCGTCCTGCTTTTGTCACTACCCTTCTCCCTTTATTCTCGGTCTCCCTCACTTG
>NC_051412.1:12567753-12567842 GCF_015228065.2 Penaeus monodon
GCCATAATTTTTTTTTTCTTTCACAATCTCTACCTTTTCCTCTTTGTTCATGTATCTCCACATTCGTCTTTAAAGCTGTTGAGAGTAAT
>NC_051412.1:12568809-12570032 GCF_015228065.2 Penaeus monodon
GAGCATGAAAAGTGAAGATTTGGCAGCAAGAGTTAAAAGAAAGAGAGAAAAGTACTGGACAAGAATTCAGTCTGCGAAGGTCCTCCTGAGGACGTGCTGAGCCCTCGGAGAGTAAGCAAAGATGTAAGCAACCTTTAGCAACTTCTGAAAGAACTGTTCTTGAAAAGACTTGAAGATTCTTGCCTCTTTCACGCTTTCCACTTGAGCTAAACAAGGTCTTTTAAAATAGGCCTATAAATGCGTTTGCCTTCTCCCTCTTCTTCAGCGCCAGAAACCTATGCCCGGGCATGGAGTCTTAGGTCAGAGGTCAGATTTGTAAGTCATAATTGATTCTCCAATTGCGACCCCTGCCCCCCCCCCCCGCCCCTGCTCCAATGAACGGCCAATCAGGTCTTCCCTGTAAATAACTTTCCGTAAAGAAGCTTGCAAAATGTACTTGTTATTTTTATCTTATTTTGCAATAGTGTTTTTTTTCAGTTCTCGGAGACTAAGATTTTAAAGATCATGAATAAAAACAAGCAAGAGGAGTATTTCGCGTTCTTTTTTTTTGTCGTTTGCCGCGGGGCCTCAAAGCTGACATTTACAATCATGATGAAATTTCCCGCAGCGATTCGATTGTTTCATCCGGTTCGTCCCGCTCGAACGAACTTGGCGGGGGATTTTTTTCCTGCGCGACTTTCATTGAACATTTCGTTCCTATCACTCGCTCGGGGCGGGAGGGGGTGCGGTAGGGGCAAGATCGATACGTAGAGAAAATAGACCAACAAAGGTTTTAATGATTTTTGCATTGACGGCGGAGGTGATTGTGTCCGATAGGTTATCATCACAGTCGAGCGAAGGAAGAGAGAGAGAGCGAGAAACCCGGTTATTGTTCAGGGTTGTGATACGGTGTTTGTAAGGTCTCTGTCTCTGGCATTCGCACCGACTGTAAAAACACGGGAGGTGTTTACCTGTCGGGGAGTTTTACGGTTATCTTGTTCTACAGGTAAAATTCCTGTAACGAGCTCTTGGTATTACGGGGTTTTAGTCCCTGGCGCCACGATGTAACCACCTCGTTAACCCGATACGGAGATAGTGGACTTACGAGCGCGTGTTCGGGAATACGAGCGTGTCTTCATCTTCCCTCCGCCTTCGCGCCTCACCTGGACGGACGTCTTCGGGTCGCGCAGCGGACCGACGTGGGGCGGGCGGCGCCTGCGGCAGGGATCCAGGACGAAATAAGA
>NC_051412.1:12570901-12572127 GCF_015228065.2 Penaeus monodon
CTTATTTCGTCCTGGATCCCTGCCGCAGGCGCCGCCCGCCCCACGTCGGTCCGCTGCGCGACCCGAAGACGTCCGTCCAGGTGAGGCGCGAAGGCGGAGGGAAGATGAAGACACAGCTCGTATTCCCGAACACGCGCTCGTAAGTCCACTATCTCCGTATCGGGTTAACGAGGTGGTTACATCGTGGCGCCAGGGACTAAAACCCCGTAATACCAAGAGCTCGTTACAGGAATTTTACCTGTAGAACAAGATAACCGTAAAGCTCCCCGACAGGTAAACACCTCCCGTGTTTTTACAGTCGGTGCGAATGCCAGAGACAGAGACCTTACAAACACCGTATCACAACCCTGAACAATAACCGGGTTTCTCGCTCTCTCTCTCTTCCTTCGCTCGACTGTGATGATAACCTATCGGACACAATCACCTCCGCCGTCAATGCAAAAATCATTAAAACCTTTGTTGGTCTATTTTCTCTACGTATCGATCTTGCCCCTACCGCACCCCCTCCCGCCCCGAGCGAGTGATAGGAACGAAATGTTCAATGAAAGTCGCGCAGGAAAAAAATCCCCCGCCAAGTTCGTTCGAGCGGGACGAACCGGGATGAAACAATCGAATCGCTGCGGGAAATTTCATCATGATTGTAAATGTCAGCTTTGAGGCCCCGCGGCAAACGACAGAAAAAAAGAACGCGAAATACTCCTCTTGCTTGTTTTTATTCATGATCTTTAAAAATCTTAGTCTCCGAGAACTGAAAAAAAAACACTATTGCAAAATAAGATAAAAATAACAAGTACATTTTGCAAGCTTCTTTACGGAAAGTTATTTACAGGGAAGACCTGATTGGCCGTTCATTGGAGCAGGGGCGGGGGGGGGGGGCAGGGGTCGCAATTGGAGAATCAATTATGACTTACAAATCTGACCTCTGACCTAAGACTCCATGCCCGGGCATAGGTTTCTGGCGCTGAAGAAGAGGGAGAAGGCAAACGCATTTATAGGCCTATTTTAAAAGACCTTGTTTAGCTCAAGTGGAAAGCGTGAAAGAGGCAAGAATCTTCAAGTCTTTTCAAGAACAGTTCTTTCAGAAGTTGCTAAAGGTTGCTTACATCTTTGCTTACTCTCCGAGGGCTCAGCACGTCCTCAGGAGGACCTTCGCAGACTGAATTCTTGTCCAGTACTTTTCTCTCTTTCTTTTAACTCTTGCTGCCAAATCTTCACTTTTCATGCTC
>NC_051412.1:12572982-12573074 GCF_015228065.2 Penaeus monodon
GAGGTTATACTAGTTCTAAATAACATGAGTTGTTTACATTATCATATATAACTTAAATGTTTAGACCTTAGCTGTTTTTCCTCAAGAAAAAA
>NC_051412.1:12575733-12575926 GCF_015228065.2 Penaeus monodon
CAGTGACTTATGCAGGTCTGAAGCGATTCCATTCGGGAATTCGTGCGGAAGAGAAAGTAACTTTAGAATACTTACAAACGAACTTCAGCGACGTGAGCTGTAAAGCTTATGTTTGTAGGTTTCGGGTTTCTGGAAATGCATATGAATCATCAGATTTAGTGATTTTTGTGTGGTACTTTTTGTGAATTTTGTA
>NC_051412.1:12576110-12576482 GCF_015228065.2 Penaeus monodon
CACCCTCAAAAGCACCCCCCATTATAAAGACCCCCCCCCCCTTGGACAAGCGGGTCAAAACCTTCTTTTTATTGGCGTTGACATTAATATGCAAATTGAAGTGGGCCTATGCGATTACACAGTCGCTTTTGCATGTACTCTCGCGTGTGGATGTGACAGCATATTTGTTAGTACCCTCAACACTACAACTGCTTACGTGTGTACATGTACGTGTTTACATGTCTCTGACCCGTGTAAGTACGCGGGTGTAAACATGTCCTTGCGTCTGTTCGCTTGGCGTTTCATAATTGCAGGTTTGGAGGAAGAACCGAGGTTTCTGTTGTTTTTGCCTCGGTAATGCTCGGGCGGCCTGCTACCTTGCTTTGCTGTGAA
>NC_051412.1:12576618-12577597 GCF_015228065.2 Penaeus monodon
ACAGCTTTCTATGCCTAGGTTTGAGTGCTTGGATTCGTCTGTTTATGCGCGCACGTATGTGATTGGGCGCATGTGTGTATATTTGTCATTGTTATGCAAATATCAATTGGCATGTGAGTACATTTATCACTATATTTGTCTCTCTATATCCCTGAACATAAGTTTCATTTCCCTTCTGTCTCATTCCATCTCTAGCTCTGTCCGTTTCACAAGGCCATTTATCATCAATCTACAATCCCGTATCAGTCTCCCCTCCCTCCCCCCGTGCACACCCAGTTGCTATACTTATTCCCTCGCCCATTTGATCACGTGCATGGATAAACAGAAAGAGTAAATGATGATTGATGTATGAAAAAAATAAGACAAGCGAAAGTGAGTCTATCCACCCCCTTCCCCGCCCTCCCCTCCTCCCGATGCCCCGCCCTCCCCTCCTCCTCCGGCCCTGCGTCACTCACGTCATGAGGACAGCGTCTCATTTTCTCATGAGCGACGAAGACTGTGAGGTTCTTGTCGTGTCCCTCTACGCCCACGACATCCGATCCGATGGATTTTTGCTTCTTTTTTGTTAGACTGCTTTCGCTATATTTTTCATAACTGATCATCTTTGTTATTTTTTCCTTATTGTTCCCTTGTATTTTCATATAAGATTGTAAATGTGTTTTCTTATATTTTATTAGCAAATGTACTTTTATCTTTTAGAAAACTAAGTATATGTAAAAGAAACGAATATTAACACAACAAATGCACAAGGAACAAAAAGCGACAAATGAAAACAAAAGGTCACTAGACAAGAGTACAAAAAGAGGAAAAATGAGACAGAAGGAATTAATCCAAGGCAAGGGAGAGGGGGGGGGGGGGAGTGGGAAGGAAGAATGAGTCAGGCTGTCATTGTTTCACGCATGACCAGGGTCCGTCTCATGACTGGCAGTTAGTGGGTCATGCAAGCAGGCAGGCAGGCAAGAATAGCCAGTTTGTTTAG
>NC_051412.1:12578949-12579086 GCF_015228065.2 Penaeus monodon
AAGACAAATAGATAGAGAGATGGGTGGATAGAGAGGGGTACTGAAAGGTGTGCGCTAAAGAAAAATTCATTTTGTTTCAGCACTGATGATGGTAATGTTGATAATACTTATAATGATTGTGAAGATCATTACCGTAT
>NC_051412.1:12583968-12584037 GCF_015228065.2 Penaeus monodon
ATTGTGTGGAGTGCCTTCCGTTCAACGATCATTAGGACAAGTGTATTGCCCTCGTTCTTCTGATGGCAA
>NC_051412.1:12584063-12584227 GCF_015228065.2 Penaeus monodon
TCGTCGCATTCAGTTAAAAGTTACTCCGTGCGTCTTACTACGTGAATATAAGGCACATAATTGGCTACTCCAAAGAGTAATTGATAAAAAAATATCTTGCCAAGTTGTCGTTGATATGGTTTTGTGCGTACATATGCTCTTTCGTATATCAGGTAGACACGTTG
>NC_051412.1:12584527-12584767 GCF_015228065.2 Penaeus monodon
GTACAGCTAAAGCAAAAAGCCGACACGGAGACATTAAAAGCCAAGCAAAAACTCAATTCTTTACACATGAGCACACAACACACGCATACGCTGACATACTTGCCAGGGTACGCATGTGGACATACACACCCGTACACTCATATAAGGTTGACGTTACAGGAGAGAACACGCTCAGGACCACACGCAATCGTCTCTGCAATCTACCATAGGGTACTTTCAATAATACGCACACGCACATAG
>NC_051412.1:12584806-12585135 GCF_015228065.2 Penaeus monodon
TGCGCCCACATACACGAGATCCGCCTCAGCACCAAAGTTAGCGACGGCGGTCCACTCCCTCAGATGCCCCAGATGCCTCCTTCTGTACTGCACAAATAAGAGCATAATGAAGAAGCCTCCCAGCCTAAAGTATTTGATAATGGCCGCCATCAATTGCAAGGCTGACGGATGCTCGACGATCAACTTCAAGCGATGAGTCCCTAATCTTGCATCCTGAATGCCCGGCGGCGGCGCTGCCTCCGCGGAAGGGACGAGAGCGGTGACGGGCGGCCGTGTACGTCGCTATAGACGTGTATACGGGTATGAGCATGCATACATAATCCGTGCAA
>NC_051412.1:12585618-12586195 GCF_015228065.2 Penaeus monodon
ACGGGTAGCTGCAGAGGTAGTTGCATTTACATAGATTAATAGATGGTTAAATGAAAACAATGATATCTTCTAACGTTTGATCAAAAATTACGCCGAGCTTGTTTAGGGTCATCAAAGACGTCATTTTTATTTTCATTTTCAAATCTTATCATCCTATTTACTTAAGTTCTATCCTATCAGATTTGTGCAGAACCTATGGAACATACGACCGTAAGAAGTTGTGAAACTTACTTGTAATACTTCCCTCCGCCCAAAAGGCCGCGTTCTACTCAGAGAATAGGGAGAAAAGAATCTTATAAGATTTGTTTATTTTGCATTAAAGAAACGTAAAGTCTTGGGGCATGCATTACCACATCCGGGAATACATAATTGGTTATTCATAACATGTTCTTGGCGTTCTTGCTTCAAGAATTCTTTACAAAGCAATTTAATTTCCTTTATTTCATTAGTTACTGTGTTTGCTCTGCATTATTCCGACTCATAGTTTGCTGAGCGGATTCCAAGGGAATATTCCAAACTGCATTTCGAAATATGTCTCATGTAATAATCTAAACAATCGCGGATGCGAAGACAAAAC
>NC_051412.1:12586683-12587394 GCF_015228065.2 Penaeus monodon
AATGACCCGATGAGATTTTACTCTGCTCAGAATCCTGAAAAATCCCCACCTATTAAAAAATAACCAAAGTGCCATAAATGACAAAAGTAACACGAATGTCAATTGATGTATATCTTTGCATGACATGCAATGCGAACTTGTCACGTACTGAACACTACACCACGCCTCGCTGACTGGACAGCCATCATTTACATATTACCTTAACCATCATTAGATTTTAAGCTCCTTAGATTATCTTGTCTGTAATACACTGATACAGCGCACCACAGCCTCTCAACTTTCCCATATGTAGCGCCACCAACAAGTCTCTTACAACACAACCTTTCAAAGATCCCACTTTATCAATCGCATTTTTTTTCTTGTGGCTCTCAACCACTCCCAAGGCCTTTACACCCTACCACACTACCATCTCAAATCCCTCCTCACAACTACCACACCTCCAGGGATACCAACACTCCCGGACTTCCCTCGCTGCTACCACTGTATCACAAAAAAGTTGACTTAGTGCTTCACGACACGAATGTGAATTGAAATAAATCTCTGGTTTATCTCCTGCATGCTGATTAACTGTGCCTGGACGCGGATGCTACTAATTGTAATTGATATATGTATTACTCTCAATTGCAAATGCTGCTGTAGCTTTGTCTAGAACGATGTAATATTTGTGGAAAATCTGTTGGAAAAGGAGGCGTGAATTAGTAAAAACAAGGC
>NC_051412.1:12587640-12587789 GCF_015228065.2 Penaeus monodon
AGAAGAGGGAAGCTCACACACGAACACCCGGAGCGACGGAGCTGACGACGACAGCGGCGATAAAGCCGGAGACGCCGCAGATCGCTGCAATAACGGCAGGAAGTTCACTCATCAATAACATGTTGCAAATACTAATAGCGATCGCGAGG
>NC_051412.1:12589091-12589481 GCF_015228065.2 Penaeus monodon
TCGCCTTCCTCTTGCACAAGCGACAACTCGCCAAAGAAGCTCGCATGATTCCACAAAGGCTTCCAGAAGGATGTCACTAAAATGGATCCGGATTTCGGCCATCATCGCTAATCCTGTTTATGATATAATAATCTCCTATATTAATGGCTCCCTCCCCCCCCCCATCCCCGATGATCAAAGGGATTAACGAAGTTCTGTCAACAAGAAGGGAGTCAACGTGTAAACAAGGTGCTGTCCCTCAGAAAAACCCGATCCGCTTCGTCCTAATCGGAATATTATTAAGGCCGAGATTAGTCCCAGCTAGCAACGGCGGCCCAACGCGGGAGACAAGGAAAATTCTAATACCTGGAACTCGACAAGTAATTCTGTTGTGAGGAGGGGAGGTCAGTG
>NC_051412.1:12589555-12590481 GCF_015228065.2 Penaeus monodon
ATCTCGATGAAAATGCAGATCAGTAGCGAATCCGATGACGTCAAGGAATCGCAGACGTGACAGACGAGGTGATTTGTCTCGCCCGGTCGTCGTGATCGGAATTAGAGTCTAATTACCTACCGATCAGAATTAATTTTAATCACTGCTTATAAAAGAGTGACTTGTAAACGCATCAGCTTTACGGCCATGGGAGGGCTGGGGGTGAAAGGGGAAGGGAGAGAGGAAGGGGTGAGGCGGAATAGGGTAGGGGGCGAGGGGAGAGATAGAGCTAGACGAGGGAGAGAGAGAGAGAGAGGGGATAGAGAAGGAGGAGAGGAGGAGCAGAGGTAAGGGAAAGGAAGGGAGGAGGAGGAAAAGGGAAAGGATAGAAGAGAGGAGAAGAAGGGGGAAAGAAGGAAGGGATACGGAAGGAAGAGAAGAGGAAGGAATGGGGATGGAGGGAGGAGGAAAGGACGGAGGAGAGGAGAAGAGGGGGAGGAGAAGGGGGTAGAGGGTGAGAGGGAGGGAATGAAAAAAATCAGTAAAATCAATCTCAGTCAAGTTATCTATCAAAATAATCCAATCTCCGGGCTGCTGTCTGTCACAGGTGTGTTTGTGTGAAGCATTTTTGTAAAAATCTTTTTTCCCTCTTTTTTTAGGAAGGAGGGGGGGGGGGTAGCCCATTAAAGTGAATGACGACATGTAAAATTCAACTCAAAAGTGGAAAAACTCCAAAGCTCAGTACAATGGAAAAAGAAAAAAAATGTTGCAAATTTCTTTCTAAAAAATGTTTTTGGTTATGAAATATTATGATTGAATTCAGTTGTCATACAACACATTTTATTACATACCACTAGGAATTTTATAAAGTGATATCATAAACTAAAATGGGAGAGAGAAAAGTATATCTACTCTTATAAGTATTTTGGAAACGAAAAAAAGTGAGG
>NC_051412.1:12591047-12591709 GCF_015228065.2 Penaeus monodon
CATTGTTGCAGCTCCGGCGTTGCACAGCACGTTAAGACCAACGAATATTTCGCTCCGAGATGAAGATAATCAGAAAACGAGATCTTAACAGCTTCCTGTGCCGACAGCGAGACGGAGCTGACTCTATCTCATGCTCGGTCGTCTGGCTCAGCTCATGCTCTACATAAAAGGATACAGACAGACGTATGTGCGTAACATGCATACTTATTCGCGGACACAAAATAGGCATGGTTACACTTGTGCACAGTCGCACATGCCAAAAAAATGGGGAAAAAAGAAGAAAAAGTAAAGAGAAAAATGCACACCGAAATGTATACAGCAGAATACTTGTTCGCTCACACACACTTACATGAATATGCATATTTCACCAGGTTTAGGTACAGATCATATATCCATTCTAGCATTCTAGCTTTTTGCAAAAACTCAGAGCGTTTGCGGTTCCATTTAAAAGAACTAAACGAAATGCGATATACACATTTACAAAAATTCGCTGCTGCCGGACTCTCACTCCCGTCCAATGGCACTGCTCGTGGCCAAGCGTTCGTGTGCGAGCGTGTGCGCGTTACTGACGCTGACAAATCACGTACATGAGGCGCGAATGTCCAAACAAATGCGAAACATTAATTCATACACAGTGATGAGTATCCCTAAATGCGCATTGG
>NC_051412.1:12591766-12591939 GCF_015228065.2 Penaeus monodon
CATGCGTTCATTAACATCCCCGCAAGACAAAGATATAGAGAATTAGTAAGAAACGTAATGAAATGTAAGTATGGAATTAATATAATTTGAGCGTAAAAATATGGAATATAATAGAAATTAAGGATGATTGTTCAAAACTCTTTCAAAGATGAACAGAGACGTAAAAAATGGAG
>NC_051412.1:12592162-12593015 GCF_015228065.2 Penaeus monodon
TTAGGCAAATCAAGTTATGTTTCACTTCCTGTTCACTATGCCAGGAACCGGAAGTATCTGGGCATGTCTAGGAAAAAGTAGATATACAATAGGGAATATGAGTGAAGAAAGCTAGTGCATTGGGTCAACCCCTTTTCAGTAGCAACACTAGCGGCATGCCTGTTACGGTGTCCTTGATACCTGGCATGACAGAGAGTTGGCCTATTAGTCTTCAACCCAACAAATCTGAAATCGCCAAACAGCACAGTCACTGGAGATGAAAACTTTCCTTCCCTAATTCAACAAGTGCTACTTAAATGTTAATATCTCTAAAGCTTCAGTAAGCTTCTTCTACCGAGCTCCTAGACTTACAAAATTTGCAATAGGATTAATGTTAAAGATGAATTTCTAGTTATATCAGTTACTGAAATACCGATACGTAAAAGAAAAGAAAAAAAATTGAAATCAAGAACAATTCTCCCAAAGCATATTGCATGGACGAGTCGTCCAGTCGTTAGGCAAGCATACAGCTCGATAAAGCAGCGGAAATGATTCCATGTTTTCAAACATGTCCCTTGTCTATGGGTCCTTACCGTGCGTGCAACTGCCCTCACGCTTAAAGATCATTTGTCAACCAAAAATGATATATATCTGAGCCGGCTAAACCTCAAGTAATACACACACACAGCACTATAAATATCTTAAACACTGTGTAAAGCGACAAATGGCAATGCTGTTAACAAAAGGCACAAAAGATGAATAATTGATGAAAGACCTGGAATAGCCACTCCCTTGGAATTTGACGTACAGCGATGGAAGTAAATGCTAGTAAGTTCCCCAAATATAGATCATCTGATACGCCCTCGCAGGCAAG
>NC_051412.1:12593344-12593975 GCF_015228065.2 Penaeus monodon
GACGCGAACGGACCCCATCTCGCCGCGTCACTGTGAGAGTTGAGGCCATCCAGTTTGGTGGTGGATTTCGCTGTTTCAGCAACATTTTGCAACATATTTCGCGGGCGCTGGAATTGCAAGAGGATGTGTTGGAGAGGGGGAAGGGGAGAGAATAAGCGGGGGCGAGAAGGGAAGAGTGAGGGGAAATAAAGGGGAGTATTTTTTCTCGTTTAGGGGGAGGGAGGAGTGCTTAGTTGCAGCTGAGGAAGATAATAATAATACGCCAGGATATATATATATATTTTTTTTTTGGCGAACTAGATAAAAAAGAGAGATCAAATTTAGAGAAAGAGCGGGGAAAGGCGGAGCGAAAATAAAACGAACAGGGATGAAGTCATAAACCAAATTTCTTGCGGCAGTTTCTTGACAATAATTCCCTCTCACGGAAATAAAATACAAATAAAGAATCAAAAATGTGACTTACCTTTAAGAAAATTTCATTTCCATTACTAATTGTACTTAATGTTTTCCAATATAGAATTTATCATCAAATTAATGTTTACATAAAGTACTTTGGTTAAAGAAAGTCATTTAGCATTTTAAATTTGTGTTTTGTCTGAATGAATTTTAAAGTTGGTACCAGTGGGGTTTA
>NC_051412.1:12596321-12596509 GCF_015228065.2 Penaeus monodon
GCAGGGCAGATGCGCGGCGAAGGAGGCAGAGGAAGCGAGCATGTTTCCGGGACCCCGATGCTGCAGCTATGTACGTTTTCATCTGCATATTGATATTTGCAATGCTGCATTACATAACTGAATGACAATCACTGACGCAATTGTTTTTAATAGCTGGTGGCAGGAGCGTCGGCTGGTTTCGTTCACAC
>NC_051412.1:12597239-12597625 GCF_015228065.2 Penaeus monodon
CATCAGACGGAGCCATCTCGCGGCTTCTCGCGCAGTTTCATCCACCGGGAACATGTGTCTCGCCGACCCATAAATCCCCGTCAGTTTCCCTCCGATGCTCTTGGGAGGAAGATCTTACGGCTGGATTATTAATCTGTTTATTCTGGATGCTCTGATGACTCGCTGATAAACGGCGATTGATGTGAGCAAGAGGTAGAGATAGATAATATATGATTCTTTTCGTATACAGTTGTTGATAGCGATGTACGTAATCCGTATTTCGTGCAATTCTCTTTGTGTACCTATTTCCAGGCTGGAAGCGAATACTGGACGACAGCTGTTCAAAATGCAAATATTATTAAGTTGCCTTTCACGCCGGGAGAAACGGTCTTTGAAAAGGGTCCGGG
>NC_051412.1:12598448-12598742 GCF_015228065.2 Penaeus monodon
GCCCTTCCCATCCCGACACAAAGTCCTATAAGCCCACACACACAAGCGCTCATATTGTCTCTGTGTGCGTGGCGTTTCCACTCGCTTGAGTTCCCATCCAGCCCGGGTTCGGAGGTCTCCAAGGCGACTGTGCCATAAATCTGTCATCTCTTGGACGCTCTCACAGCTGATGTTTCTTCCTTTGCTCTTCCTCGCCGGAGACACATTCGGCCGTCATGGGTTTTGTTTGTGATGGGACGCGGAGCGAGGCCGCCCGGGGAGGGAGGAGTTCTGTTCGCGCGTTTTGGTTAAAGG
>NC_051412.1:12599862-12599994 GCF_015228065.2 Penaeus monodon
TGCTGGATACAGATGTTATCACGAGCTGCATTAGCATAATAAGTTCGCTATCGTTTTATTACCTTTATTACAAGGCAAGTCAATAGAATTACTCCTTATCGATATTTCTTATCACCATTATCTTCCCTGCTG
>NC_051412.1:12600021-12600383 GCF_015228065.2 Penaeus monodon
GTGCATCTATGTGCTTGTCTGAATCCCTGACCGTGTGTGTGTACGGATATCTATTCGCTTGTGATAGCGTGAGTAAATCTGTGTACGTGGTTTTCTGTGTCTATTTATCACAGGAATGGTTTCGGGGTGAGGGGGGCGGTGAGTGTGTCTGAGGAGGAGGATGCCAAGAACACGGACAAGAAGTGGGGGGGGGGGGGTGGCATCGGGACGGGGAAGGGGAAAGGGGACGGAGAGGGGGAGGCGGACGAAGGGGACAAAACCTCATGTTCTGGATCATAACCTCAGCCATCCTCCGAGACTTGGCATATTGTCTTGGAAGCGTGAGTCAGCCCCCTCCCCCTCTTCCCGTCTTCCGTGGATCA
>NC_051412.1:12600836-12601062 GCF_015228065.2 Penaeus monodon
TACGTGTTCCTAGGATTTACTCATCGTGAGGTAAAACGTCATACAAAAAAAAAGAGAGAAAAAAAGGATTTGAAGTATAATCCACATATCACCCCCTCCCCCTGGAGGGTATGGTAATATGAAGGTCCATAATTCCGGATCCTGGACGATCCCGGCTGGAATGTCCGGTTGCGCGAAAACACGGTACAGCACGGAAAAGAATCGGGGAGAGGGAGGATAGGATGAA
>NC_051412.1:12601258-12602035 GCF_015228065.2 Penaeus monodon
GGGCTTCTTCCTCCTCCTGCAGGAGAAAGAGGAAGGAGCAGAGACTTGGTCCTCCTCCACCAGCAGGAGTCGAGGTCGTTTTCATCTTCCATCAAGGGAACGAGAAAGGAGCCGGGGCTTCCTCCTCCTCCAGCAGGAGACAGAGGAAGGGGCCGGGCTTCCTCCTCCTCCAGAAGGAGACAGAGGAAGGGGCCGGGCTTCCTCCTCCTTCAGCAGGAGACAGAGGAAGGGGCCGGGCTTCCTCCTCCTCCAGCAGGAGACAGAGGAAGGGGCCGGGCTTCCTCCTCCTCCAGCAGGAGAAAGAGGAAGGGGCCGGGCTTCCTCCTCCTGCTCTCCCGCCGATGATTAATGCGGCACAAGCCGCGGTGAGACGACGCCGATTTGCATTGCATGAACAACCAGCCTCGGCTGATCCGCCATTTGGCATCTTATTGCACTTTATGGCTCTGTCCTTTATCGGCGCTTTTCTTGTCGTTTTCACCACTCCGCCGTTTGTCCTTTTTCCGATATTTCATTTTGTTTTGTCGGTTCTTATATCTTTGTTTGATTGTGTATTCATCTGTATATCTATCTTTTATTTCTTTCCTTCGGTTTACACGTTTCCTGTCTAATGCCCCTAATTCGTGCTTCGCTTAATTGTCCTTGTGCGCGTTTATCGATTGTACTGTTATTTTTTCAGTTCGCTCATCTGCATTTTTACAATGACGCTATGATTTTTTAATTATATGTTCATATTATATGTTCAAATATATCTCTTTCTCTCTTTCCGTCTCTCTG
>NC_051412.1:12603012-12603132 GCF_015228065.2 Penaeus monodon
TAGTTCGTGTTGAACGGTGTTCTGTTTTGAGACTTGCCGTCTTCGTGGCAGGTCAATCTTCGCTTTCATCAACTTTTATCATCACTGGATTTGCATCTGCACCCGCATATACTCGGGAGG
>NC_051412.1:12604436-12604930 GCF_015228065.2 Penaeus monodon
TATGCCTTTCACCCAGCCAGAAAATCTCCCCCCCCCCCTTTCCCAACACGGCGTGCGCCAGTGCCAGCCCACGTGACCACTTCCGGCCCCGATCAGCTGCCATGAGTGCGCGTGAGCCTGACGGGCAGGGGGGGGGGGGGTTGTAGGCTCGTGGACGCAAAGGGAGGAGGAGGGGGGGCGGAGGGTATGTAGGCTCGCGGACGTGAAGGGTAAGTCCTGTGGATGGGAGAGGGGGAGGGGCAGAAGCACGGAGGGACACGACGGAGGGGGGTGCGGGGGAGGGGGAGCAGTGTCGGACGTCGCGGCGCGCCAGTAATTGACAGTGACGTGAGATGGAGCAGAGGAATGCCCCGAGTTTTGTTTTAGCGAAGGACCGCCGAGTACGCTCTGCCCGGTTAGAAGGGGGGGGGGGGGCGAGAAGGGACGTTTGTTTGCACTTTCCCTCTCTCTGCGCCTCCCTTTCTGCCGCTCCTCTGTTCCCGGCGGCGAATGGA
>NC_051412.1:12605140-12605374 GCF_015228065.2 Penaeus monodon
TTCTTCCCGGTGCTCTCTCCCTCCCCGTTTCCTCTTCCCATTTCAGCTGACGGATGATCCTTACCTGACCCCTCGCCCACGCCCGCCCCCTCAAGCAGTTGTTAACAGCTGTTAACATTTGGCGAAAAATCAAAAGGTTTTCCCAGTTCCGCCGAGTGTTGGCTTACGGAATGACAGGCTTGCGGTCGTCCGCAGCGGGGGGGCGGGGTGGGGGGCACGCATAGAGAACAAAAG
>NC_051412.1:12605457-12605639 GCF_015228065.2 Penaeus monodon
GTGGGGGGAGGTCCTTATTTACGATCGAATGCCATTAGGAAAATGTGATTCATGGGCAGACGTGGCAATATAACCTGATTGCTATGAGTACTGGCATCTGCATTAGTAGGATTATGAAATCTATATAGAAAAAAATAAAACATTAACTTATCTATGAATCGCTCTCACTTTCACAGCGAACA
>NC_051412.1:12606564-12606813 GCF_015228065.2 Penaeus monodon
AACATGCAAATTCACTTCATATTGAATCATCTCTTGGTAATTCCAGCCAATCACTCACCCAGGCGTGCAATTTCTATCCACCAAATCATTGATCTAGAAAATTCCAATGCAACATTTCCAATAAATATATATGTGAGCGCAACGGAATAACAAAATAGAAACAGAGTAAGCGGTCATCGGGGAAAGGTTAAAGGAGTTAAAACCCAACAGATGGCGTTAGCTGGAGTGGAAGGGTAAAAGGGGCGTGTA
>NC_051412.1:12607329-12607535 GCF_015228065.2 Penaeus monodon
GCCCCGGGGAAGGAACCAGGTTGTAACCTTTTAGTGCAAGTCTGCAATATTGATGAAGTCCATTGTAATTCCGCGTCCGAATACGTACATGCACACATACACACACCGTAGTTCAAGGGGACGGAAAAACGAGCGATTGTTACAAAAATACGTCTGTTTGTAAGAGGCTGTGCATATTTTCGTGTAGGTTTGTACACATTAGTGCA
>NC_051412.1:12607582-12607648 GCF_015228065.2 Penaeus monodon
CTTCTATTCGTTAACTGTACCTGTGCGTGTGTGTATTTTCCATTAAGTTCATTGTGTTTGGAAATA
>NC_051412.1:12607679-12607765 GCF_015228065.2 Penaeus monodon
CAAAATAATTTCACAATGTACATTACCGGCAGAATAAATACATAGTTGCAAGTATGAATCGTTTAGCAAGAAATAAGTAAAATGTG
>NC_051412.1:12607930-12608155 GCF_015228065.2 Penaeus monodon
TTTTTTTTTTTTTTCCAAAGCTTCAATCTGTGAGTCATATTTTAAAGATTTTTCCTTTGTCAAATGAAAATATTTTTTCTCGGTGAATGTTTGATCTTTTCTAGATTGCAAACAAATAATTCATGAAATAACTGTTCGAATAACGATATATTTTATGTCCATTTGCATTGATTTATCTCCTGATTAAGTTTATTTAAAACTTTATGGAAAAAAAAGAGAAAAACG
>NC_051412.1:12609049-12609208 GCF_015228065.2 Penaeus monodon
TTCACTCTCCTCGTCGTGGACTCTGCCTTGGCGAGCCGTAATTCTCAGTCACGGGACATTTTGTTCCCGTTAGCGTGGAGGGACCATTTCTATTCCTTTCTCATACTCCTTATTGTTTATTAATTTTTTTCCTGGAGTATGTGCGTATAGGTGGGAGGC
>NC_051412.1:12609239-12609578 GCF_015228065.2 Penaeus monodon
AGATAGAAAACGTAATTTGGGAAGATTTCTCTATAATCGTCTTAGACTTTACATTTGGAATGAGGCTAAGGGCAAATGCACTCAGGGCGAAGGGAATAAAGAGAATACATTTATAAAAAGAAGATATGGGGAAGAAAAAACGGCGAAAGACTTTGTCTTTTTTTTCAAAGTTATTTCCAAAATTCCTTTTATTTAGGAATTTTTTAAAGAAAACCCCGAAAAAACTCTTTTTTAATTCACTTAGAAGTTAAATGTTTTAAAAAGGAAAATCAAGTATCTTAATTTCGATGTATGAAATTTTATGATTTGGATTAATATATGATAATGCCATTTAGGCAA
>NC_051412.1:12609600-12610004 GCF_015228065.2 Penaeus monodon
AAGAGATGCTAACAAAATATTTGTCCCACTTGTCCTGATGTCGTGACACGTGGGATAAAATTTTGTGAACAAAAAAATTTTTCCCCGGGGCCCAATTAAAAGAACTTGCTTTATCGTTTCCCAAAAGTCAAGTAACTCGTTTATTTTTTTCCTTGAATCCCAATTTTCAAGACTTTATAAGCACATTTCCACTTGCAAACTCAATGTCGTGCGCTTAGAACAGGCTAACGATTTAATTTCATTATGAGGAACCTTCACGAGAGATTCCGGGAATGTCCTGCGCTGGCGCCCACGCGGCGGCACGGCGCTCGGGCGGGTTAAAATGTCCTTTGGCTGGTTAAAAAAAACCCAAATTTTCCAAAATTGGGGGAAAAAGGGGGGGGAAGCCTAGTGCCTAGGGGCCT
>NC_051412.1:12610258-12610327 GCF_015228065.2 Penaeus monodon
CGAGAGAGATGTTCAACGGCATTCAATAGGACAGAAGAGTCTTGAATACAACGTAAATACACCTACACC
>NC_051412.1:12610350-12610679 GCF_015228065.2 Penaeus monodon
CGATTAAAACATGGATTTCACAATTAATCAATCATGCAATATAATGTTTATTATACAAAATTTTTAGTCCCCTGCAAAAAATTGGGTTTTTTTAAAAACAAAAGAAAAACGCCCCTTTTTTTTTTAAAATCTGTCGAAGCCCCCACTGAAAAACCTCCTCCTTTTTTTTTCCCCTTGCTCCTTTACCCCATTTGGGCGGAAAAATCTTTTTTTTGAATTTCTAGATTTTTTTTCAACCTCCTCCATTTATCTTTTAACAAACATTTTTTAAACCCCGGCCTATTTTTTTCCCCCTGCTCCAAGGGTCTTCTTTTTCCAAATATGTGACG
>NC_051412.1:12610723-12611578 GCF_015228065.2 Penaeus monodon
TCGCAAATTTTCATCAATCGAATTGGCTATAATTTATCAGATAAAAAAGTCGGCATTTGGGCATCAATCTATTCAGTAAATCGTCTACCTCCTAGAGACAGCAGATAAATGGATCATTTTATCCCCAATCGTAAAAATTACTAGACGTTTCCCCCTATAAATCAGTTTTTCCTCTACTCGTCCAATCTCACGAAAAACTTTCTCTTGTGAGAAAAAAACAATGAAGTGGTTTCGAGAAATAAAGAATGCTGAATGTGTTGAAAAAAATAACCAAAAATATGTAGGCATAGGGATTTAAACGTCAAACTGATTATAATAAAAAAAAAAGGAAAGGCGAAAACAAAAAATTTTCCCGGTTCCCCGCGCTGCGTGCCCTTTTTTCCTTTTTTCCCGAGGCTGGCGCAATAGTCCCCTTTGAAAACCTGGTTCTCCTCCGGAGGACTTTAGCTTACATTAGAATTACATTGCTCCCAAATGTGCCTCAGTCAGTGCTCCTAGACCTAACCAAGAGGTGTAATAATCCCTGCCTTGTGTCTTATTTCCAAGGTCAGATGAGGTTAGTGGAACCGTATTAAAGGTCGGGTCACACGAAACGTACTTAGCCCTGGGCCCTGAAGCCGAGGTTCCACTGGCCTTACCTGGCTCTGGGCCCACATACAAGTCGGGGATTATCGCCCTTTTTGGCCTCACTAGGGTTTTGGGAAAGCCAGAAATAAAAGAGTTTTTTTTTAAATGCATTTTTTTTATTTTTTTAGATCAACCGTTTTTTAAGTAGATTAGTTTTTTTCCCAGGCCTATTAGATAGGGAAAATTTAAAGTAAACAAAAAAAGGGCACAGGGCAGCCCCAAAAATGG
>NC_051412.1:12612881-12613019 GCF_015228065.2 Penaeus monodon
CTGACAGTGAAAAATATGGTTCCAGCGCTGGGGTATGACTCTTAATTGAAATAAATGCAGACACTGGATGTGGAGGAAAATGAATTGCTACGGCGGGTGTCAGGTAGAGCATGTTGCTGCATCCCTGGAGAGAGGAGA
>NC_051412.1:12614157-12614234 GCF_015228065.2 Penaeus monodon
TGTTATCTATTATTATCTATTTTATATATGTTTTGGTGGTGTGGGGGGGGTTTTTTGCATTCTGCAAATATATTTTA
>NC_051412.1:12616468-12616537 GCF_015228065.2 Penaeus monodon
AAATTACACCACCACCACACAGACGCACACAACCCCCCATACCAACAATACACCAAACCACACTCTTTC
>NC_051412.1:12620369-12620544 GCF_015228065.2 Penaeus monodon
TATATTCCCTAGAGCGTTTAGACACTTTTTCTTTCCCTTTTCTTTTCCTTCCAGCATTCGGACCCCAAAAAGGGGACGCACGAGGACCACTAGAGCCAAAGCACTCGAGAAGAGGGCGCCCCCCGGGAGGAACACCTTTGGAGGCTGATGCACACAACCCCACACACACCAACCC
>NC_051412.1:12620652-12620818 GCF_015228065.2 Penaeus monodon
ACCGAAAGACAAGGATGTTAAATGCTTCTGGAATTGCCGCGCGAGCCTTCCCTTGCTCCTTTGACAGTTTCCCTCTTACCTGACGCGTCTTTCCCCTTATTCCCTCTTCCCCTCTTTTGCCTTTTCCCTCACGCCGCTCGCCGCCGCCTCTTCACATGAAATGCTT
>NC_051412.1:12621288-12621561 GCF_015228065.2 Penaeus monodon
CATGTAAAACAACAAACACGTCAAAAGCAAAACAAAGCCAAGCACAGGACAGAGCCCTGAGCGAGCACGCGGCTCACGCAATAATCATGGCGGAGCTCGGCGGCGCCCCAACGCGGCAAAACAAGGCGTCGGCGCGGAAAAACTTCGCAAATAGGATAATTGAAAGAAGCAGGCGACGAAAGGGAGAAGGACGAGACAAAAATCACCCTGGCGCTAATGCCCGAGAGCTGCCAAACCCGGCATCGTCTCGCATGGGCCAAGGAACCACTGCGC
>NC_051412.1:12622171-12623614 GCF_015228065.2 Penaeus monodon
ATGTAGAAGACCCAAGTTGTAGAGTCAGCAGTTCTTGCCATCGGGATTGCCCAAGTAAGCCCTAAAGAAAAGCCTTTGGTATATGTTATGTTTCCACGTGCACGCTCTTGCGTCACAAGGCGTTGACTGACAACTGTTACAGTGACTGTAATCATGCACCTATCCGTCACAGCGAACAAACTTTATTACGATCGCTCACCCGTGTAATTCGTCTAATATGTGTGAGTCGATATCAATGATTCCGTTGCTACTGTCAGCTGATAGGAAGGAGGGGGTAATGCGGTCTACGATATCGTGCTTTAAGATCCAAATTCCCCTGACAGACAACAAGAACGTGAAATGTATGTGATGAGATTCCTAGACTTATTTGTACGGCACATAAAGTCTAAATTCCTTCTGCCAGCGTAGTCCTTCCTCGTATTTTCCCCTCTCTCTCTGATATTGATGAAAATCAGTTATTATTTATGCATGCGTGTATATTCCTTCGAGACGGTGGTTTTAAAGGTCATATTTCTCTTGAAGACTATTGGCCGAATAAACCTTTAGCGCGATTTAATTTAAGGCTTGAAATCCGCTTGATGTTGAGATCGGCTGAGGAAGGAAGAAGAGGAAACGGGAGACGAAAGGGACGACAGAAGAATAAAGATTTGTTTTAAGGGAAGAAGAAAAGGATGGTGAAAGCAATAGGAGGGGACAGTCAAAGCCATAATGATGTTAAAGTAGAAAGGTAAGATAATTCACTGTTGAAGATCATGTAAGAAATAACGTTAGAGACAGAATGGGGAAAGAGAAGAGAAAGGGCAAAGAGCGCGGGGTTAATAGAGAAAGGGATACATCCATTCTCTCGGCGTATATTATGCATGCCTACTAATTGATGCGCGGGTCGGGAGTTATTACCCTACTTGTATGGGCAATTAAGGGCGAACGCACCCTTTAAACTCTAGAGGATTTCCGACCTAAGAAACCTATGTTGCAGACCCATGTGCTACGTCCCCTGCAAGCTCCATCGTTCCATTAAGGTTTCTGCAGAGGCGACATGGTAGGCTGGTCCTCGTGGGACGCTGACGGGCTTGCTTAGTGGGGCGAGGGAGCGCCTTTGCCGAGACGAGGGCGCTTCGGTTGTGGGGACAAAGCAGGCTTTTTTGGGGCAAAGATACTGGTAGACTCACAGTGAATCAGGTAGTTTGTTGTTACTTGGATAATTTCAACTCAGTTTTAAAGACTGAGACAGTGACAGTTAAGTTTGTAGGCAACATGATTAAAGTAAACCAGTTTAGTTCTAAATACTTTCTTGAGACGTTCGAAGTCGACATTAGCAAGGCTCAGTTTTCGAAACTGCTGTCAAAAACAAACACCAACGAAGCCAAATCAAAATGTTCTAAAACGCACTCATAAAAAGGAGAGACAAGCAAATTTTCCTTGCACATGGGCGTCCTCTAGAGG
>NC_051412.1:12623672-12625162 GCF_015228065.2 Penaeus monodon
TGAAACGCTCCCTCTCGCTCGCCTTCCCTCTGATCCAATATAGATCTCGCTCCGAAGGACGAAACGTTGACGGAAAGAAACGTTTTCAAGAAAGCGAGGCTTTGGAGACATCGGGGCCTTGGGTCCACCTGCTCGACCATGAGAAACCCTTGATACATCTGTCTGTGCGCTCGACCGGAAACTCAACACGAGCTCCGTTTTTTATTCAGCCATTCGACTCTCTGGGCCCGTAAATGTCTGACAGTTTCATTTATCATCGGCAGAACTTGCAAAACTGAAGTTTAATAAAGTCCTACATAATACCCAGGTGCTGTCTACACATCTAAATATCGGTTGATGTGACGATTTTTCTCTTTTTAATTCAGCACCATGTTCAGTTATACGAGACCCATACGTTCGGCAGTGCGATTAAATGCGGAAGGAACTTAATTGCATCAGTGTGATTGGCTGCACTCGGAATTATCTTGATGTTGCAAGATCGATGCAAATCTTCGTCTCGGCAAGAGTCGTTGCTTCGAAGCCTAATTCGGATTTCCCAGCAATCCCCGTTTCGAACCAGATCACCCATTGCCGTAAATCCTGAGCCCGGAATGGTAATCCCTGTACGATTTAGCGAAGGGATTTATTGCCGGATTGGCCACCATCAACGATCAATAAAACATTAATCTAAAAGCTTCATATGATATTCACTCTCAACAAATTTTTACAGAGTGATCTTTTTATGCTGAAAATGGGCATTAAAATTTTGATGATGTGTTTTGTCATTAACGATACCCTTTTATATATATTTTACGTCCATTTACATATTCATCAGATGTATTATCAGTGTCAGACGTGAAAAGCTTTAAACTGCACATGTTCCGCGCGGGGATGGCGTCGAGAGATTCCCTGAGCTGTTGATGCATATTTTGGAATGTATATATTACTCATATTTGTGCAACTGCCTATAATAGTACACAAGATACCCAACAAACTTATAAATATGTACAAGGATAAGCAGAGGTGGAATATACCGGTACTATACAGATACATATATCTAAAATAGCTGTAGACAGAACAGCATACATTATTCCTATAAACATTACTACAATAACAAATTTAACACGATTATGAATGCATGAGACGTAATCATATATAAAACGACCTAGGTGAAATATGAATACATGGCAAATACTGAACCATGCTATATTTACAAACGTTGAACAGAGAGCATAAAAGCATTAACAAGAACCCCCGAGGACCTGAGCGTACAATAAACAAGCAAAAGATCTGCATGCACAATACAAGTTTATACGTCCTTGTGATATGCGGTCCCGTTGTATATGATTTTAAAACGACGGTGAACTGAATAGAGAAATGGGTACCAATTTCAATAATGTAAAGAAATGGTAAAGGTAAATAAAAAATAAACTAAATTTACCTATTAAATCGACTCGGAACATGAAAGATAAATAAAGCGGTAAGCTGAAGGACCCCAAGAAATACCAGCA
>NC_051412.1:12626188-12626387 GCF_015228065.2 Penaeus monodon
AGCAAATAAATATTCTAGAAATGTTTATTTCAAAAATCACCTGCAAATACCCACGGCCCTGTGCTCTGCGTGGACCTGCATTAAGCGCTCGGGAAACCACACTTAGCATGAATACCTAAGGAGACCAAATCACTCCCGGGCGCATTGCCACGTTGTAGAAATACACAGAGTAAGAGTGATGTGAAAACATTCAAGATTT
>NC_051412.1:12629387-12629619 GCF_015228065.2 Penaeus monodon
GACTTAGGTGTAAGGCATCTGCTTACGGCATGATTTATTCTATCATGTTTCCCTCAGTATGCACTGCTTCTGCACTAAGTGATAGGGACAATGAAGGTGACAATCCAAAAGACCTGAAAACAATGTTGCTAGGAAGACCCTCATTTATGTCTAAATAGATTGTCATTGGATAACCAGTAGATTCCGACTGTGAAATAACTGCCAAAATCTGATTTTGAAAGGTATTGCTCAG
>NC_051412.1:12629852-12630006 GCF_015228065.2 Penaeus monodon
CTCGGCTGGTATAAGGACGTTCATAATAACGCAAGTGATAATATAATCATTAGTGACCTTAGGCATTTTAGGGTAGAACGAAAGACCTTCACATTTACTTCAGAAGTAAGAGCCTCAAGTCATTTATTCAATTCAGAAGTTTCCAATGTGACCG
>NC_051412.1:12630610-12630750 GCF_015228065.2 Penaeus monodon
GTAATGGATTGGCAGATTTAACATGCAATTAACTGCAGTCTGGGGAGCTATTAATATTTAACCTGGATTAAAACCTGATCAGATTAATCAGGGAATTAGGCCGATGGAAATACGGTTGATTGACCCCTTGTGATGTCAGG
>NC_051412.1:12630840-12631069 GCF_015228065.2 Penaeus monodon
AGCGGAGCCAGGAAAAGGCAAATATGCAGTGGCAGAGTAAAATTCCCAGACACAAAAATAACCCAGGGCCAAAGGGCGATCAATTCGAATTGTAATCTGACGTAAAACTAATGAAAACAAACACATCCGCATGGCAGCCGACAAACACCGGCCAAACTTTCTTTCCGAACGTTCTGCACGACCACTCGCGCCGTTCTGGGTGATTGAGAAGCAAATGTTCATTTTAAGA
>NC_051412.1:12631111-12631700 GCF_015228065.2 Penaeus monodon
ACAACGAGTGTAAATTTTGAAGAGAGAGATTCATCTAACGAGGGAGAAAAAACTTATTTTATCGGGATTTGTCGCGTGGGCCGTGAGGGGGGAAGTGATACTACATCCAGCACATTTTTGCACTTCGATCGCACTTTTGTATGCTTGATGGGAATTTCACTTTTTGAATCTTTACATTCCTTTGTGTTTTTCGTGATATTCTTCGTTATGGTATTGTATATTTCCATTAGTGATGCCTGTGTGTGAACAGGCATTACGCTGCATATATTCCCCTGCTGGTATTCTGATGATGTCCATTTACATAATTACTTTCATTCCGTGCCTGATTAAGCACCTTCTCTCAACATATATGTTAAAGCAACCACTCCAACAGGAAATGAAAGGCCAGAAACACTAGGGAAAGGAAAAGTGAATCTCAACGCTAAGAAATCCCCGTTCGCTCGCTTAGTCTTCGGAAATCGCCGACAGCATCTGGTGGCGTCGTGATCACTTCCGGTAAGGTGATACAGGCATAAGGGCGACGGGCCTCTCGTCCGCACTCGGCTTCGCCCTGCTTCCCTCTTTATCCGTCTCGCTCTCTGTATGCATG
>NC_051412.1:12633134-12633251 GCF_015228065.2 Penaeus monodon
TATTCCTCTTTATCTATCGTTTCCACTGCTCCTTCCTTGTCTATCCGTCCGATCGACCTCCTCGAGCAACGCCTCGAACTGATCGCAGTGCAGTCTCCCCCCCCCCATCCGCTCCCT
>NC_051412.1:12633299-12633530 GCF_015228065.2 Penaeus monodon
GCGTAATGAAACGAAATTCCTTCCTGAAACGCTTCACTGGCGCCGACAACATTTCTTAAGCCGCTGGACTTGAAGTGGAAGTGAATAAATTTCTATTTATTCATTCCGTTATGGCGGTCAAAATAATGGCGCATTTTCCTGCATTTGCCTGCGGAGTGGTCGGGTATTGCAGTCTTAGGAACATTGGTGTTTGTTATTGCGAAATCCATGGTAACATGAACCAACAATATA
>NC_051412.1:12633680-12634145 GCF_015228065.2 Penaeus monodon
CAGCCCGGGCATGCCAAGACTCGGAAGGAGACGCAGGAAGGGAAGGCATTATGCGGCCTCTGCGCCGAACGCCTTCGCTGAACGCCTTCGCTGAACGCCTTCGCTGAACGCCTTCGCTGAACGCCTTCGCCGAACGCCTTCGCCGAACGCCTTCGCTGAACGCCTTCGCTGAACGCCTTCGCTGAACGCCTTCGCCGAACGCCTTCGCTGAACGCCTTCGCTGAACGCCAAGGTGCCTCGAGGAAAAGCTTCCAGTCGTCGTGTCAGAAGAGAGACGAGGAATGTGGTAAAGGAGGAAATAGTGGAGAAGGGGATTATTATGGTATCTTTGAGAACAAGGCGAATGAGGAGGAGGAGGAATGGGAGAAACGGGGAAAGGTTACGATGGTATCAAAATAATGGTAGAAATTTGAACGATGATTACGGTTAATGATGATGGTTAATAATGATAATCATCATTATCAT
>NC_051412.1:12634303-12634518 GCF_015228065.2 Penaeus monodon
TCGCCCAACCACCCACCCCTCGAGGGAAAATATGAATATTCATTTAGATTATAATCAAAATCGTCAAGTGAATAAGAAATGTCGTTGAAGTAACTTGTGACGCGACAGAAAAATGAATGACAACCCGCGGCCACACGTCGGCCATACATAATCTCTAAAAAATAAACTCTTCCTCACTTCATGAATATTTAAAGACATCGTCGAGATTTTGCGGC
>NC_051412.1:12635536-12636455 GCF_015228065.2 Penaeus monodon
TTCAGCGTCAGGGCAATGTCGGCCGTCAGGACTGAACACGCGGCGGGAGAAAACATCCGAGCCATTTTTATTGAACGGGAGCGCTGTGGCCCAAAAAGGGTGGGGTGGGGGCGAAAGAGGGGAAGGGGCGGGAGAGAGGAAGGCCGAAAAAGGGGGAAGAGGGGAAGGGGCAGGAGAGAGTGAGAGCGAAAAAAAGGGGGAAGAGGGGAAGAAGGGAAAAGGGGAAGGGGGACGAAAAAGGGGGGAAGAGGGGAAGAGAGTGGGGGTGAGAAATGAGGTAAGGGTGAAAGAGGGGAAGGAGAGGAAGATAGGGGGTGGGTGTAGAAATGGAGAATGGGGGAGGAAAGAGGATGTTAGAAGGAAGCAGATGAAGGAAGTGGATGAGGAATTGGATTGTGTTGATGCTGAGGGATAAGAAAGGTGAGGGGGAGGGGGGGGGAGGTGTAAAGAGAGAAAGAGGAGAGGAAAAGGAGGGATGGAGGAGGGAGGGAATGTGGCAAGAAGAGGGGGTTTGGGAGGGGAAAGGGGAGGGCGCGAGGGAGGGAAAGGAGGGGCTTAGGGAGGGGAAAATGACTGGGACAAGAACGGACGGATGACGGAAAAGGGGAGAAACGAGAGAAGAGGAGAAAAGGAGAATTAAAAAAGGCGAAGGAAGTTAAAAAGAAAGAAAGGGTAAAAGGGAAACAAAACAATGGAAAGAAGACCAGGGATGAGGGGAGAGAAAGAGGAAAAATGAGAGGAGACGAGAGGGGAAAGGGAGAGCGGGCAAATAAAGAAAGAGGAAAGAGGTAAGAGGGATAAAGAAACAAGAGGGAGGAGAAGTGGCGTGATCTGCGCTGCCCTCCTCTCTCGGCCTACGGAAGGCCTGGGGGGGGTGGGTGCTGCCCTAGGATAGTGTTAGCCCGGGAGTGGAAGCAAG
>NC_051412.1:12636820-12636937 GCF_015228065.2 Penaeus monodon
AGCACATACACGCCACGTCATGCGCTATAAAGAAAATCACTTTATCTCTTTCTAATTTATCACTGCTTGCCGTGATATCATGTTCTCCGTGCAACTCCTGCAACATCTATCTCCTAG
>NC_051412.1:12637011-12637152 GCF_015228065.2 Penaeus monodon
CGTGTTCATTTCACGGAACAATTCCTTGTATTTCGTTTGACTTAATTCCCTCCTTCTAAATCTTTCGCCGTTTCTCTTTTTTATTCACTATTATCTTCCAGTTACTATTTTCCTTTTACTTTATGCTCACACACGCCTCTT
>NC_051412.1:12637491-12638331 GCF_015228065.2 Penaeus monodon
GACTATAATAAGTGGTCCAAGAGCTTAGCCTGTCGGGACAATTCATTCGCCACACCATCAGCTGCAACAAAGCATATCAGGGGAATTATTGTCACCGGGTTTAGGCGAGCTTAGTGAGGGCGTCAGGGCTGGCATACCTGTGCAGGTGTCGGCGCTGTTGCTGTCGTTGGTGCTGTGGTGGGGGTGGTGGGGGTGGTGAGGGTGGGGAGGCGTTGAGGATATGTTGGGGGAGTAGGCGTGCTGTGTTGTTGGCGATGTTGGTGTCGTTGACGCTGGTAGTGGGGTTGGGTTAGTGGTGGGGGTGCTGGTGAATGAGGTGGTGGGAGAAGTTTGGAGGTTTGCTGGTGATGGAGGCGGTTGGGGATAGGGAGGTGGGAGGCGTTTGGTGTAGTTTGTGTAGTTGGTGTTGGGGATGGAGGTGGAGATAGCGGAGGTAGGGGAGGTGATGGTAGTCTGGTGTTGTTAGTGTCACTGATATATGTCAATTTATTCCGAAGGTGGTAGTGGGTGAGTGGTGGTGGTGGTGAGGGTACTGGAGATGCATGTGGTGTTGGTGTAATTGGTGTTGGCGCTAGAGGTGGTGTTGGCGGGGGAGGTGCTTGGGCGGTTGGTGCTGCCCGTTTCGTTGGTGAGGTTGTCGAGAGAAACAGAATAGACTACTGACAACTTGTATAGTCCGTTGCCCGTATGAAGGCCTTGGATCAAACGAGGCTTTATAACTTCATTTTCCGTTTACATTCTCTTTCTTTACCTCTCTTCTTATCTCGTTTACCGTGCCTCCCTCATCTCGTTCCTTTTCTTATTTCTTCCTTTGCTTCACCAACATCCATTTCCTTGATT
>NC_051412.1:12638498-12639693 GCF_015228065.2 Penaeus monodon
GTCCACACACGCTCCTCTCAGCGTAAAGGTCAGGGAAGTTATAAATAAAGTTCAGGATGAATGCAAGTCTCTAACCTGAGTCTGGGCGTTGTAAACATGCCGCTGGGACCAACCAGCGACCGGGAGTGTTATTATTAGACGCTGTGTAATCCCTGCAACAAACAATATGGACTATCTAAAACACACACCCTTATTATTGATATCTTGTATTATCTGTAATGCCATTCGGGATATCCAAGACTAAGAATAAAAACCTTACTTCTACGTTTCCTTGTATTTCTAGGACCACGAATGGTGCTAGTTTTACTATTACTGCTCCTAGTAATACCGCTGCCAATTCTGCTTATATTACTGTTGCTGCTTTTGGCGCTACTGTTGCTATCACTAGTAATAATAATGCCAATAAAATGAGATCAAGGAATATGCAATGGTAGCAATGATAATTAACGAAGCAAAAATGCCATAATCTGGTCACTTTTCTGTGATGAATATTCCATTACCCTCTGAGGCAGCGAGCAAGATTTGAAGCTCATGACTCCGAGTATCAGGCCGCGATGCATCATTTCCGATCTGTCCTCTCTCTCCTCAGACGTCAAAACATGCAAAACAAACCTCGTCCCTCGCTGATGAGAAGGGGCTCTCCTGCTCCTCTCCGCCTTCCTCTCTTCAGCTTCTCTCCCTTCTCCCTCTTCTCCACATCTTCCTTGTCTCCCTTTTCTCCACAGCGTCTCTCTCTTCCTCCCTTTCCCCCTAATCATTTCTCATTCCACCCCTTTCCCTCTGGCTTATTTCTCCCCTCCCCCCTTGCCCGTTTTCCCTCTTCTTCCCAGCTTCTCTCACTCCTCCGTCTTTTCTCCAACTTTACCTCCTTTTCCGTTCTTCCAGCTACTCCCTGTTCATTCCTTTTCTCCTCAGCTTCTTTCCCTCTTCCCTTTTCTTCCTAGCTTCTCTCCCTCGTCTCTCTTCTCTGCAATTCTCCACATCCTCCTTCTTCATTCTCTATTATTCCCTTTTCCTCCCTTTTTTCCCATCCTCTTTACCTCCCTTCTCCCCACCTTCTCCCTCCCCTGGCTTCTCCTCCTCCCCAACCCCCTCCCTCTCCCTCCTTCCCTCACATCACGATGTAAACACTTCGGATCAGTCTGATGAAAACATTAATTAAAGGAAGAAGAAAAAGTTTTCAGCTCCATTCTTC
>NC_051412.1:12639737-12639907 GCF_015228065.2 Penaeus monodon
ACCCCGCTCTTGTTTTCGTCACCGCGTATCCTTTCTGTCCTGCTTCCTATGGCTGGGTATGTGGTTGAATTGATAGACACGTTGGGTAGGTAAATAGCTGTCTGTCTTTTCTTAATCGATTTTGTTATATACTTCCTTATAATCATATATTTCTACATACCCATGTGTAT
>NC_051412.1:12641603-12642031 GCF_015228065.2 Penaeus monodon
CAGAAGTCTATAATTAAGACTACGATTCCATTAACAAAGGACTAGAATCGATTACGATTGCAATTTTAAAAGAAATTGAAATCGATTCCAGGAATTACGATTCCTGATTACGGTGCAACATGTCTGAAATTCACAGCAGCTGATATCGATTGCCTTTGGCGTGGAATTGACGACGATTCCGGTTCATAAAAAAGTCAAATCGAATTACGGTTCCTAATTACGATCACAGCATGTCGCTCGCGCATATGCAACAGAATGCGCGCGCTCCTTCGCAACGTGTGCGCCCTCAACGTTGCCAGTGTCGAGTCTTGCATCTGAAACCCGAGCCAAGGCGACGGATCCGGACGCAGCAGTCGGAAGTTCGCACATTGGCATCGCTGTGGGATGACTTGTGGACGAGGATGTTCGTAGAATTGTTTGTATAGGCA
>NC_051412.1:12642060-12642274 GCF_015228065.2 Penaeus monodon
ATCAAATGTGTTGACTTGCCCGATTTTAAGATTTTTTTTTTTCAAATATTTTACAGGGCATATCACATATCAGCAATTCCTGTCAAGCAACTGTGAATAAATTTGTCTTCTGACTGCCTCGTAATCGCTTCCTTCTCGCTCCGCCCTCTTCATGACAGCACGTGGCTGCATGGGTGTAGGTACTTGTACATATTTTCCCAATTTCTCTCCTTTC
>NC_051412.1:12642358-12643024 GCF_015228065.2 Penaeus monodon
TTCCCTATCTGTCTTTCCCTCTCACACGAGCGCATCTGCATATAAAAGGCACTCTGGTTTGCATGTGCGTTTCTCTGCATGTGCACGCCTCAGCGCCCTGGCTCTGTGTGTGCAAGTACGACCGGGCTGTACAAGTCCCCCCCCCCCCTCCGGTAAGGCTTCTTCAGCTATCGTTCTTCGCAATTCCGCTTTTCATCCGTTTATAACAATCGCTTTTGATTGACGCTTCTGTCTTTATTAGCCGCTTCCCTTTCCCCCTCCTTTTATCACAGGTTCTCTTCTTCCCTCTTTCACCTGTTACATATCTCACCCTCTCCCTTCATCTTGCTTTTATTCCCCCTTCGCTAATCATCTTTATGCATTCGGCGCTGGCCATGTTCCCATCTCCGCTCACCGTTTCTCCTTAATTAATTTCTGCTCTCTCGACGCTGCTCTTTTTCGTTTTATCATAACACCCTATTTATCCTCGCCTCTTTCTCACTTTTCTGTGTTTTCTTTTGGTATCATAGAAGAAAACGGTCTGTTCCCTTTGGTATGAGAGGCCCAAAAATCCACTGTTCTTTTGGTACTGAACGGGAGAATACTACGTCCTTTTGATATCAAATACGAAAATATTGTTGTTCGCTTTTGTGCTACAATTCTGTCCCTCTCTCTTGTCGAAAGCTC
>NC_051412.1:12644411-12644531 GCF_015228065.2 Penaeus monodon
CGAAAAGCAAAATGAAAAATGACAAGAAAAACGACTACAGCAACAACAGACCTAGTAATGAAGGAAATAATAACATCAACAACAAAGGGAATGTTGATTTAATAGCTTGAGCAAAAACAA
>NC_051412.1:12644702-12645014 GCF_015228065.2 Penaeus monodon
CATAATAATGATAATATGAGCAAAAACATCAGCCGGAGTGGAGGCAGTAATAGCGATAATGACACTGACAATATTGTTGACGGCAAAAAGAAATATTGCAGACACAAGAGGCACCATAAAGCGTTACATCAGAAGGACAGAGCCCGGGCGATGCGTTACTCTGTCACATTGATTAAATGCCTCCTTTAATATGCATGCAAATCACTCGTGCAAAATTAAGGTTATTCAACCGTCATCCTAATGATTTCTCTTGGCAAAAAGTGTGTTAGTGAGGGTTCGTGGAGGGCACCGGGGGAGTGGGTTGTGGTGCTA
>NC_051412.1:12645314-12646835 GCF_015228065.2 Penaeus monodon
GTAGCGCCTGCGGGAAAGGAAGGGGGAGGGTGTAAAGGGTGAGGCAGGGATGGGCCGTGCTAGGGTGTGGCGTGATGGCCGTGTGTTGTGCGAATAGGTTAAGGGTGAAGCTGCATAGTGGACTAAAGTGTTAGGAGAAGATTTATGAATTATTTCACGGAGTGTGATAGGGTCTGAAACCCCAGTTATTTATGGCTTTGTTGTTTACTTCTGGAATGCAGAGTCCAATAAAAATCAAAACACGAGGGATATATTGCAAGCAGAAGGGAGAATGGGCTAGAAAAAGAATAGAGGCCATGGCTATCATTTAATTATCAGTACTGCACTTGCCATGCCTTGTATATGTATGTATGTAAACGTGTGCACGTGAATTATATCTTGCCATGGAGGGAATATAAATGAACAGAAAAATGATCCTCTTGCCCTCTCGATGTCGTTCGCTCCCAAAACTTCCTAGATTATTATGTTTTCTTCGTCATATCAGTCCCTCATTTCTCATCGTCATGTTTATCTCCCTTCGCTTCTCTCCCCTGTCATCACATCTCTCGTCGTTCCCAAATACGTTTTCTTCCCCTCACCTCCCCTTTCAAAAGCCTTTCTCTCCTTTCCTTAATTCTCCCTTTTTCTCTCTCTCCTCTCCACCTCCTCCTCCTCCTCTCTCGTCTCGTTTGCCTTCCATATCTTCCTCTCTCTCCGTCCACTCTTTCTCTCTTTTCTCTCTTCTTCCTTCTCGCTTCGCTCTCTCTGAACCTGCTTCCCTTCTTCTCCCGCCACTGTGATTTTTTTCTTTTTCTTTTCTCTTACACTTCTCTACTCTCTCTCTATGTTTACTTTTACTCTTTGGTTTCTCTCCTTTACTCATTTCTCTTCACGTCCTCTTCCTTTTACCTTCGCACCTCTTTCTTTTTCCAACATCTTTCTCTTTTCCCTCTTCTCCTCTGTCTTCTTCCCTCCCTCCCCTATTCCACTTTTGCCTCATTCTCTCTCTCTTCCCTTCTTCCCCAATCCACCCCTTTTCTCTCCCCTCCTCCTATTCTCTCTTTCTAACTCCACCCCTCTCTCTTTCCCCCTTCTACTCTCTCTTCCTCTTTCCTGTTTCTCTTTCTTTCCCTTCTCCTATATCTTTTCCCTTCCTCTCTCTCTTTCCACCTCCTTCCCCCGTTCTTTTTTCACCCCTCCTCTCTCTTTCTCCTTTCGCACCTCTTAATTCATTCTCATTTCTTTTTTCTCCCCCTTCCTCGTTTTCCTATCCTCTTCCCCTCTCTCTTCTCTTCTCTTTCTTTCTCCTTCTAACCCTTTTATTCATCCCCCTCTACTTCTCTTTATCTGTATAACCCTACTCATTCCCCTTCTTCTTCTCCCATTTCGTTTCTTCCTCTCTCTTACGCCCTCCCCCATTTCTCTTTCTCCTTCTCTCTTCCCCACCCACCCTCATCTCTCCTCCTATTCCCCCTACCTCGTCTCTCTCCCCCCTTCTTTCTCCTACCACCCCGTCTCTCGTCCCCCTCCTCCTCTCTTTCT
>NC_051412.1:12646904-12647058 GCF_015228065.2 Penaeus monodon
GATCCGCACCGACGTCCATCCGCCAGCGCTTTCCTCGCTGTCGCCGCGTCTTCCCGCTGCCCGTGTCTCGTGCAATCGGCCGGGCAGCAGAGGCGGCGGCAGTAACTCTTTGCGTCGAACTCCGTGATTTAAGAGCTGTGACAATAAGCTTAAC
>NC_051412.1:12647106-12647253 GCF_015228065.2 Penaeus monodon
ACTTCACACGCGCGTTCGACTTGAGTCACATATATATCTTGTAGTTTGTAAAAGGCAGCGGCGAAATGACGTCGCGAGAGCCGAGATCCACTGAATTACGCTGAAGACTACGGCGGGGGAGGCAAGCGCGTCGCGGATTTGGGCGGG
>NC_051412.1:12647668-12648524 GCF_015228065.2 Penaeus monodon
AAATAAAGACTGAGCAACTTCAAAAAATCATCTCGTTAGCACCACTGATCCGAAATCGGTCCACTGCAAACTGTAAACATCCCTTACTGCTTGTTAGCAATGTTTTGACAGAATGCCAAATATACTAAAAGGGAATTTTGAATATTTACTGTAGATTCAGTAATGAAAACAAATAATGCCTCTGATAAGTTAGCGCGTATTCATAACAGGCAACTGCATTTTCTGCCTCTAATATTTCACTGTAGAAATGTCTTTGTATTTACCTTTGACTGAGTTACAGTTCCGAAAGATATAAAAATAATTATAATCAAGTGAATAAGTGATATTCTATTTCATGTCACATTTGATAAAGAATTATCACACTAGTTGTATTCATTCTCCTGAGATAATAACACAATTTATCAAGACACATGTTTGGAACAATAATCATTGCACTGACACACCGGGGATTTAGACTTCTTTTCTTCATTTGCAAAGAGGCTGTCGAAATATTCTTCGCCAAAATGAGAAGCCAGTTCGAAAGCGAACAAAGATGAAGCACACACCAGGCTAGAGGATGGCAGGTCAGAGTGTGGGAAGTAAGGTATCGGTTCAATATCGCCGTCATCTAAAACACGACATGTGCGCCTTTCCCCCATTTTAGCAGCAAGGTGTCGTGATGTGGAGTGGCGTGGAGTGCGCTGTGTGCATGTCGGGATGCCTCCAGGTGGGTCAACATTAGCTTTGTCATTAGTGTCCCGGATGTTATGAGTCTGGGCATCAACGCTCCGGCAAACCGGTCACGTGACAGGTTCTATTTGCCGTAATCCTCTTCGTGATGTTTTTCATTCTCCCTCGGAATCGCTTTCGTCATTTT
>NC_051412.1:12648607-12648817 GCF_015228065.2 Penaeus monodon
GAGAGACAGAAGAGAGCCACCACAACCAGCCACACTAACCACACGTAATTAGGGATCCCCCAATTGAGTCCGCCAGCCTCGAGTAGTGCGGAGAAATGAGGGAAGAAGTCTGCTGTCCTAATGTAGGGGATGTGAACGGGTAATTATGGAGCCGATAAGGACATAATTATAGGCACACTCTCGGGGTAGGCTCACACGAGTGTTTTCAGT
>NC_051412.1:12650075-12650371 GCF_015228065.2 Penaeus monodon
TACAGATATAGACAGATACAAACAGATTTAAAAGATTAAAACAAGAAAGAAAAACAATATTCATGGGGATTGGGCATCGGGTGTGTGTGTGTGTGGGGGGGAGGCAACAGTCGACCTCTTAAATTGCTCAGGCCTCGTATAATTACCTATAATTAAAGATGGTGTGAATTATGTGACAACTCCTGCAACACTGGCCCGGGGAACAGCGTATTTTAATTATCCGGAGCAGTTCATCAACAGCATATGGTGTCGAGGATTGTGCCATTCATCAAAGAAACCTTACATCCACCCCACAA
>NC_051412.1:12650471-12650670 GCF_015228065.2 Penaeus monodon
CGCGTGAGGAATTTAAGATAATTAGCAATGAGATCCTTGTTTTATACAGGGTAAAGCTGCCGATGAAATGTTGTTAATGATGTAAGATAAATTAGTTTGATTGTACATAAATTACGAAAACAGGGAAAAATAATACCATAATGTATTAATATAAATTTTTTGTTTCATCATATTAATAATTTCATTACTCAGTTTTCCA
>NC_051412.1:12655367-12655444 GCF_015228065.2 Penaeus monodon
ACCATTATAGATGTTGCTCCTGCTATTACTGTTTTTTTTTGTATTTATTTAAACGTCAATAATTTCACGGCAATGAG
>NC_051412.1:12655493-12656443 GCF_015228065.2 Penaeus monodon
TCACCGACTGATAAATGACGAAGTTATTTAGTCTCAGAGACGAAGCAAAACGAAAGAAAAGCGGAAATAAATAGAATGAAATGGTGAAGGAAGCGGCCGCAGTCTTTTCCGGAATGATTGTGTTCAGGGAAGCGGCGCTCACTGCAATTACCGCCATTTTCCTCGTAAAAGTGCCGGAAATGCCTAAGGAAAAAGCATTATCTGTTTCGTTTTTTCCTTACTTCGAGTCTGTGAATAGAGGTAAAGCTTCCTGTAAAATGCGAAACTGATACTGTGCAAAGTTACATTGTCGTTAGATTTTTTTTGTATATGTTACATCTCAAACGCAATGAAGCAGGCGTTGTTTATGGAATAGTACAATAGTACAAACAATTCGTTTATTTCATCCGATAGACAATCTAATTGTTTCGTTTAATTTCCTTTCCTATTGTCCTATATCCTGTAAGTATGGCGTTGTACTATCTTTTAAACAGTAGTTCCTAATTCCTAAATTTGTTAGTTATTAGCCTGTACCAGTTTCTCTCGTTTTCTCTTTACCTTTTGTGAGGCGATAATTACGCTTACCATAATCTGGAAAACCTGAGTATATAAAACCAGTAACGAATAAAATGGCGCAGGAGATGGCGACGGCTGGCGGAACATTATAACGACTCCGACAACAGCTCCGTGCGAAGGCTACGGGAAACGGCCTGAGCCATAACAATTACGAAGCCTACGGTATTTATAGCACAAAGCCCTTCCATTTTCAGGCAAAGTCACCATCTGACATTCGTGCACAGATTTCTTTCTTCTGTGGATCACGTTATATATGGCATTGAAATCCCCAAAGTGCACAGCCAATAATTATGAGAATATTTTGCGATTTCGCTTTTCGCTCTCATGTGCTATGTTGCACCGAACTTGTCGCTAATGTCATATATGGAATAAATATACTGTACATCGTTGTATAT
>NC_051412.1:12657889-12658386 GCF_015228065.2 Penaeus monodon
TAACAATCGCAGTGCAAACGAGAACTGAGACACATCGCGCCACATTCCGCATGTCTCTAGCATCCGACACATGAACTGCGTGTACATTATCTATAATCACGGATAGCGTACGATAGAGTCTTCTTACACTTGCCATTACGAACAAAACCCACTTAGGTTAACGACAGAGCGGAGATCCTTGAACGGCCTTTCTTGCACAGGCTCCTCTCCTTTGCTGAATGACCGGAGGATAAGATATTGATATTTCAGGAACTGACGTGTTGACGCGCAGGGAAATTTTTTTTATACGTTTGTTTTTTGAAGGTGATTTTATTTCCAGGTTTTCATGTGGATTCAAATGCTGTATATTTGTGATGTACATTTATATGTATATATTCAGGTATGTAGATTTATACAACTAAGACAACACTTAAGAATACAATCTTTTAAGAAAACTCTCTTGGAGGTAAACGACCAGTTTTACCAAAGGAAAAAAAAGGTTAGTTGGCATCTCTTCT
>NC_051412.1:12658422-12658622 GCF_015228065.2 Penaeus monodon
CCCTGAAAGACAATGGAGATCCTCAAACAAACGAAGAGACGGACAATTAGATAAACATAAGAGACAGGTCTACATACAAAGCACAGGCCATGATTATAATGCATTAAGATAACTTGGTTGCACGAGTAGCGTGGTTGCCAGATAGCTACATATGGCGCCTTTTCTCTCGGGCTTCAAACGAGCCGATTTTCTGACCTGGA
>NC_051412.1:12659896-12660356 GCF_015228065.2 Penaeus monodon
ATTGGCAAACACGACAACACCCGCCGCTTTGTTCCCCGTTTGCTCTGAGTCGGCCGTGACAGACCAATGCCAACGATATGGCCACAAAACCATCTCTTCCGCACGCATACATTGCCTTGGTCAATACTACATCAGCCCCTTGCATGGCCAGGGGGCAGGTTGGGGACTGGGGGAGGAGGAGGCGGAGTTGGGACTAATGGTGGGGGTGTGGGAGGGAGTTGGAGTATCTGGCAGGGATGGGAGCGGGAGAGGGGGAGTTGGAAAGGGGGGGAGGGTTGGGGGTAATGGTTGGAGTGAGGGGGAGGAGTGAAGGGAGAGGGGGATGGAGATAGAGGATAAATTGCAGGGTTAGGGAACAGTGAGAGAGATACTGGTGGAGATGTGGGGAGGTTGGGGGAAGGGGCAAAGGAGGGGAAGTGTGATTTGGGGTGGCCTGGCGGGGGATGAAAGAAATATGACT
>NC_051412.1:12660421-12660656 GCF_015228065.2 Penaeus monodon
AGTGGACAACAGATAAAAGGACCACGTATGGTTTGAGAGGAAAAATGTATATATATAGTTAATTGGAAGAAATTATTACAATCTACAGTAAACCAAACGTTGCAGGAGACACAAACAGAGTGAGTAGGAACAATATCTAACGAAGGATGAAAAACAAGGTGAAAGAAACGAGAACAAGACATAAGATCAGGAACGATAACACGAGTTAAAAATGCGAATAATGCAAAGGAGCCAA
>NC_051412.1:12660688-12660894 GCF_015228065.2 Penaeus monodon
CAAAATGTGCCTGGACCAACGGCTTTCAAAGATAAGACCCATGTCTGCAGAAGGGGTACTCGAGGCCGCACTCGGAGACCCCGAAGAGAATGCACACAATGGGACGCCTTCCATTGACAAGCACCGAAGGAACTGAATCTCCACTGATCTCACGGCGGTCCCCGCGGCATCTTCGGTCCTCGCGGCTGATGCTGTAACTCTTCTTC
>NC_051412.1:12662554-12662781 GCF_015228065.2 Penaeus monodon
AGGGAAACAGATCGCTTATGAGTCTTGCACAATTCAAAGCCATAAAAGTCATAGGGCCACAAAAATGATAATGTACGTGCACGTACGTGATCATTCACCAACCTTGAGAAAAAAGATATAGTTTTCTGACAAAAACATTAATAGAAACATTTAACTGTCGGAGCATATGTCACACGAGAGCGAAAAAATAGAAGACAATGATAAAGGACAAACATGAATAAGCCTAG
>NC_051412.1:12662837-12663177 GCF_015228065.2 Penaeus monodon
AATATTAGAAATTAAGATGAAGAACTACCACAACGAAATAAGGATCATGATCAAATCCGAAAGACCATAGTGAGGACCTAATAGCTGGAACGACGCACAATCAAGGAAGCAACGCAGGTGTAAATAATGGCACAGAGACAGCGGGGAAACCTTGTTTATGTTCCGCTTGGCTGACGAGGACGGCCATTTTGATTTCCCATTTTATTGGCGCTTTTTTGAGATTTAAAGAGAGAGAAAAAAAAAACTTTAATATTATCAATATTCTTTTGGCATATTTTCGTGTTGGAATGGCTCATGGAAATGGAAAAATCTTAGTCGTGTCATTGCGGTTGCGTAATGG
>NC_051412.1:12663783-12663860 GCF_015228065.2 Penaeus monodon
TCAAGCAATATGAACCATACTCCAAATTCTATTTTCTTTATTTTTTGCTTTTATTGCTATCTCTCTTTCAATCCGAT
>NC_051412.1:12664289-12664520 GCF_015228065.2 Penaeus monodon
TTGCAACACCTTCGGCCTCTCCGCGATGCACGACCTGGACGACAAGTGGAGATCTCTCGGTCGTAATCACCCCTTGCCTGGCGCCTGCAAGGTCGTCATAACCCTTGGCAGGTCTTCGGGAGATTCGGCGGGGGAGTCGACAGCTCTCGCCGTAAAGAGCTCCGACCTGTAATTTCTTGGAGGAAGGAAAGCGGGGCTCATTTTCCAGAAATGCTTTCGTGTTCACCGACT
>NC_051412.1:12667430-12667575 GCF_015228065.2 Penaeus monodon
GAATGCTGATGGGCCGTCGGGGGAGGGAGGTAAACAAATCCATATAGTTTAAGACATCGCATTCTGATTGCAGTAATTTGACTACTGATCGTCATCATCAGTATTGATTGCAATCTGATTATCTAACCTCCGGGGACTGGGGTGG
>NC_051412.1:12667838-12667979 GCF_015228065.2 Penaeus monodon
GCAAAATTAAGCGTTTGTAGAAACTTGCTCTTGCGTCTTCACATAATTCATCGTTATTATCTTCTTACTTCTCCCCACGAAAGCGGGTTAAAAGAAAGCGATAAAATAATAATGATTTGGAGCATAATGCTGCTTGCTATT
>NC_051412.1:12668830-12668974 GCF_015228065.2 Penaeus monodon
GTGTGTATATTTAGGGACACATAAAATGATAAACAAACATGAGCAGACAGGGAGATAAAACAGAAAAAAACGAAGCAATAAAGCATGCACAGAAACAAAAGCATAAATAGAAAGAGAAAGAATAAACCGTCCAATATATTGACC
>NC_051412.1:12669047-12669536 GCF_015228065.2 Penaeus monodon
CGCGATAAACCTACCTTTTCGACACGACTGGTTTAAATCGCAGTTGAAATCATATGATATTACCGCCCTCCTCACCCCCCCACCCCTCCTCCTCTCTCTCCCGCACTCCTCTCCCCTCCCTCCCTCCTCCCTCTCCACCTACCCCTATCCTCTTCCTTCCTCTTCGCTACCCTTTACCTCTCATTCCCTCCTCCTCCCTCTGGTCCTCCCCCTTCCCCCTTCCTTTCTCTTCCGTACCCCTCACCCCCCCTCTCTCCTCATTCCCCCCCCCCTTCCCTCATTCCTCTCTTTTCCCTACTCCTCACCCTTTCCTCCTGTTCTCCTCTTCCCCCTCCTCCTCCCAGCCCTCCTCCCTCTCTCTGTCCCTTCTTTACCCCTCCCCTTTCTCCTCCCCCTGCCCCTCCCCTTAATACCGAGTCGGGTGTATATATTTTCAGAGATTAAACACCTGAATACCACAATGATACAACGCCAATGGTCGTTGAACTC
>NC_051412.1:12670625-12670705 GCF_015228065.2 Penaeus monodon
ATGATGGCCTAAATAGGAGCAGTTGAGATGGAATAGAAGTAGGAAAAAATGGAAAACTGATAAAGACAACTCAATTTAGA
>NC_051412.1:12670802-12671151 GCF_015228065.2 Penaeus monodon
CATCCAGAGTAAAAGATCGAGAAGCTGCATATCTCCCCGCGATGCCCCAACTTCCCTCTCCTCCTCTCCCCCTCCTCCTCTCCCTCTCGTCCTCTCTCTCCTCTCCTCTCCCTCTCTCCTTCTCCCCCTGCTCTTCTCCCTCTCTCCCTCTCCCCTTGCTCCTCTCCCTCTCCTCCTCTCCCTCCCCTCCTCTCCCTCCCCTCCTCTCCCCCTCCTCCTCTCCCTCTTTGATGGCTGCCCGGGATGCTGCAGAGATCAGCCGAGCGGAGAGAATCAGCCTCGGCCAGCGACGTAGGCCCATCAGACTTTTTTTTTGGGGGGGGGGCTAAAATGGGGTCTGAGGAAGGAC
>NC_051412.1:12671229-12671688 GCF_015228065.2 Penaeus monodon
AAGAAGGGTCGGGGAGGATAGTGACGAAGGTAAGAAGACGATGAAGAAAGATAGTGAGAAACAGGAGAAGTAATGAATAAAATGATTATGAATGGAGATACATAAGGAAGAGGAGAAGGACAAGATAAGAAAACCGGGTAAAGCACAGGGAAAGGCAGATGGAAAGGAAGCCACAAACGAAAGAATCAATAAACAGAAAGGGAAAACAGACTTCATAGAACAAAGTAAGCCACTCTCTCGTCTCAGTGACTTGCAAAATTGGAACCTGATTAAAAGGCTCTTCGATTTAGTTCTTTTAAGAATCGATCGAGGCGAAGACACTCTCGGGCAACGAAGGGATACAGCGCGTAAGACCTCTTTCTCTCGCGGACACATAAGCAGACAAAGCACACAGATATGAACATGTGCAAACACACGAGTAAACAAGCAAAATGCATCAATACATACATAAGCAAACAT
>NC_051412.1:12671816-12671928 GCF_015228065.2 Penaeus monodon
GCGCGCGCGCTGACTCCCATAGCGCTAATGCTCAGAGTCGCTACAGGTGATTTTGCCAATATCAGGTAACTTGCCTTTAGCTGCAATTGCCTGAACACGGCGACAAGCAGGT
>NC_051412.1:12672141-12672510 GCF_015228065.2 Penaeus monodon
CTGGAAGCGAAAGTGAGCAAACTGCGCGACCAAGAAAAGGAGCGACGCGGAGACAGAGACCGAACACAGGAGAGAAAACAAGAGAGGGAATAAGAGCGCAATTAGGGCTGGCTGCGAATCCCTAACTTGGTTTGCAGATTCATATTGGTTTGTTGTAATGGTAACAAATGCATCCCCGCAGAAGACGTCCTGGCAAGTGGCATGGCAGCTGCCTTGACATATGACTGGATTCTTGTACTAAACAATAGTCATTTTTTCCTCCAGTCATGCTCGGCCGCAAGGAAACGAAAAAAGACCGCCGCATGCACGGTAATGAAATCTCACGCATGAAAAACACTTATACTCACCTTATATAGGTACGACGAAGAG
>NC_051412.1:12672793-12672909 GCF_015228065.2 Penaeus monodon
AGTTGTGGGGTAGAGGTGGGTCTTCCTGAGAGGGGCTAGCCAGTGTTAACGAGAATATAATTGGTGTGTTCCGACCCCGTTCGTACAGACTGCAAAACACTTTTTTATATTTCGAG
>NC_051412.1:12673186-12673688 GCF_015228065.2 Penaeus monodon
TCCAAGCACAAGGCTGGCCCTTCAGCAAGTTTGTGCTTGTGTTGTATCTCTATACTCACACTCGCATTTTTTCTTGTTTACCTTCTGTATGCCTTTGTGTATATTCCTAAGTGTATTACTGTGTATTATGCAGATTTTCTTGTGCACTTAAAGAATGAAAACCTTTCTGCTTGCGTAGGTGTATACATATGTGCATATAGGCAAGTGTAGGCGGTTATGCGGCTGGTGGCTCGGACCCGCCAACCGGCCTGTCGTATTAAAACTAATGGCGACTTTTTTGTTATCATCTAATAGCCAAGAGCAAATATCTATTATTTAAGTGAGGATAATAAATAAGCGGTATTCGTGAATTGGCACCTGTCCGGCCGAACACTCATCAGCCGCCTCGACGCTTGTGTAATTGCGCCTTGTCCGATTCCTCAGGTCAAATGCGTTCGATTCCCCTAGGTCAAAGAGTCCGATTCCGTGGGTTACTGTGTTCGGACTGTCTTGCTCAGTATCC
>NC_051412.1:12673733-12674036 GCF_015228065.2 Penaeus monodon
CTTTGTCTATACGCTTCTCTATTCATATTCGGTTTCCCGTTCGATTCTCTGACTACAATACAAAGGTGTCGCAAAGGTGTTCGAATCCCAAGATAAAAGTGACCGAATAATAAACTCAATATTGTATCCTTGAACCATACTGACTGAACTCTCTGGTCGCGGTGTTCGTATTCTTAGGTCACAACAGTGGTAAATGAAGCTGTCTTTTGTAGAAGGTACTAGAAGGTCAAGGGAAATGAGATCCTGCACTAATGACCTCTGAAATGAAAGGTCATCCAGGGTTACGGCCGGAGGAATATCTTG
>NC_051412.1:12674492-12674844 GCF_015228065.2 Penaeus monodon
CAAACAATTAATACGGGCTATAAAAAACCTCTATATAACTGACCAAAGAGATCATGAATGACAAAACATAGAAGCAGATGGCACATGGAAAAGCAAAAGACAAAAAGATCAACTCGATAAAACACCAAAGGAAAAACGACCCAAGGCAAGATATAAACACCGAGCGACCCTGCCGAAGCCGCTGCCACCGAACAGGTATCGGAGCGGGCGTGAATCAAAGCAGAACGAATAATTTGGGTGTTGTTAGAACACATGACTCAGGCCGGTGGCTCAGACTTCGTCATTGGAAAAAAAGTATATATATTGCTTTTGTCTTACGGGACTCTTTTGGGGAGGCAGACTAGCGACTGTG
>NC_051412.1:12675387-12675667 GCF_015228065.2 Penaeus monodon
CAGTAAACCAATAAAAGCTCCCCCTACCTTGCGGCGACGAGGCCAGCAGTCGACCACACTTCGGCGTCTGGAAGGAAGGCACAGGAGCGGAGACAGTAATATATGTAATCAAGATGTTAATTTCTTAAGGGGCTAAGAACAATGTATCTGGAAGAGGAGGAATTAGAGAGGAAAAGATAAGTATGATGAAGAGGACGAGAAAGGACAGGAAAATGAAGGAAGCGGAGAATAACGATCTATCGGAACATAGGGTAGAGAAAATCAAAATCATAGAAAGAAT
>NC_051412.1:12676552-12676825 GCF_015228065.2 Penaeus monodon
AGCAGACAGGAGGTAGAGAGCGACAGCGAGGGAATGACGGGCAGGAAGACATTCTCCCCAAAAATCCATCAAGGGTTAATTTCGCATCCAAACATTTTGCGTCTAAGCGTCGACTTGCAATTTGGCTAAACCGTCTCATGCAAATTGTTCAATTACAGATTATTCATTTCATTGGCTCGTGTAAGAAGTCATGAATACACATTTCTGACGGATGCCTTTTCATTCCCCTATTTGCATGAATTTTATTAGACGAGATATTGGAAGGAAGGGAAA
>NC_051412.1:12677407-12677476 GCF_015228065.2 Penaeus monodon
GGGAGATTTTCGAAACAATATTTCGAAACTCATTTTCTACCATGAAATGTAGAAACTGGAACAATCGAG
>NC_051412.1:12677582-12677878 GCF_015228065.2 Penaeus monodon
GAAACCAATCATCAAGAACGGATATTTGTGGTCAGCAGTGTGACTCATTCTACCTGACACACTGACTGACTCACACAAGCTGGGCTACAATGAACACAAACCTGAAATCTGGAACACAACAAACCTCTCATGATCCCAATCAACACTGACTTCATTATCCTTCGCTAAAGACCATGACAAGATTCACTGTATCGCATCTCTCGTCGATATCCCCACACATTTCAAACCACCTCATTCCTCGGACTATATGGTGCCTCCCTTGGACATGCCAGAGGAAGGGTCACAGAGAATGCAAA
>NC_051412.1:12678629-12678794 GCF_015228065.2 Penaeus monodon
GTAGAAAAATGCAAGAATACAAGAGAAAGTGTAAGACGTGTAGCAAAAAACGAGAAACGGTATGGAATAACACTAACAAAGAATATAAGAAATAAAAGAAAGGTGAGTAACGCAAGGAAAAGAATATTAAGTAAAGCAAGAACAGACGAAATAAACAAGGTGCTT
>NC_051412.1:12678821-12679065 GCF_015228065.2 Penaeus monodon
TACATCGCCTTCGCAGTAAAGAAATAAAGATGAAAATGTGACGTGAGAACGAGATGCTTAAGGGAAAAAATAAAAACCGAACAAAAATGGTAATGATTGAACAGACGAGTAAGAGTGGTAGGAAATGGAATGCACGAGAAAAAAGAGAAAATCGCCAGAAATGCAGACACAGAACAAGAAGAGCAAGTCAGTCCACGTCGGAGCTGTCAGCGTTACGAACAGAGAAAGTCATTAGCCTCGCTTC
>NC_051412.1:12683946-12684318 GCF_015228065.2 Penaeus monodon
TTGATCCTGAAGCACATGCATCGTAATAGTCTGTACTCGTGCAGTTGTGTATACGCGAGCGCGCGCGCAGGCCAAGCGAAGCCAGGTGAACCCACTCAGCCAGACATAATTGCAATATAGCTTTATAAACGATGAGGGAATCATTGCTACCTGTCCCCGATTTTTATCTCGGCAAATAGCTCTCTCAAAGTTAATCCGAGATGGTTTGGCCTCCCGCTGCTCCGGCCTCCGACGCCTAATGCCCGGGTTGCCGCTCGCAAAACATGCGCCGCCCCGGGAGGTCAGCTTTCGGCACGCAATAAATGGGCGCCTTTCGATGGGGCGGCGGGCGTTTTGGGAAGGGGCGGGGCTATAGATGCGCTATTGTTTGTA
>NC_051412.1:12684750-12685798 GCF_015228065.2 Penaeus monodon
TTCTAGGAAGATGAAAAGAAATGAGGATGACACAGAGATACTGGAAAATGCGGAAACCGGTGTTGAAATAATCAAATGGACGAAAAACCGAAAAATGTTCTCTCTTCAATCGCCACTGTTTGTTCTCTATTTTCATCACCGCGCATAATTCTTCCCTTTTCTATTAATTAATTCCCTTCTACTGGTCCTGTTATTACCCTCCCCTTTACCTCCCCTTACCTCCTTTACCTTATAGTGCGTCCTGTCCCGAGAAAGAGCAAACTGGCAACTCACACACTACTCTGGGATACTCCGATTCACCAGGTATCTCTTTTTAATCACCTGACACATGTTGATTATGCTTGTGAATGTTTTGGTATTTTAAAACTCCTATACAGTGTTTTATTACATTGCATTACTTGAATTAATATATTCATATCCTATTTTTTTCCCGAAGAGTTGGAGTTCCCGAGAGTTCAGGCTGAGTTGCCAGTTCTTCCTTCTCTGAATTTGGAAAATAGTCTCCCATATACTTTTTTTCTCTTTTATCTCCGAAGTTCCCTTCTTGCCTCACCTCCTCTCCTACCTCCATCTTTACACCCCCCCTACTTCCCCCAGTCCACTACCCCCTCCCCAGCTCAATCATCCAATCATCGGCCACTCAACATTTCATATCACTTTCGTAAATCCATTAAAAGACTCGAGTGTCAGCAGCAGCATTTGGGCGCCGCCGTCACCTGCACTCGGGCCGAATTCGTGCCGATTCCGCCCAAACTGTCGCGTCGTCGAGACCATTGACACGTAATAGGTAATTACACTCGACACTGCCAATTACGGATTACGTGGAGGAGGTTGCCGGTCGCGATCCGAGCTTTTTACGTGCGGACTAATGGTGCCGGACGAGCGCGTACGCCCGTACGTTGCCGGGTCGTACGGGGTAATGGTGGAAATTAATGAATGGATGTGGACTCGCAGGAGGAGTGTTTTAGAAGAGCGTGTTGTCTTTCTGACTCATTTTTATTTGTTTGTTTGCGTGAGTTCTCTCTCAGTTTACTGTCTCTGACTCTGA
>NC_051412.1:12686041-12686473 GCF_015228065.2 Penaeus monodon
CTTCACTATTTCCCCGCTTCCGTAAGGATATCAGTTACATAAACAAAATCAATTGGAGTTCGCAACTAACGATATTGACAAGGATTGCAAGCACATATAGGGACAATATATATCTGAAACTTCAGAAAAATGTCTTCTGTTGCAACTTGTCTGCATTATCCACTGCCTTCTTGTTACCAAAATGCTGCTCAGATTACGAATCTTTGGGGCTTGCAACAGCCTCGTTGAAATTGCAGCGGGATGCAAAATGACACGAAAAACTGTGAAAAAAGACAGTTAAGCGCCGTGTTAGTCTATTTATGAATGTTGTGACTGTAAGAAACTTCCTTTTCTGTTAATGTCTGGTAATATTTTTCACTTAGGGCAACGATGACACCATTCTTTAATGCGCCAACTTCTAGTTTCTCTATCAGCCTCTTGATGAATTTCCAT
>NC_051412.1:12686806-12688011 GCF_015228065.2 Penaeus monodon
GCCATTTTTGCAGCCGAGGTCATCGCTTATCCCTTTAACCTTTATGGAGCCGTACGAGGAACATATCAATCATTCACGTTTTCTCTCGCTTCATAGATCTCCGATACGTGTATTTAATCTACCAGTTTATAGTATAGATTCGAACGTCGTTTTTCCGTGTGCTGTTTTCAATATGGCCATTGCACGGTTAATTGCTCGCGTTGCATTGAAAATGGACTTGTCTGTTCCATTTGGCGGCGGAAAAAACGGCGGTTGTGGCTGTCCAGCGGGAATTCGAGCCGCGGCTGCATCTACGCTTGTTGGGGCGGCGTGGAGTTGGGGGTCGGGGAGCCTTTTAGGGGATTGGGGTGTATTTAGTTTACTGGAACTCTTTTTAGGGAATTGGGGGTGTATTTAAGGGATCGCGGTCTCATTCAGGTGATCAGGGTTATGATTAGATTTTGTTTAGAAGAATTTACCTATGCCTGTGAGATCAAGTCTAAATACGGCTTATATGGTAGCATTTAAAAGATCGAAAGGGATTTTCAGGAATCTTTGCTATATTTGGAAATTTATAGATATGTACAGGAACGGCATTTAAGGGCCAGGAATTACATTTAAAGGACTGAAACTATGCCTAAAGCACTGGGAGTATATAATGTCTGAACTATTTAGGGGATCACTATGCACATGGGTCAGGAAGATAAAGGCGTTCTATATTTAAAGACATATCTATATTCAGAAATACAGGCGTATGTTTATACCAGACCTTAGTTGTAGAAATTGAAGGTATTCACAATGGCTCAGATTTAGGCTTACAGTCTCTCACTTCCATAAGCCATATACAAAAAAAATCCAGCAAGTTGGAACTCAGCGCAGGGTTGTATACTTTTATATCGCCTGATATCTTTGGTTCGGTTCTATATCCGGGAGGTTTGAGGTCTGTGTCGAAGGCCGGGGGGCAAATAGCGGCCTGAGGGTTAGGAGAGGCCACGCTGCGGGGGGGGGGGGGTGTTATATGTAGGGCGAGAAAGAAACAGAGGGAAGAATACATGAAGATACATACGTGGAAACTTTTCGGGGCGTTCACATAAGAAATACACATACCTACGCTCATATGGATTTTTTTATCTATAGTGTTCCAGATTTACAACAGCAATTTCATTTTAGTACTTAACCTTTATGTAAGCAACAATAGGTCTTCGTTTTGATAAAAAAATCTTTGC
>NC_051412.1:12688037-12688336 GCF_015228065.2 Penaeus monodon
ACTCAAGTTATACAATTATTAAGATAATCAGTTCAGAGCGCTGTATTTAGTCTTTGGAACGAAAGTATAAGAAACTACTCCAAAATAAGTGAAATAAAGGAAGCATCCGTCACGTAATTCGAAACGGGGTAATCGTAAATAGAAATAAAGTCAAATTAAAGTGATATATAATAGGTTGATAAGAGATACAGACAGCGGATCAATATAATTCAGTGATCGCTATAACACCTAAAGTTACCCACCTCCCCTTTGGGTCGAATATCCAGGTCACGCTGCCTGTGTGTCGCCAATACCGACAT
>NC_051412.1:12688746-12688858 GCF_015228065.2 Penaeus monodon
TGCGCCGTCCTCGCGTACCTCTCTCTCTGTCCACTTGGCTGCGTCGCTCCCAGCGGGTCGTGCCGCCACCTCCCTCCCCCCCCTCTCCCCCTCATCTAACAGTTCTTAAACA
>NC_051412.1:12689662-12690046 GCF_015228065.2 Penaeus monodon
GTGGCAATAGATAATGGCGGCCAGAGAAAAATAAACGAACGATACAGAACCGACACTTTCCTCACAAAACCTCCGTTGCTGCAAACCATTAGCGACAAAATGAGTCGACAAAAAAAGTTCAATTTCGTCACATCAGAAAATTCTATGGGAATGTTCTACTGTATGATAGGATTATACATAATTAATTACTTTTTAATGGAAAAACGTCATTTTGTACTGGGCTTTATGCATTTAGTGATTAATGCCAGAGAGCTCGGGCGGTCATCAGGCTGTTATGAAACAGCGAAGTTGAGAGGGAATATTCAGTTGCATAAATAGATGAACTCATGAATAGATAAAAGGTGATGTAACACCAGCATATGCAAGCGGCGCACCGACAGGAGC
>NC_051412.1:12690739-12691058 GCF_015228065.2 Penaeus monodon
TAGTACATTCGAATGCATAATCAGACGGCCGAACGAAACGGCGGATAGGCATAAGCGCTGTAGACGGATAACCACCAAGGGCAGAGGAGCCGAGGCGCCGAGAAGGACCTCGGGCGCCGCGCCCTCCGGCCGTGGGAGAGGCAGCCGCGGCGCCGCTCCTTCCTTCCCGCGGTCAGCCCCTCGCGCGACGCAGAACAATGCGCTATAAAGCTACTTTCAGCCAACAGCACAATATCCGGCCGAGGAGAGGACGAAGGCCATTAATAAGGAGTAGACAAAAGTTTGACAAATTTCTCATCTGTGCGTCATGCGGTCCCCT
>NC_051412.1:12692114-12692560 GCF_015228065.2 Penaeus monodon
CTGAGTTTCATTACGAAATTCGTACTCCAAAGTTCAGTGCGCACCTTGTTGTTCATGTGTTTTTCATAATAAGTTCGCGCGCTATTGTTGCTTTTTAAGCAAAGGCGCACACTGTTCTTGTATTTTACCTTATTTCTGGATACGTACGTGGATTATGTAGATTACATTTATATGATTTTGGTGTATCTGTACATTTGCTAAAAATATAGATCACGTTTAATGCATAAAGACATGTATGTTAAGAGTTTTGTAGGGCAGTGAAAAAGCGATGTTGAAAATTATAATTTATATAATGGATGCTTATTTCTGTTGAATGTCATACTAAGGACTGCTCTGGTATTTTCCCATTTTGTTTCGTAGGACAGAGTCGATGGTTTATATTTAATGTAGCAAGACTTACCACATTTTGCCCTCTTTTCACGATAATAAACATATGGGGGACACCA
>NC_051412.1:12693150-12693688 GCF_015228065.2 Penaeus monodon
GATAATTGGTGAAAACCCTTTCGGTTTAGATTAGGGTTTTCCCCCAAAAAATATGACTGGCGATTGTAGGTAACTGTTTCAAAGTGGAAGAGATAGTTCCCTAGTTATTTGGAGATGCGAGTGAGAAGGGACCCGGGGGGATTCACCAACTTTTTTTTTCCTGACCAAAAATCTACCCCAAGATTAAATAAGAAAAAGAAAATTTAACCACATCGGGCCCCGCCCGGGGTTTTCAAGGGGGGCCCTTGTCAGTGAGAACAGGTGACAATGGTAAAAAGGATTGGAAGACAAGGGAAAACAAAAAAAACAGTCCCTTTTTGAAAAATTTAAAAAACGGAACGTGGAAGTAAGAAAAATGAAAGAGATGGGGTTTAAAAGCTCTGTTGTAACGAAAGGTAGATACAACTTCAAATACTAGGAATCAGGAAAACCCAAAGGAAAATTTAAGGGGAAATTTTAAAAACAAAGAAACAAGACGTTTTTTTTCTGGGAAAAAAAGAAGGAAATTTTTGTCAGGGTTGGTAGATTCTCACGAAAA
>NC_051412.1:12694382-12694528 GCF_015228065.2 Penaeus monodon
CCTCTTCCCCCTCTCTCTATCCCTTTTTTACCCCTCCTCCTCTCCTCTCCCTCTCCCCCTCCTCCTCTCCTATCCCTCTCCCCCTCCTCCTCTCCTATCCCTCTCCCCCTTCTCCTCTTTGCCAGATTCTCACCACCTGGAAAGTG
>NC_051412.1:12694562-12694823 GCF_015228065.2 Penaeus monodon
TTGCTTATGGTTCTTGGTGGCTCGGTATTTCCTTTCCCTAATCGCCACAGGAGGACACCAGTCAATATTTTATTTAACACGTACATCAGTATATAGATGTGTAATGGCATCTACGTTTTTATACCTTCTTATTCCTCTGTTTAGCTGTCAATTTGTTTGTCTGTCCATCTTTTCATTCATGAATCTCTATCTGCTTGTTTACCTATCTCTGTCTTTGTGCATTAGTTTGTCTCCATCTTATGAATATGATAGGTAACTGGT
>NC_051412.1:12695204-12695419 GCF_015228065.2 Penaeus monodon
AAGTCAAATGTAATAAGGTTAAACGAAGAATTAGAGAAATACAACCAAAGAATAAAGAAAAGGGAGGTTAATCTAGCGTGAGACAATAAAATGCGGCGGCAGATTTGACAATCAGTCCGTCATCGTTTCCGTCTGTCGGGAAAGATGACGAAGTGGCAAGGCATGACTGTCATAGGAGGGAGGGGGGGGGTAGATGGTAGGATAGAGCGGGAGAA
>NC_051412.1:12695538-12695703 GCF_015228065.2 Penaeus monodon
CAAAAGCGACATTTTTCACTTATTCTATCTCCTATTCGTGATCGCCCGTTAAAAAAGGCAGTGAAGAGCAGGTGGAAAACGCAGCAAGAAGAATTGGGTGTTGCCATATTGAGTTCTGCGAAATGCGCGTCCCAGGCGACACCGTTGGCCGGTTATGGAGGCCCC
>NC_051412.1:12696446-12696836 GCF_015228065.2 Penaeus monodon
AAATTAAGTTTATTTCCTTTGCTGATTCTGGGTATTCCTTTAATCTTATTGATTGATCACAATGGAGTCCTTTGCAACAGAGTTTTTCTTTCTCTTTTAATCTGTCCCAAAACTCCTCTGTGTCCGGGAGTAAATAAGAAAATTCCCGATCAACTGTATTCTCATTCCTGTTTTCATCGACTAATTCCCACTCTCAGCGTATGTGCGAATTGGCGCATGGCTTTTATACCTCTCTGTGATTTTTCTTCGTCCCTTTGCCGATGACGATCAAAGAAGCGACTCCGGGTCCCTGGGCTTCGTTCAGACGCAGCCATTGACCGGGTAACTCGCAGGTTGATGCGGAATGTCAAACAGACTTCGTGTGTGTCCCGGTTTCAGGGGCCTTCGCGA
>NC_051412.1:12698105-12699163 GCF_015228065.2 Penaeus monodon
CTGAGCTATCCATCTGTCTGTCTGTCATTTCGCTCTTTCTCGCATCGCAATCATTTTCCTGGAATTCCGGATCGTCAGACGAAGCGATGAGATTTGAAATCCTTCAGAAATCACCGCGGAAAAGGCCGACAAGAAAGGGGGAAATGACCGAACTACGACGCCCAGGGACTCAGTGACACCGCAATGACACTGGTGTAATTGAAAATTGAATCTTTGCAAAACGCATCAATATAAAAATGTCTATGATAGAAAAAGTCCGGGAAGATATCGACCGCCAGACAAGTATAATCCAAATAATAAGAAACTCAAATAGAGAGCAAGAAAATAATATACAAATATATATTTGTATATCTAAAAAAACGACAAGCAAAAAAAGAAAAAAAATCCAACAACCATGACATTATACTTTCTAATCATTAAAAAAAAGATACGGGATAATTTTCCCTTTTTTTACTTATCATTATAGTCTTTATCCTCTTTTTTGTCTTTATTACACATTCCCAACGTGGATATTACGTGCGCTATTACTTATCCCACGAAAAAGTGCCGGTTAGTGTCATGTATTACTAATCCCACGAGGAAATGGCAGGGGCCTGTCATAAGCGAGTCTGCCTGGAGATGGTATTACCCACGTTATCATAGGCTGAGGGAAGAGGTGAGCTGGGGGGACGGGGGGGGGGGGTGAACGGGGGGGTGAACGGGGGGAAATGGGAGGGGGTGGACGGGGGGTGAACTGGGAGGGGGGTGGACTGAGGGGTGAACGGGGGTGAACTGGGAGGATTGAACTGGGAGGAGTAACTGGGAGGGATGAACGGGGGGGGGGAGGATTGAACGAGGAGGGGTGAACTGGGGTGAACTAGGGATGAATTGAAGAGTGAACTGGGAAGGGTGACCCGGGGGATGAACAGGTGAGTGAAGTGAGAGAAGTGAACTAATGTGTTCAATTGAGAGGAATGAACTGGGGATATGATCCAGCGGGGATGAGCGAACCGGGAGAAGTGAACAGGGCTGGGGGGGGCTGGGAGAGGTGGACTGGGGGTCAATTTAGGTGATGCTAC
>NC_051412.1:12699218-12699294 GCF_015228065.2 Penaeus monodon
CTTTGTTGTTAAGAGCGTGCAAAAATGATACTCTGATCTCTATGCATGTATGTATATGTGTATTCATATATTTTTC
>NC_051412.1:12699997-12700422 GCF_015228065.2 Penaeus monodon
CAAATGTCTAACAATGTACACGTGTACGTACACATGTATGTGTGCGCATGTACACCCTCGGCCGCCGCCCTGAGAGCAGGGGCTGCAGCGCCCGGGGTCTTCGTGGGAAACATAATCAAGGGCAAATTACAGGGTGACGCGGAGGGCAATGCGACGCCTCCTTATTGATAGGTAATGCACGCCCGCAGACGCATGAGGGAGGGGGGAGGGGCGGGGAGGGGGAGAAGGGGTGGGCGGGATGAAAGATGGTGTGGAGGGGTGTGGGGGGGACTAGTGGCGTAAGGGAGAGAGGGATGGAGGGAAAGAGGAAGGGAAGAAGGGAGCATGAGAGAGGGTAGGGCTGGGAAGGAGGGAGGGAGTAGGGAGGGTGGGAGAGAAGCTGGGAAGGAGGGAGGAAAGGAGGCTAGGAAGCATGAAGGGAAATT
>NC_051412.1:12700540-12700835 GCF_015228065.2 Penaeus monodon
AAGGGAAGGGTCAAGGAGGAGGAGGCATTGAATACATGTCCTCATATTCCAGGTGCCTAATAGGTGTCTAAAGCACTTAATATTGGTCTCTGTGTGGTGTGGTTAAGGGCTATGTGATGCTATTACGCCGCGGCATCGGTGATTACTAGAGGATGTGCTTGGCAAGGAGCCGGGGAGCTGTGACGGTGAAGGAGATCAAGAAGGTGAGAGGGTGGATCCCGAGGGCCGAGGGGGTCGCTCGGTCGGCGTCGCGAGGTCACCCTTTGCGCCGCGTCTCGAACGAGGATTACGCGAG
>NC_051412.1:12701274-12701350 GCF_015228065.2 Penaeus monodon
CAGCGATCGCAGCTTTGATTAAGACAGTTTTGTTTTGTTGAATGTTCCTCACGCGACCACGCCATTGTTCTGTCAT
>NC_051412.1:12701480-12701576 GCF_015228065.2 Penaeus monodon
AGCCGCCTCCTTCGTGCCAGCCAGTTCTCTTACTTAACACACAATCCTCTCTGTATCTGCACTTCAGGATGTGTTTCACGAAGGAGAAATTCTGAA
>NC_051412.1:12702726-12702811 GCF_015228065.2 Penaeus monodon
ATTGTGTCTTGTCGCCTGGCGGGAATTGTCAATTTCTATTTGCATATTCTGGAATATTTCGGTAATGGGACGAGGTATAGGTAAG
>NC_051412.1:12703349-12703493 GCF_015228065.2 Penaeus monodon
CAGGCATTTAATCGAACGCGGGAGAGTGAGCGCCGCGAGGAGGGCCGTTGTTCATGGGCATTTTTTATCATTTCAGATCATGTGGCATCTTGCGACGCCATTGCGATGTTGTGGGTCGGGCGGAGTGAAGAGCAGGGGGGAGAG
>NC_051412.1:12703670-12704475 GCF_015228065.2 Penaeus monodon
GAAAGAGACTCAACACCAGAACACGAGCATTAGAATGAAATTCCGGGCCAGCCCCTTCCAGCATTTCATCTCCGGGACCCCGATCGAATTCCCGGGAACGGCCGAGCAGGGCAGCAGAAGGGCCACGATCGAGAACAATGCCCCAAGACGCCCTATAAACCATATCAAAACTGATCTTCTTTCTTCAGACTTCGTCACAGGAGGTCCTCGGGACGCCATTGTCTTCCAGGGGCAGCGTCCCTTCCTGGCAACGCTTTATCGGTCCTTGTAACAGGTCTTGTTACGCGGTGTTCCTATGGCTAGACAGACTTCCCCGACACGCAGACGTATGTTGTAACGCGTGATGCCGACAAAGTCTGACGTAAGTTTTATATAGTCTACTCCCCGTTCTCTTCTGCATACACTATTGCGATGTTTTATGCATGCGAGCAGTACTCCCGATAACATCTTATTTATACAGGCATTCTTACAATGGGGGTTGTAATTCATGGGATAAATTGCTCTGTAGCAATCTATACAGCTAGAATGCTAACTTTCCTCATGCAAATGCCGAGGTGCAGCATTAATATGACATATTCACTCCCTGGCGTGTCACCCTTGACTGGCTCCTTGTGAAATGCCCGGCACTCGAGTCATGTCACACGCAGTCCGTTCGTCACTTGTCACAGCCGAGCCACGTCACCTTTAAGACATGTCAACAGGGAGTCATCGCACCATGCATTAATTATTGCGAGTCTTTTGTTAAACTCTTGCCTTCATGAAAGAGCACGATATCCCAATTTATTTTCTGCATGAAGGTGCAGTC
>NC_051412.1:12704846-12704982 GCF_015228065.2 Penaeus monodon
CCCTCGCTCACCCAATCCTTTTTTCCGCAATGAACGCTCGTGGTTAGTAAAATGAAAGAAAAACATGCGAGGCGACTAAAAGGGAGCATTCAGTTTATACAAATGTAGTAAAGCAGTTTCTACAGTTCGTCACGAT
>NC_051412.1:12705395-12705558 GCF_015228065.2 Penaeus monodon
GACGATGATAATGGCCTTTATGGCTTGATAGAAACGCACTGCTATTACTCCTATGCTTCCTCCTTCTTTCTACACTGCTACAAACTACTATTATCCAGTACACTCGTAACAACGCACTTTATATTACAACTTTCGCACCATGACAACGGCCATTCCTGCTCTC
>NC_051412.1:12705613-12705722 GCF_015228065.2 Penaeus monodon
TCCAATATGCCGTGAGCCCTTTGTGGTAGTTAAAATTAGGGAGTTTTTAAAAAAACAAAAAAACCCGAAAATGATTTCCCCCAAAGGGGGGAAAGGGGAGAAAAGGGGG
>NC_051412.1:12705871-12706438 GCF_015228065.2 Penaeus monodon
TTGCCCTTCCCCCCTTTAAACATTTTCCCTTTTCCTCCCTTCCCTTTTTCCCCTACCTACCTTCCCTTCCTCCTCTCCTTTCCCCTTCCTTTACCTCCCTTCCCTTCCCCTAGCTCTCCCTTCTTTCCATATTCCCTTTCCTCTTCCCCCCCTCCCCTTTCCCCCTTTTCCTCCCCCCCCTTTCCCCCTTTCCTTTTTTCCCCTCTCTCTACCCTTTCCCCCTTTCCTCCTCCTTTCCCCCCCCCCTACCCCTTTTTCCCCTTTTTCCCCTCCACCCCTCCCACAAAAACCCTTTAACCCGCCCCGCCCTTTGGCCTTCGGGGGTTACCCCGGGTTTTGTTTTCCATCTGGTTTCCCTTTGCAAGCGTCTCGGGTGAAACCCCGAGTCTCAAAGGGGGGGAAAGGGATTGGGGGCAGGGTTTCAGCGAAAAGGGGGTTTGGGGTTTTTATCGGAGAAAGGGGGAGGAGGGGGCGAAGTTGTTAAAAAAAGTGAAGGAAGGAGAAAAGAGAAGGGATTTTGAAGGGAAAAAAGACGGGGGCCCCAACGGGGGTGGCCAAAATCCCCTT
>NC_051412.1:12707326-12707491 GCF_015228065.2 Penaeus monodon
CACCCCCAAAACCCCCACCCCCCAACGCACACCCTTTCCCCCACCAAACCCCCCCCACCCCACCCCCACCCCCCCAAAACACAAAACACACCCCCACAAACCCACACACACACACACACCACACAACCCCACACCACACCACACACACCCCACACAACAACCCCC
>NC_051412.1:12707519-12707770 GCF_015228065.2 Penaeus monodon
CACCCCCACCCCACAAACAACACACACACACACACCCCACAACACACACACACCACCCCAAGTAAGAGATAGAGAAGAGAATAAAAAAAAAGAAAAATATAAAACCCCACACAAACAAACAACAAAAACAAAACCACACATACCACACACACACCCACCACCCACCCCACACCCACACACACAAAACCACCAAACATAATAAATATATATAATAATATATAAAATATAAATATAAATAAAGATAAACACCA
>NC_051412.1:12707921-12708138 GCF_015228065.2 Penaeus monodon
CAAAATAATAAGATAAAAAATATAATATATATACACACACACACACCACACACACCACAACCCCACACATAAAAATTTACCACCCCAACCACACACAAAACCACACAACACACACACACACCACACAAAACACCCCACCCCCACACATATTATAATATTATTATATATATTAAAAAAAAATTTTATTATATAATAAAAGATATAGATTTTATAGAAA
>NC_051412.1:12708252-12708348 GCF_015228065.2 Penaeus monodon
TATAGAAAAATATATATAGTATATAAAAACTAATATAAAATATATTTATATTTTTAAAATTTTAATATATACACATATATATATCCCCAAGCCAAC
>NC_051412.1:12708431-12708892 GCF_015228065.2 Penaeus monodon
AAACAAATATAAAAATAAAATATATATAATAAAAATAATAAATATATAATATATATATAAATATTTAAATAATATAAAATTATAAAACCACCATTATTTTATAAAAGAATTTTTTAATTTATTTATATAATTATATAAAAAGAATATGATATAATATATATTTAAAAATATATATAATGATCTTATTATAAATTAAAATATAAGATATATATAGATATATAAAATATATAATAAAATTTTAAATATATAAATTTTACACACACAAAACTGTTTATACATATAAAACATAAATTAAAGGCATGGAATCAGAAATTTTTATGTTCGCACTGGGTTTCCCATTTAAGACTTCCTGAAAAAACACGCTGGGGGCCCGAGAGTAACATTACGAGGCAAGGGGGAAGGCCCCGGGACGGGGCCCTCTTTTCGCCCGAGGTGCCCGGGCCGACCCCCGGGGGGACCCC
>NC_051412.1:12708923-12709755 GCF_015228065.2 Penaeus monodon
CTCCGAGCGTGATTTCACACTTGGGCCAAACCCTTTTTACATTCCTTTTAAAAGGACAGCCCAAATTCGGGAAAAAAAAAAATTTTGTGAAAATTGTGCCGTTCTTTGCCCCAACCTTCTTTGTGGGGGAAAAATTTGGGCCCCTATTAATAAATCAAGTAAAAATACATAAACAAAAAATTTTTTCTATCAACCGTTTAGGGGGGTAAAATCCGAGCCCGGAAATTTAAAATGGGGGGCCAAAAAAGGGAAAAAGGGGCCCGGAAAACCAAAACGGGGTGTGTTGCTCTGTCTCTTGTTTTTCTTTCGGTCACGTAATTTCTCTTTAATTTTCTCTTTGCTTTTGTTTGTTTGCATGTTCTCCTTTTCTGCCGCCCCCCTTTGTCTGTCGGCGGCGGGCGTTTCCCCCCCCCCCCCCATAGAGAATTTAGTATTAACCCAACCTTTATTTTTTTTAGAGTTTTTTCTTCCCCTTTTATTTCCTTTTGTCGTAAAACCTATCTCATCTTCCCCTTCTTTTCTTTCCTCTCTTCTTCCTCTTTCTCTCTCTTTCCCCCTTCTCTCCCCTCTTTTCCCCTTCTTCCTTTTCGTTTTCCCTCTTAATTTTTCCCGGGTTTCCCATTCCTTTTCTTCCTCTTCCTTTTCGCAGCCCGCAAAAACAAGCACCCAAAGGGGAAATTTCAGAGAGCTTTTATAGGGTTTTAAGATCACCCAAAACGAAAAAATTAATTTTAATACGTTTAAAAACAATGACTCGAAATTTACCCAATTGGGGGAAAAATTTGCCCCCCAAGATAAAGGGAAAGAACCCCCCGGCAAAAGGGAGGAAAAA
>NC_051412.1:12710312-12710624 GCF_015228065.2 Penaeus monodon
TGGGAAAGACACTAAGTAGATATTTTTAGATAGCCCAGACATATAGTAGAGAAAAAAAGGTAGAAGATAGACGAATGATTTGATGATAGACAGCCCAAGTAGAAGCCAGACAAATTTTCCCCTTTAAATTTCATATGAAAAAACCCAAAGATGGGCATAAAAAAAGGGAAAAAAAACGGTAAAGTGTTCTTCATAAACTAAAGTAAAACGAGGAACAGAAAAAGAGAAAAATAAGAAATGGTATAAGTCTGCAAGAATTCAAGTCATTGTGATTATTCATATATTTTTCTCTTTGACTTCACGTTTCTTGAC
>NC_051412.1:12710681-12711336 GCF_015228065.2 Penaeus monodon
TATTTTTTTCCCTTTGTGTTATTTTATGTGTGATATTTTTCCTTGCATGATGTCATGTGTGCATGCGTCACTTCAGTATCAGGAGATTAATGATATTTCTAAACAGCGTTGGAATTTGTACATGTTTTAAAATCGATCTATTTACTGAGACCTCGCGATGGTTTTTTCTGCTCCATATATAACTGGAAAGGAAATTATATTTGGAATTAGTATTTTTTCGGCTCGTTATTGTTCATTTAATTGTCTTGTCTGATTGCAGCAGTTTTGGGTTATGATTTATGAATATTACTTTTCTTATCAATACTTTATATATCGTCATTGGAATTATCAGTTTGATGACATGTTATTGTAATTAGCGAGATGCCAGGCCGATATCACCAGATCGTCTAATCTCTTTTCTATCTTTTTTATATCTCATTTATCGGTCCCTCAACTTCTTTTTCACTCCGATTAAGCGACGACTTTGGACCGCTCATCCGGATAATTTAGTGAAAGTCGTTTTAACTGGCCTGTCGTTCTGTAGGAGGAGCCTGAGGGTGACTTTGAGGCTGCCCTTGTCGACTCTAACAGACAAACGCGTGTGTGTGTTAGGGAACTTTGGAGGCCAGCTTCAAACGCATCAAAGGTAATTTTCGATTTGGTTCATTGGGCCTCA
>NC_051412.1:12711732-12712563 GCF_015228065.2 Penaeus monodon
GTTTTCCCATTACCTCGTTCATTCCATGCTCTATCCTTCTCCCTCCTCCTTTATCCCTTTCATTTTCCTCTGTCTTGGTTTCCTCATTTTGCTTTCCCCTTTTGTATCTTTTCGTCATCCTTGCCACGACCACGTTTAATTATTCACCTTTTCTGTTGTTATCTTTCTTTCTATCTGTAACTACTCTTCTTCACCCCACCTCTTTCCTTCTTTCTCATCCTCTTCCTGCTTCAAATTTCCTCCATTATCTTTTCTCCTATTTCTTTTTCCCCTATTCCCTATTCTTCTTCTCCTATTTCTATTTCTCTTTCTCCTATTTATCACACACTTCTCTCCTATTCTTCCCTTACGCCCAAATCTTCACTCTACTTCTTCTTTTAATCTTCTCTTTTTCTTATTTCATTCTCCTTCTTTTCTTTCGCCTCTTACTGTCACTCTTCTCCACTCCTTATTTCCTTCCCTTTATCTCTTATTATCACTTTTCTCTCTCTTTTTCCCTTCCCTTTATCTCTTATTATCACCTTTCCCTTCCCTTCACCTTCCTCTTCTCCGTCTCCCTTATTCTCCCCTTTCACCCGCCTTCCCCTCACCCCCCGAAGTGAACTAAAACTGCAGAGAATAATATGTGACCCGATGAAAAAAAAGACAATCTACCGCTGTTAACAGTTATGAATCCTTTATAAGCTTTTATAATCCCTCGTGAAAAAGGATCCAGAGCGTGTGATCCCTTTGGTTCTTCGTCAGAATGGGATCAAGAGAGAAGAATCATAAATTCCTGGAAAAAAGAAATACAATTCGTGATATTTGGTTGTTGGGGATCATTGAGGTCTG
>NC_051412.1:12712739-12712804 GCF_015228065.2 Penaeus monodon
GTCTGTCTGTCTCCCCCTCCTCTCACTTTCCGATCTTTCCCTAATGCACTTTTTGCCTCATCTGA
>NC_051412.1:12713132-12713287 GCF_015228065.2 Penaeus monodon
TTTCAGAACTGTAATTCAGTATTAATTTAGTCTGGCGAGAGCGATGCCGTGAACATAAATCTATTTTAGTACTGACATAAATCACGGAAGAAGAGTCTAATTCTTGAAATCGAGATATTGCCTGTCTGACGTGCGCGGACGTGGTGGCGCAGGGA
>NC_051412.1:12713628-12713874 GCF_015228065.2 Penaeus monodon
GTGTATATATGGTGATTTGTGGGAAACGAGTAGCCGTTTCGAAAATCAAGAGCAGAGGTGAGGAGTGGATGTTCGAGAGATTTAGGGTTGATGAGGGAACACTGGTATCCCATGTTGGCGCAGATGATTGTTGATTGCTTGGATATTCGTGGTAAAGAGGAATGTCCATGGCGATGGGGCTGATTAAAGAAAATGTTAGGGGGAGAGGAAACAGAACTTAAAGAGGAAACATGAAAGTAACCTAAA
>NC_051412.1:12714294-12714671 GCF_015228065.2 Penaeus monodon
ATGCTAGCTAGCCTTAAAAATAGTGCACAACAGAGAGCTCTAGAAACCGACCAAACAGACGCGCAAAATACAATTGCTTGATACATGGAATGCCCCCCTGTCGCGTTCCCTTTCCTTCGTCACGTTCGCAAATAAAGGCCAGAGAATCCGTCTCAACGTCAAAGGAGTTACACAAGAGGGATTAAAGAAAGATCGATGAGATGAGCGCCACCCGACCTTTGCCTGCGCTCGCCGCCCATGCACAGGTTGCGCACGTCTTGCATGACCGAATGGGATGGGCGCCTGTCGCGTAGACACATGCAAGTACTGGGTAACATGCAGGGGTATGCGGCGCTGGAGGGGGAGGGGGGGAGAGGGCCTGAACTAGGGGTTGGGGC
>NC_051412.1:12719694-12719834 GCF_015228065.2 Penaeus monodon
CATACTTTACATAAAAATATATTTTTAAATATTATATTTTTAAATATATAAAATTTATAAAAATATTTTGTATATTATTTTTAAAAATTTTAATATAAATAATATTATATATATTAATATATAAAAATTATATAATATTT
>NC_051412.1:12719935-12720039 GCF_015228065.2 Penaeus monodon
AAACACAGAAAAATATAAAAAAATTTTATATATTAAAATATAATATGGGGGGGTTTTTGGTGGGGGGGGGTTTTTAGGAAAAACAAAAACACAAAACACCCCAA
>NC_051412.1:12720918-12721015 GCF_015228065.2 Penaeus monodon
AGGGTGTCCAAAAAGGGACAAAAAATTTGGGAAAAAAAAAAAATAAATTTTGTAAAAAGATTTTTGGGGACACACTGTATATAAAATAATGTTGTAG
>NC_051412.1:12721343-12721672 GCF_015228065.2 Penaeus monodon
AAAAGGGGTGTGGTGCATCTTGTGTTTTTGTATGTGATAAGTATAGTTAAAAATAGAGACAAAGGGAAAAAAGTAGTAAAAATATTTTCGTGAGAAGGCCATACAACCAAAAAATTTCAAATTATCCTATTGTAAACATAGAGAAAAACAAAGAGGGGGGGGGCGTAGTAGTATTTATAGCAATAGAAAGAAAGGAGCAGATCAATGCTATGGTGACGTCATCTCTCGTGACGATAAAGCCAATAAATAATAGGCCCTCGCGGGGGAAAAAACCCCAACAATTTTAAATTACCCAATTTTCCCCTTCGGGGTTTTAAGGCAGTACATAA
>NC_051412.1:12721734-12722097 GCF_015228065.2 Penaeus monodon
GTCTTTTATTGGTTAATTCTCGGCTCTTATTCTTGCACCTTTGAGGAATGTTTCCTTTCTTTTTCTCGTCTTTTTCTTCTCGACTTTCTCTCATTCTTCTCTACTGTCCTGGACCCTTTCTTTCTTACCTATTTAAATTCTACTTCTCCCTTATTCTTCCTCATTCGTTTCCTCTTCTTTTCCTATACCTTATCTCCTATTCTTCTTTCCCTATCGTCTTAATCTCTTTCTTAACACTATTCCCTCTGTTCCATTCCTGATTTCTCCCTCCTTCCTTAGCCTCTTTCTTACCCCTATTCCCTTATCTTTACATTCTTCATCTCTCCTTCCTTTCTTGGCCCGACTTACTAATCCCCATTCCCG
>NC_051412.1:12722141-12722251 GCF_015228065.2 Penaeus monodon
CTCTCCTGCCTCTACCACCTCGTCATTCTCCTTCTGTCACGCCCATTTCCTTCAGTCTGTCCACGCCCACGGGGGAGGGGCGGGCACGACGCAACCGGCCGGACCAGATC
>NC_051412.1:12723271-12723864 GCF_015228065.2 Penaeus monodon
GTCACTCACCAATTGGAAATACCATCACATACAAAGCTCTCATGAACTTGTAATATAAAAGGATTCACTCGCCATCAGAGGGCACAGATCAAATGAATTTTACCTATCGTATAGTCAATTCCCCCTTCCACAATCCTCTTCTCCCCCCCCCCTCAAAAAAAAATGATGATCGGCCTAGAAAGTGCTTATGACATTAGCGTTAGATTCTGATATCGGTGGGAATGCTAATGAATCAGCTGGATTCGGCTTTTGGTGTATCGACAGACTGATGAATTAATCAACTAGTTAATCCGTCTGTCTGCTAACTCACCTCTTAATTACCTTACACATCCCGCCGTCTATTCATATTACTATATACTTATTCATTCCTCAGTCTGTTTATCTAATCAATCATCTATTCATCTGCTCAACTGCCAATGTCTTTCGTCCATCCGTCTATTTGTGAATTACCCACCGATCTATCTATCTATTTTATCTTTATTATCCATCTATTTGTTTATTCATCCATATCGCTAATAATTCATCGCTCTGTATGTATTAATCGTTGTCATTATTTCTCTTTATCTCTCTATCTATATTCAGTGTATTTGCCT
>NC_051412.1:12723905-12724154 GCF_015228065.2 Penaeus monodon
TCTCATAAATAAGTCTTTTAAATGAAGTTCTTTTTATGACTTCCCCGTTTTAATCTCAGGATCCCTGTAGGCTGAGATGACCTGCGTTAACCTGACTTGCCTTGTTTTTCCTTTAATAAGCTGAAGTTTTCTTAGCCTTACCTTGACGTCCTTCGCCCTAGCTTAGTGTGCATTCCTTCACTTCCTCGTGTCTTGCCATTTGGCTTTCGCTCGCCCGCTTCCTCTCATCCAGACTCTCACAACGCTGTC
>NC_051412.1:12724187-12724309 GCF_015228065.2 Penaeus monodon
CTTTTCCCTTCCCCTAAGAAGAAAACTTAATTGGGTTTCTCATGAGTGACGCAAGCAAGAAGCAAAGTCTGTTGGGGACGGACTTCTCTGTAGAGTTTGTTATTTACTCTGTCTGGTCTAAT
>NC_051412.1:12724888-12725169 GCF_015228065.2 Penaeus monodon
AAAGGGTCATAAAAGATGCAATAAAAGAAGAAAATAGAGAAGGAGAAAAGGAAAAAAGAAACGAAGAGAAAGAAAGAAAGCAAAATACAAAAGCCCACAACCCTGCCGTTGATTCCTCGAGGCTAGAAGATAAGATGGAAATTGTTATGCTAAGGACGGGGGAGGGGGGTTGGTATGCATGTTGCAAGATTATTATGACATTTGCAAGAGGCAGTCATAACGTCAGAATACAACGGCGCTGGAATGGATAATTCTGGCGTATACTAGCTCTTAGACTTGTG
>NC_051412.1:12725249-12725364 GCF_015228065.2 Penaeus monodon
TGGATCTATAAATGGCGAGTATGAAACTATTCACCAAAGAAATATACATGCAGCCACACACACACACACAGTGATCTGTATATCCGAAACTCACAGAAATCGCGTCTCTCTGAAG
>NC_051412.1:12725388-12725578 GCF_015228065.2 Penaeus monodon
AAGCCAAGAAAGAAGTGCCAGATAAAGGCGAAAACACTAAAATACAATAGAAAGAAAGGGTATAAATAACAGAATAGAGAGAACAACAATAACAGAATAGAAATAGAAAGAACAACGTAATAGAAACAGAAAGAACAACAATAACAATAATAAGACCTCAGACGCCCCTTCCCCCTCCCTCCCCCCTCAA
>NC_051412.1:12725660-12725832 GCF_015228065.2 Penaeus monodon
CAACCGGGCGTGTGGCCAGAAGCGCAGGTTTCTCGACTTCCCGGAAAGACATGTTAAATATGACTTCAAATGCATTTTTCCCTCGCTGTCTTCTCTCCCTTGACCTCATTCTTATCGTGTTTTTCTCTCCTTCCATTCTTCGTTCTTCGGTTCTTTCTATTCGTCTGTCTAG
>NC_051412.1:12725921-12725998 GCF_015228065.2 Penaeus monodon
GCGCGATTCTTTGTTAAATTTTGACAATTCTTCCGTCTCAGATATTGTTCCCACGACTCCTCTGGTCCAATTATTAT
>NC_051412.1:12726063-12726296 GCF_015228065.2 Penaeus monodon
CACCACGCTTCCCTGCTTTCATTCTATTATATTTTTCTGTACACATTTATAATTCATTTTTTTCACTATTGGACATTCCGTTTTCCTTTTCTTCCTCTAAATTATTCAACTTCCTCCCTTTTTTCTTCTCTTTCCATGTTTGCTCTCTTCTCTCCTCTACTCTCATCACTTATTTCACATATTTTCTTGTTTTTTCTTCCCCATTTCCATGTCCTTCCCTCTTTTCTCCAGCA
>NC_051412.1:12726400-12726712 GCF_015228065.2 Penaeus monodon
TTCACCAATACCCCCCCCTCTTCCCACCCCGTACCCTCCTATTTTGACCTTCGATTTTTCCATCAAATAGATAATTTCATTGCCGGCGGATACGAAAAAGGTACATAATTTTCCACCTCTTCTTTTTCTCTTTCTGCCGCGTATGACGTGATGTCGCCCGTGTGTCGTGCCATCCTGATAAGATAACTGATAACGGACAATAACAAATTTATGGGTCGAAACAGGCGATGGTCGACGGAGAAATATTTGCTGCAAGAATAATCGTTCGAACGGTTTGGCGCACGCATGATCGGTATACATACGAGTATATAC
>NC_051412.1:12726894-12727584 GCF_015228065.2 Penaeus monodon
AGCGGCCAAGCAGGAGGAGGGGGAGGGGGTGGCCGGTGGTTGGAGCTGGGGGCGTCCAGGGGCAGGGGGTGTCGAGGGGCAGGGGAGGTGGAAGGGGCAGGAGTCGTCCAGGGGCAGGGGGCGTTCAGAGGCAGGGGGCGTCCAGGGGCAGAAGGCATCCATGGGCAGGAGTCGTCGATGGGCTTCCAGGGGCAGGGGGCGTCCATGGGCAGAGTTTTTCCAGGGGCAGGGGCCGCAGGTCGGGCAGAGCGAAGACGCCGAAGGTGAGGGTGTCACTCTCGGCCCGTAATTGGCCGCAGAGACCTCGCCTTTGTTAGCGACACCGCAGGGCCATCACGGTCGGCGAGGCGTAATTATCGTCAAGTTCGCTTTAGACAAATCGCTGACATTTCCTCCCCGTCGCAGAGCCGCGCCGAACAATTATTTCTGCCGGCCCCTCCCCCTCCCCCCTGCCTTCCGCCTGGCTATGGGGCCCCTAGTGAGCGCGCCCCTCGACCCCTGAGAAGGACCCACACTCGGGCGCCCTTGTTTGAGGGCTCCTTAAAGATGGGTCAATGCGGGGGGGGGGTCATGTTGTGGGTCATGTGTGGGTTCCTGACGGGGGGGGGAGAGGTTATTTTGCTGTTTTTGTAAATTGTAAGAGAAGGGTTATTGTCATGGTTTGCGTGTCATGCATATCGGGTACGAACG
>NC_051412.1:12727735-12728051 GCF_015228065.2 Penaeus monodon
TCCCCTCCCTTTCCCCAAAAAACAGAAACAGGTACACTCAAACACACGTGATTTTCCCTGTACAACCATAGCTCGTAGGTATGTGTTTGGCCAACATATTTATCTTTTTATCCTGTCGTCCAAACCTCCTTGTTGTGCGTCCAAACATGTCCACGCGCAGGATAAACATGTGCTCTAATTAGAGCTTTTATGCAACGGAGAAGGGAGTGTTTGAGAACAATTTCTTACTATAGGCGTAAGTTCTATTGCCGTTCTATTTAACGTTTTCTTAAAGGGAACTATGAAGGAGGGAGGACGTAAACAGGGAGGGCCGGAG
>NC_051412.1:12729805-12729971 GCF_015228065.2 Penaeus monodon
CTCGCAGCACAGCGCAATCCCCCCACCGATCGTTCCCTTTCGCCCCAAATAGCCATTGCGTATCAGCTGAATGCCAACACTTATCACACACACTCGAATTAGATGTTATACTTTGCATCTCATTCTTGACCTGAACGGCTTGTCAATTTGCACGCTATCGATAACG
>NC_051412.1:12731790-12731926 GCF_015228065.2 Penaeus monodon
CCACACTTCCTCAGCGCCAAGCGTCGAAAAGGGACATACAGCAACGACGAGAAGTGATGGTTTTGACGAGGGCGGCGTGGGCGGGCCGGGGGGGGGGGGGCACGGAGACAATGCCGATGATGACGATGATTATGAT
>NC_051412.1:12732321-12732519 GCF_015228065.2 Penaeus monodon
CGCGCAGCCGGGTCGGCGGCCTCCCTCGCGCACACACACACGGACTCGGGGACACGGCAACAAGTCATTAATCTCTCCATTAGCCTCTATAAGTGGCGAACCAAGAGCCGTGTGACCAATGGGAGGCATTATACCGCGGCTATACTGAGGGGGGGGGAGGGGGAGATGGCAGGAGAGGGCATACAAGGCAGCTATACT
>NC_051412.1:12732579-12732797 GCF_015228065.2 Penaeus monodon
ATATAAGGCAGCTATATTCATGGAGAGATGGCGGGACGCAAGGCAGCTATACTGAGGGGGAGGAGGAGGGGTGTAGAGGGAAGCTATACTGAGGGGGAGGGAGGAGGAGGGTAGAGGGTTGCTATATTGAGGGGGAAGGGCGGGCGGGGTGTTAGATGGAAGAGTGTGGGCAAGGAGGACGCTGATGATGATGAGGAGGAAAAAAATGTTGAACATGG
>NC_051412.1:12732888-12733410 GCF_015228065.2 Penaeus monodon
AATAGGAATACAGATGCTAAAAGGGAAGCTGGGGATGGGAATGGCGAAAGGGGCGAAGGGGAAGAAGGCGAAGCGAGATTATGGCGCGCAGAAAATAGGGAATAACATAATGCTAAAAAGAAAAAAAATTAAGCCTCCTTTTTCCAAAATTGGTGTGATAAAGTAGGGACATTGATGGAAAAACAGCAAATACAAAATCGTAAACCATAAACAAGTACAAAACATAAAAAAGGCAAAGAAGGAATGACCAGTGAGGTGAAAAATACCCCCTGATATATGCGAATGGAACCAAGAGAGGGGTGATAAACAGGAATATACGAGAGGATATATGGTGATAGATGGGGATGAAGCATAAAAAGAAGAAGAAAAAAAGAAAGAGGAAAATGAATAGGGGAGGATTAAAGACGAATTAACGCTGCGCCGGTTTACGCTGGTTGGCTGTAATGGTAACGGTTTCAGAGGCTACCCAGACGCTGATTGAACGCCGCGACGTGCAAGGGCGACCGGAGGCCCTTCCTGCAT
>NC_051412.1:12733468-12733870 GCF_015228065.2 Penaeus monodon
TGGGGCCCTCGCGCATGGGGAAGCTTTTGCAACTCTGGAAGGATCTTTGCTGTTCTTCTGATTCTCCTTTATAATATATTTGATTAGAGGAAAAATACTGGACTTTTAAGAAAGCAAATTTACAGAGATAGACCGGAGACGTGGACTTTATATTTTCGAACCATATTCAAAATAACAGCAGAACATAACGTAATTAAACAAAAAATATTCGAAAAACAAGGCGAAATGGTGCCCAGGTGATGACATAATATTCCGCACACTCTCATGCGGCAGCATTTAAAGGGACTATTAACTGTTATCAAAAGTGTCATATAAGAAAAGGGTTTATTCCAATGCATCACTTTATTGACTCTGTTCATCCTTATAATCATTATTATACTAGCAATGGCGATGGTGGTGACG
>NC_051412.1:12733988-12734248 GCF_015228065.2 Penaeus monodon
GTATACTTAACATTTTCGCTTACACCAAGAGACACAGTTGGAACACAAACAGATCGCAAAGCAAACATTTTTACTGTATGAAGAGGCATGTATTCTGGGAATCGTGGCGTACGAAGAATGATCCTTTTGGCTGCTCCTGTCTGCGTCGTTTCGGCCGATTATACTTACATGTTTTATCTGTAACGCAGAAAAGTAAGAAAGAAAAAGAAGGAAAGGTGAAAAAAATCCAGTCTTACGTGTGGTTCTTGTAAGACAAAATG
>NC_051412.1:12734812-12735479 GCF_015228065.2 Penaeus monodon
CTATTTTGTATTCAGCTTTGCACGTACGTAATTTTGAAATATAAATTCAAACAAAATTACAGAACTTTATAACCGTTTGTTTATCTCAGAAGCGAAGACAAACTTATGAGATGTAAATATGATTTTTTTCTTTTTTCTTTTATAAATGGTGAGTTTGGTTTTCTTGATACGCTTTTTGTATGTTCGTATGTTTGTTTTTGCGTCTGATGGATATAATAATGTTTGTTTAACCGTACACAAACCCGTTTATGATTGTGTATATGATGTACCTTCTAGAAGTACAAAATGTTCTTTATCAATAATGGGAAGTCAGATGGGATCCCAAGAAGGAAAAAAAATATATCGAAAAAGCAGAAAATATTACAAGTGAAACAATGGATCCGTGAGTAATTGTTGCAGATACTTTATGAATTGCAATATTGCATGTGCGGCTGCTCTACGCATTACATGGAGGGGGAGGATGAAAAATGATCGTAAAATAGAAGAGAAAAAAATCGTGAAGCTAATTCAGATTTGTGAACGAAAGTATGTTTATTGACTTACATCATTTCGTTGTTGTAATGAAAAAAATTGTATCTCGTGGGGGGGGGGGAGGCAGGGCGGGGTGTACAGGGGTGCTCACGAAAAAAATGAATAAAGGACTAAATATGTATATATGATAATTTGA
>NC_051412.1:12736640-12737003 GCF_015228065.2 Penaeus monodon
GGTAATTCCGATGAATTGCCGTAAAAAGACAGTCTCTCTAACATTCTTTTTAGGGGAACTTGCAATCCGATCTGCATCAGCCTATTCTATTCAGCAGCGATCAACTCTGATCTGTTGCATTCGGGAAAAAATGCTTTTATCTGCAATGGCGCGCTTTCATTTTTCTCGTTTTTTTCCGGTGTACTTTCATTTGCACGGCGCAACTTTCATTCGACTCTACACTGATTTAGAAAGATAAAACACGACTGCAATATCAGTCTAATGACATCTGTGATATGGAGTCTTTGATACTTTGCTTTTGTGTATATATGCATGTGTGTGGGGCTCACGCGTGCAGGCAGGCAGGCAGACACACACGCGCAC
>NC_051412.1:12737539-12737787 GCF_015228065.2 Penaeus monodon
TATTGTGAGATTCGTTATACAAGCCCTCCGGTCATTACGGCAGGATCAATCATGCAATTCATGCACGAGCAAACCAAAGATCCAATCCTGCAAACTACCGCGAAATCTAATAGACGGAATGAGTCTCATTATACATACTTACTCTCAAGCGAAGTGGAGAGTAAATAGAGAAAAAATAGAAAAATGTGCTGAATGTGAGAACAGCTGATGCAAAGGAACATATTGATTATCATCATTATGAAGACTGC
>NC_051412.1:12737825-12737907 GCF_015228065.2 Penaeus monodon
TGAGTGATGATTGCGTCATGCAGGGACATGGTAAATGGAAGGAGAAGAAGTGTATTTAATGACTGCACATTATGTGAAAACC
>NC_051412.1:12738754-12739229 GCF_015228065.2 Penaeus monodon
GAACCAATAAGACGGACGGGATAAGGACCAACACATGAAGCAAGGAAACAGATGCTGGAGAAGATAATGAAAACAAAGGAAGAAAAACGAATAATGATTTCGGAAACCCGACAACAACAATAACAAAAGATGAAACAATCAATCAATAAGAAATGAAGGAGAGAGAAAGAGAGGAAAAAAACAGACGGTGAAAACAATAACAACAAAAAATAAACAGAATAAAAAGAAAAGAAAAGAAGAGAAAAGAAAAAAAGATGCGTAGAGATGACCAGCGTCTCGGCACTGACTCTAAGGAGCACCTGCCGATCGATCTGACAGCAGAGTCTGTAAGTATTAGAAACAAGTACCACTCAAACCTCTTTTTCCTAATCATTTCTCTCTTTTCCTCTGCCTGGTCGCAGAAAACGGAATGTCTGCGCTTGGGATGCGTCCTTCGCGGTGGATGGAAGAGGAAGCAACGAAAGGAGGGAGGAAA
>NC_051412.1:12739392-12739739 GCF_015228065.2 Penaeus monodon
CAAACGTTCCCTTCCCACTCAGTAATGGAACCTGACAGGTAGATGCAGGGTGTAGATTTCTCCCCGGGTCGAAAAAAGACCTTTGCCGTTTTTAATGGAACCAGGAAAGATAATGGAAGATGAAAATTGAAACCGATATCATTGTGATGCTAATATTTCCCCTTTAACCACCGCCACTCTCTGGCCATCTAAGAATTCCATTAAACTGCTGTACTCTGACCAAGGTGCTTTTAATCGAGGGGCGGAGGACGGAGGAATCAGCCCGCTGTGCATCGTCATCATTATCATTATCGTTTAACGCTCGCTGCTTTCTTTACCTGGTCTTCTCTTCTCTGTCTCTGTCTTCA
>NC_051412.1:12740644-12741016 GCF_015228065.2 Penaeus monodon
TCGGAACCTAAACAAAGGCTTCCTTCTCGTGACGAGTTCTATTAAAGAGAGCGTGAAAGCCGAGTCACACTCTCGGTTATTTCGCGCCTTTCTTGGTAAACATGTTTTGCTTTTTCCTTCGTCCTTGCAACGAGCCTTCGGACAAGATAGATAAGTGGATAGGTAAGTATGATTGAAAAATAAATCGATACGTTGATGGAGTCAATCAATGAATAACGAAGTAAACGATCAAGTGCGTGTACTGTATAAATTGCCATTATATATGCTTTGGCGCAAATACAATGACGTTGGGAAAGAGGATGAATAATTTGGCTAAAGACTACAATGAATTGAAAGGAAAAAAAAAGAAATACCTATCTATCTGTTTACATT
>NC_051412.1:12741061-12741413 GCF_015228065.2 Penaeus monodon
GCGCGCGCGCATTAGTAAGGAAAAAAGGATGCATTTCAGGAGGAAGAAGAAAGGGCACAGCCTGACAGGGAGACGAACCGCCCGGCTGTCCCGCAGATCGCACGGAGACGAGGACCTTCGCAAAATCCTGATCTCGAACTGACATAACTCCAGGCCGCGTCTCCGTTCCGCGATTGTCTCGGAAGGTCCAATTTCGTCCTATTTTACTGCAATTTAGACCCTTATGGATGTTTGTTGCGCCGTAGCTCCACAAGGGCGAGGGAAAAGAGGGTGAAGATATTACATTTTTTCCCTCATTTTAATTCTTTCTTATTTTCATCTTTCTTGGATGAAAAAAATGTGTGTTTTATGT
>NC_051412.1:12741577-12742512 GCF_015228065.2 Penaeus monodon
AAACGTAAACGAAAGCAACGATGAGAGAAACAGCGATAGTAGGCGAGGAAACTTGACGGAGAAACAGATGCTTTCGGACATACAAACACGTATATCTTTACAAAGAGAAACAAATGCAATTGCTGGCTAATTTAGGTTATATTCATTAGCCTAATTAATGCGTGATTTCGATTCATCATCAGGTGGTGATCACCGTACATAATGATGACTATAATGGTAATTCACCTTTCATTTTGCATTATCGTGAATATATTCAATACACGATATATAATAGTGTGAATATGATAATTGAGTTGGTAATGTCCTAACAGGCGTTCGGGTGACTATAGTAAGATAATATAAAGGATAAGATATTCACAAATACTTTACAAACTGGCAGTCAACAGACAAAAAAAAAAAACACTTACATAAAACACCAGCGGCACTGACCCCTCACACCCACGCACAAAGAGGCCCTCACACTGTCTGATATTAAAGCAGATCTGATCCTACCGTCCAGAGGAATAAGGAAGGATAGGGGAGAAGGGAGAGGGGGAGGGAGGAGGGGGGAAGGCAGAGGGGAGAGGGCAGAGGGGAGGGGGAAGAGGAGAGAGGAAGGAGAGGAAAGGACAGATGGGAGAGAGGAGTTGGCAGAGGGGAAGGGGAAGAGGAGAGAAAGGAAAGGAAAGATGGTAGAGGGGAAAGGGCAGAAGGAAGAGGGGAGGGGGACAGTAAGAGCTAGAGAGAAGAAAATACGAGGTAGGCGTGGGAAAATATGGACTAACGTGGGAAACTTGAGGGAGGGTTCTTTATGAGAGCCAATTAATCTGGCCTCCATATAGGGTTTGGTTTGGAAGATTACCTGGGGAGATGAGAAGGAGAGAAGGGGGGGGGGAGGGGATGAATAGGGAGAGGAGGGACGTAATTGGCTATACAAGAGAAGCATAATAACGAGA
>NC_051412.1:12742566-12743086 GCF_015228065.2 Penaeus monodon
ATGGGAAGAGAGAGAAATGGGGGATGAGAGGGACGAGTTAAAAAGATTAAAAATAATGAAAAGAAAAGGTGAAGAAGAGACTAAAATATAATCAACAATAACAGTTTATAGCGAAAGAGAAAAAAGATACTGATACTAAAATCGAACAAATGCGAAAGAAGGAAACGAAACGAGAAAAATAAAACGAAAAGGAAACAATGATGCGGCAAAAGGCAGACGTGGAAAAAGAAAAGAAACAATATGAAGAAATGAAAAAAAGCTTAAATAAATTTCCCTCCCCTTTGCCAATTCCAGCCGCCCTCTCCTTTTTCTTCCCACTTCTTCGCCCTCTTCCTCTCCTCCTCTCTCCCCTCTCCCTCTTCCCCTTCTCTATCCCCTGCTCCACCCCCCCCCTTTTGACACCGCTGGTTTTCAGGTGTTTGTCTGTAACTCAAACTTAATTATGATGGGAACTAATGTCGCCGACGGTGTCATTACCCCCCCCCCCCCACACACCCCATCCCACGTTACTACCCTGAAG
>NC_051412.1:12743163-12743319 GCF_015228065.2 Penaeus monodon
GAGTGTTGTGGGCCAGCTAATGTTAGGTTTAAGTTAAGCATAAATTCTTCATTAACATAATAGCGCTTCTTATTACTACATGGTACTTCCTGAGGGGGAGGTGTCCTCTCCCTCCCCCCCCCCCTCTCCTTTTACCAGACAGCCTTATAGGTTCAG
>NC_051412.1:12744616-12744695 GCF_015228065.2 Penaeus monodon
GTCATGGTCTCTGCTGACCTTGGGGAAGTTTAAGGTTGTCTTGAGGGAAAAACGCGAGAGAAAAAGGTCTTCGCAAATA
>NC_051412.1:12744712-12744803 GCF_015228065.2 Penaeus monodon
AATCTGTGGAAAATCGAATAAACTATTAGCCTTTATTCTGTTAGTCTTGCACGCTCATATCTGAAGTTTCTTAATTTGTTAAATTTAAGGG
>NC_051412.1:12744864-12744987 GCF_015228065.2 Penaeus monodon
CTCCAAACATGACCGAAAATGGGGAGCTGAAGAATGGCGATAACTCAACATCGCAATTACCATGATAATTTACATGATGATAATCTAACAGAAAGAATTAAACATTGCGTGAGGTTCTGGTTG
>NC_051412.1:12745115-12745917 GCF_015228065.2 Penaeus monodon
GTGGAGTGATTCTCGTATTAAATCGACAACATTCACTTTACTAAAGCGTCATTAATGTTTTATTTTCTGAGGGTGAAACATCAACGCGTTACACTACTGCAGGAAATGAAATTCACCACACTACCACATGTTTCGCTGTTACCACTTCACCACAGTCAGGTCGGTGTCTCTACCACACTAATGGCTCAGGTGTCGTGACGTAAGAGGCTTGGCGCTAAATTGCCCCATTTGACAATCTCACAAAAGGTAGTGCTGGGCCCTGTATAGAGGATAATATGGATATGGGGGCACTCGGAGTCACAACACGGGGCCCTGCAACAAGGATAATGCATCGTAGCAATGCAGTTCATAACAGTTCGGACGCGGGGCAGAAGGTGACGAAGAATAGCACAAGGAAAACAACATTAATTCTAGATGTACAAAATAACGTATGGGAAAACACCAACTGCCGAAACATAGAGGGCTCTCCGGAAAGCATAACTTGAAAAAGAGGAGCTTTAGAGGAAACAACAAAAGGGCCCCTGAACGAGCATGACGGGGCGAGAGGGCATTAGAAAACACTCAAGCGAAGAAATTAAAACCGGATGCCAGGAGGAGCGGGCATGGCAGACGGCGCCTTTGAGGAGGTGTGGGTAATGGACCGATCGCTCTTTGGTCCGGTGTTCATGGCACGACCACGCAGAACGACCTTGTGCGGCGGTTGGTCGTCGGATCGGAAAAGTCTCGCGCTTTTCAGGTGGTCGTCGCTCGGGGCCCACGCTGGCGCGATGAGCCATTGATGAGGATTCGGTAATATGTGACG
>NC_051412.1:12748171-12749382 GCF_015228065.2 Penaeus monodon
CACATGACATGAGCGTATAAGTGCATGTATTAAGTCATCACTAAAGATGACCGTTATAGACAGTTTTTTTTACCTCTCTCGTTCGTCGTTCTTGCTCTCTGGCCTTCCTTCGCGGCTCCCTCACTTTCTTTTCTCTTGCTCTTCTTTTACTCTTACTCTTCGTCTAGCTCTCGTCTCTATCTCCTTCTTATCTTCTCTTTCATTTATTTACAGCTTTCTCTCTCTCCGCTCGCGCAGCTTCTCTCCTTTTGCTTGCTTCTGCCTTTCTCCTCGTCTTCGCTTCGCTCGCGCTCGCTGCTCGTCCGCTCTCTCTCTTCTCCCCTTTCTCCCGCTCTCTCGCTCTTCCTCTTTCTCTGCTCCTTTCTCTTCCGCCGCTACCTTGCCTCTCTCTATGTCTCGCCCTTCTCAGCGCTCTTCTCGCATCTCCTCCCCCGTCTCTCTCTCCTCTCTGCTCGTCGTCCGCTCGTCTCTCGTCTCTCTCGTGTTCTGTTCCGCTGGCTCTCTCTTCACATGTGCGGTCTTCTTGTTCTTGCTCCTCCTCTCTTCTCTCGCGCGCTTCGCGCCCCCCTTTCATTTCTCGTCTCTCTCCGCTCGTTTCTCCTCGCGTTTTCCCTTTGCTCTTTCGTGTCCCTATCTCTTTTCTCTCTTGGTCCTTTTTCCCTTTCTTTTCCCTCTCTTTTTCTTTCTCATCTTGCTTCTCTTCCTTTCTTCGCTAGCTGTTTCCCCATTTTCTGGTTTTTTTCTGTTCCTTTATTGCCTCGGGGCACATCTTTCCGCTTCCCGCTTTCCTGTGTCTCTTTTTCCGTGCGTTACCTTCCCTGGCTGCCTACTTTGTTTCTTGTTTTCGCTCGCTGTCGTGCTCTCTAGTTTTAGCACTCTTCCTCTTCCCTTCGGGTGCCCCGACTTCCTCTGCCCCTTCTTCTGCCTTGTGTCTTTTGTCTCCTCTTTTCCTTTCTTTCCTCGTTTTTTTTTATCTTCTTCCCCTTTTCCTCCTGTTGTTCCCTTCCCTTCTCCTTTGCCTTCTTTCCTCTTTTTTTTCTTCCGTCTCCCTTTTCTTTTTCTCCTTATTTTTCTCTTTTCTCTCGTCCTCTTTCCTTTGCCGTTTTTCCCTTTTTTTTTTTCGTCTTTTCCCCGTCCTGCGCTCTGACCGGGAAAGACGGGGGGACGATAGGAGGGAAGGGAACCAGGACTGCTGGGGCAGAGGCGGGGTT
>NC_051412.1:12750023-12750147 GCF_015228065.2 Penaeus monodon
CCAAGCAAAAGACAAGTCCGCTCGGGTTCAGAAGACACCTTACCGGTGCACAATGAGATGCTTCCGCAGATGATGTGAAGTAAGATGGATCAAACGGGGCCGGGGGCGGTCGTCTCTGCCAACT
>NC_051412.1:12750179-12751103 GCF_015228065.2 Penaeus monodon
TCACAGTTGCTCTTGCTTGTAGCGAGCCGGAAGAGATTGAGCCGGACACCCAATGTATCGCCAGAACATCACAGCCGTCAGAGCAGGCCCACAAGGCAGAGAGAACATAGGGCAGGCCCTCAGCCGACCCGCCCGCCCCATGGCCCTGAGCGACCCACAAGAGCAAAGCAAAACGAGCGACATCAAGGAGCTCGCCACCACAGGCACGCAGCCACACAGAGACGCAGCGTGAGAGCATAGTGCGAACCAAGCCAGACAGCAGACAGCACCAAGAAAAGAGCCCGGCAGAGAGGCAGGGAGGAGCCAGGAGCGGAAGAAGCTAGGAGAGGTGGCCGTGGACGACGAGAAGAAAAAAGACCAGAAAAAAGAGATAAAAAATTAAAACAAAAATAAATAAAAACAGTGAGATGCATAGAGCAGTACGCGTCAAGAGACCCAACATTATACGGATTTGACACGAACCAAACAACGCAAGTTAGGTTTTCTATGCACGGTAGGGTATTCGATGCTGCGAGAAGGATGGCGAGACGGCCATAGAAGGATAGAACACGGGGAACGCGAGCGTCAGCAGAGGGAAGTGCACGGTAAGAGTAGATAAGGCTACAGATGGTCACACAAAGTAGTGACGCGGCGCGGAGGAGATAGCGGAGTGAACCGATGGACGGTGGAACCACGAGTGGCCGACGAAGGAGACAAGAATGAGAAAGTAGATAGAACGAGCAGAAAAGCGACTAGAGAACGTAATTAACGGGGGAAGTAGGGCTAGGGATAGAGAAGGTAGAGGTGTGGGGAATAGAAGGTTCGTATACGAGTTGTATTATCTATCGCTATCACTTTTTCCTCTCTAGGCGGGGAGCGAGGTGGGCGGTGGTGGGAGGTGGCGTCGAGGGACCTTGAGAGTCTTTTCGAAGTTTTCTAATTATG
>NC_051412.1:12751619-12752351 GCF_015228065.2 Penaeus monodon
ACGGTCCCCAACGAGTGATTTTGCCCTCAAGAGTGCGCGCTCCAGAGTCAGGATACGGAAGCTGTCACAGTGCTGTATATTTATAACCACGGTGAAAGAAGAGAGGCCGTTTATGCCCCCGCGCCCCCCCGTTCCCCTCTCAATTAAATTTGCAATTGGAGTCAATAGTGCGCTGCCTCAAACGCACTTCAAATGCCGTGCAGACGGGGCGTGGAAGATGTTTCAAAGGAAGAAAAATCCCCTACTTATGAGGCAGTGACCTTGGCTAATTTACCCAGTGAATGGGGGACAGAAACAGGTTAGGTTAAACACAGGAGGATGTTTCAATGTGATAGTAAGGTAATTATAGTAAGCAAAATTGATGAAGAAGCTTAATGAACAAGAATAATAGACAAACAAATATTATTCTATGAGATGAATTGAGTAAATGGAAGCTCATCGGCATGGGCCAGAATGTCGCAATGTTGTGAAGAGATTATAGGAATGACTGATAATGCCATCTTTGTATACTCACTGTTTGTTCACATGTTAAAATCAATTCTTCGATACCATCAAGTTCCTAGAAACTCAAAATAGATAATCACTGAGACTAGAGCACAAAAGAATCAGTTTGAACACGTGCTTTCTCAATAGGATACACTGAGAGGGGCATAGTCACAAGATGAGACTATGGCAGACCCCAAGCCCGAGGCATAATCTCTCCACCAAATATATTTAAGCGAATTGGTGCGT
>NC_051412.1:12754298-12754587 GCF_015228065.2 Penaeus monodon
GCGTTGCTTGTTTTGCAGCCTGAAAGCAACAGGAAAAACGAAATAAAAAGTGACGAAGCAAAAGAACATGAACAGTGTATATTTACCCGTGTGACTGCCATACAGGTGTCTAGAGCGCAGTAAAATATTCCATTCGCATTCAGCAAGGCGACGGATAGTTTCCACGAAGGACTTATTTCCGTCGCCAGGGAAGAGGGCAAGCCCTGCCAGTTGTTGTTGATGTTGTTAATCCATTTACCCAAGGTTGACGCAACATTTGACAATATCTGATATGGAACTGTCCATGTGT
>NC_051412.1:12755441-12755526 GCF_015228065.2 Penaeus monodon
ATAATAATATACTGTCTATAATATATTCTCTCTCTTCTATATAGTCTGATAATATATACGCATATCTGAATCATACTTGTTTATC
>NC_051412.1:12755924-12756484 GCF_015228065.2 Penaeus monodon
ACTACACATGATTACTACATATAACAGCACCAAAATTCTGTGTTTTCCAGGTTAATTGCAAGAACAACCGTCGGACAATAACTGTGCTTTAATTCTTTGGGTGGGCAGACAACACTAAAGTCACACCAGACAGCTCAGCGAAAATGAATATCGGACGTAGCGCGAGGTTAAACCGATTGGCCCCCGTCTGCCCGTTGCCCATAAATTACCACACATTAGATCGACAGTCTCACCTGCTTCGTCTAAGGAAAAAGCTTATAAGGCTACACTACCGACTCTTCTCTTCCTCAGGAGGTGAGTAATACTTAGGCACATTTTTGCAAATGCAAGTGAGTCTGCTCTTTTTACCTCCATGAGAAGTCTTCCTGATTTAGGTGCAGGCTTTAAGCCGCCACAGCGGATTCACAGGAAAAACGTCTTAGGAGCAGGAAAAGCATATCCCATTTTGAGATGGGTCATAAACTGTCCGCTGTAACTTTAACTAACTTGCCGAATCAGGAGAACAGTTTCAGGCTCGCTATAGAAATGTATTGTGCGAACTACGCACTGCAACGGGGTGA
>NC_051412.1:12759348-12759661 GCF_015228065.2 Penaeus monodon
TTCACAGGTCACTACAATTGTAATAAACTATCACTAAAAATAATCACAGTAGTAAAATATTACAACCGATACTCAACACCATTTTAGTTAACTCCTTAAACCTGATGATAAACAGGACCCTGACTTTAGATTTTTTTTCCTACTCTAAAAAAAAGATTTTTAAAAAAATCACGCTCTGTTTATTCCCCATATTGGCGCAGGATTCGTCCGAGAGCAATTCATATTTCCTCACTCGAAATCCGAAAAGCCATCTCCGTTTTCTATCTCTGTTTGGATTTGGAATTGAAATTTCGCAACTTTGCGTGGAAATTAA
>NC_051412.1:12760834-12761435 GCF_015228065.2 Penaeus monodon
ACAGAACTTTGTTGCAGATGCCCCGTACGAATGCTGACAATATTAGAGAAATGATAGCACTGTTTTTTCTGGGTTTGTGCCTAATTTCAGTCATTATGGTCTTATATGATTTTGAAGACTATAAAATTAATACTCTGACTTATATCCACAAATTACTGTAATAAGTATGCCATGATGATTTGCACTTGAGGTAACCTTGACAGGAAATCAATGCCTCATATTATATATTTTTTATTCATTTTTTAATCACATGATCAAACAATATTTCTTTTATTGCTAATGTAAGGTAATTATTAATCATATAATTGCATATTAAATGAATGTCATTTGATCAGAAGAAAAGAAAAAGGAAAAATATCTTTTGGTCTGCTAATTAGTGTGCCAAGGATTTTGCAGGTGATTAAGCTATTTTTTTTTTTAGAAACTGCCTGATTAAGAAAAAAAGAAGTATATTTGAATTTGAAAGAATATTTGAAAAAAAAGAGACCAAACTAAAATGAGGGGAATAAATTCATTAACACAACAGGGGGATTTTAACCTGTTAAAAAACATAGAACACGAAGTTGGAGGTTGACTATAAAAAAAATTACAGAACAATTAT
>NC_051412.1:12761504-12761574 GCF_015228065.2 Penaeus monodon
GATTACGAAAGAACGAAGGCCTATGTTGAGGAAAGTAAAAAATTAGGGTCCGTTTTGAGTTGACACAAGA
>NC_051412.1:12761823-12761953 GCF_015228065.2 Penaeus monodon
AATAAAAGATACGACATAAGAAACTCATAAATGGGGTTATGTTCTTGAGAGTTTTCCTCATTGGCTCCGCCCTTTTGCGAGACCTGAATGCAGATGAAAAGGAAACCACCTCGTCTCCTCCTTGTTTATC
>NC_051412.1:12762184-12762705 GCF_015228065.2 Penaeus monodon
TTTCCACTTCCACATTCTCTTTTTCATATTTGGACTTCAATTTTTTCAGTGTCTGACGTTTGCCTCCTTTATTGCTTATTTGCTTTGGCATGCTTCTGTTATTTTGTGTTTTCTTGTTCTTATATTTTTTTTTCATCCTTTTATTTTTCATTTTTTCGCTGTTGTTTATCATTCCTCTACCTTTTCTCTTTTTACTTTCCATTATCTTCCTTCCTCTTGCTCTTATCTCCTGTTTTCTTCTCCCTTCCCTCGTCTTAATTTCACTTTTTTCTTTTTCTTTCTTTTCTTCTCATTTCATTGTCATGTCTTCTCTTCTTCTTTCCTTTTTTCTTTTTTTCCCTTTTATTTTTTTATTCCTTCTTCCAGTTTCTCTGGTATGCGATTTTTATTCTTATATCTGATTTTCTTTTTATCCTCAGTTTTCTCTGAAAATTTCCTCTTTGCTAATTTTCTCCTTCCGGTTTGATTTGTGAACATTTTCCTTTTTTATTTTCTGTCTTTATCTAGCTTAAATGCTCATT
>NC_051412.1:12762745-12762811 GCF_015228065.2 Penaeus monodon
ACAAATCCGTATCTTATCCTATTTTCTATCTTTGCTATCACATTCTTCCTTCGCTTTTGACGTTTT
>NC_051412.1:12762884-12763383 GCF_015228065.2 Penaeus monodon
AACATATTCCTCCCTTTCTTGATATTCATATTTTTTTTCTCTCAGTCATCGCACTATTTTCCTTCCCCTTCCCTCCTCTTCTTTCTCTCGTTCCTCCTCTCCTCTTTCCATTCTTAACCCTTCCTCCTCCTTTCCGCACTCGGCTGCATATCTCCACCCTTCCCACCCCCACCCCGCCCATCCCCCCCCACTTCCACCCCAAACCCCGCCCATCCAGGCCTCCCGCCCGTGCCTCCCTGCGGTCTTTGAAGTGTTTTGTTTCAACGAAAGGGGTGGCGAGAGGAGGCCTGCCTTGCCTGTGTGTTGCGCCTCAAGGCGTAGGTCGGATTCTCCAAGCATTTTGAGTCTGCCTTTTGGTGTGCTTGCTTGTTTTTGATCCTCTCGGCCTGTCTCTGTCCATATGTCTCCGTTTCTTTTATCTGGCTTCGTCTTCTCTCTCTATTCCTCTTCGTCCTCCTCTTCGTCTGTCTGTCTGTTGTGTTTGTCTGTATATCACTCC
>NC_051412.1:12763620-12763818 GCF_015228065.2 Penaeus monodon
ATTTTTCCACGGGGGATTGAAAGAGGAATGTCAGACTTAACTGCTGTGGCATGTCGGAATGACTGTCATAGTCTTTGGCGTGAGGAATGTCTTGTAATGTCGTAAAGAAAAAGAATTATAGTATTAGTATAGTGTTTGGTCATGTGAATGCGTCACTACTTTAGAAAGAACTTTGACCGAATAGAAGTTCCAGATGTT
>NC_051412.1:12764935-12765001 GCF_015228065.2 Penaeus monodon
CCCTCTCCCCCTCACTCCTAATTCCCTCCTTTTCATCTCTTTCCTTATCCCCTATCGTTCGTCTTC
>NC_051412.1:12765176-12765487 GCF_015228065.2 Penaeus monodon
CCATTCCCCTCCTCCTCCCCTCCATTCCCCCCCTCCCTCCGCGAGAGCCTACCGAACCGCGGCTATAATTACATGCTAATATAGACGAATGTTGCTTCTTGGAGGCTGCACGCCATCACGACGGAGGAGGAAGCATTATCTTCGGATTTCATCTTTCTTTTTCTTTCTCTCTTCTCTCTTTTTCTATTCCTCTTTTGTTCCTTCTTTTGCCCCCTGCTATTTTAGCTTTTTTTCTTTATCTTCCTCGCTTTTTTTATTATATAATACAGTCTTTAATTTCTCTGTCCTTCTCTTTCTCTTTTATCTTTTCA
>NC_051412.1:12766520-12766620 GCF_015228065.2 Penaeus monodon
ACGCCAAGATTATATAACAGACAATCGGCCAAGACAGACAAACTCAGGGCCATTGAGTGCCGTAGAATGATTAAAGTTTGTCTGCCTTGGCCGTGGCACT
>NC_051412.1:12766662-12766740 GCF_015228065.2 Penaeus monodon
AAAGAGGGGAAAAGAGAACGGGAAGAGAATCGAAACTTCGTAACTTTTGCCATCGGGATCATCGTCGCCTCTGTTTTC
>NC_051412.1:12766852-12768211 GCF_015228065.2 Penaeus monodon
TCGCGTCCGATTTTTCTCCCCAAACTTTCTATAATTACTCATTACAAAAACAACTTTTCCTATTAAATTCCCGAATGAAGTTTGTCGTAATGCTTGGCAAAGAAAGTCCTTGATCTCGTTCCTTAACTAATAATCCGAAATGACTGTTCGTGTGGCAGGCATGGCGATCGAGCAGGCGGGTCGGGTCGGGTCGGCAGGGCGATCGAGCAGGCGGGTCGGGTCGGCAGGGCGATCGAGCAGGCGGGTCGGGTCGGGTCGGCAGGGCGATCGAGCAGGCGGGTCGGGTCGGCAGGGCGATCGAGCAGGCGGGTCGGGTCGGGTCGGCAGGGCGATCGAGCAGGCGGGTCGGGTCGGCATGGCGATCGAGCAGGCGGGTCGGGTCGGCATGGCGATCGAGCAGGCGGGTCGGGTCGGCAGGGCGATCGAGCAGGCGGGTCGGGTCGGGTCGGCAGGGCGATCGAGCAGGCGGGTCGGGTCGGCAGGGCGATCGAGCAGGCGGGTCGGGTCGGCATGGCGATCGAGCAGGCTGGTCGGGTCGGCAGGGCGATCGAGCAGGCGGGTCGGGTCGGCAGGGCGATCGAGCAGGCGGGTCGGGTCGGCAGGGCGATCGAGCAGGCGGGTCGGGTCGGCATGGCGATCGAGCAGGCGGGTCGGGTCGGCAGGGCGATCGAGCAGGCGGGTCGGGTCGGCATGGCGATCGAGCAGGCAGGCGGGTCGGGTCGGCAGGGCGATCGATCAGGCGGGTCGACGGGTCGGCAGGGCGATCGAGCAGGCAGGCGGGTCGGGTCGGCAGGGCGATCGAGCAGGCGGGTCGGGTCGGCATGGCGATCGAGCAGGCGGGTCGGGTCGGCAGGGCGATCGAGCAGGCGGTTCGGGTCGGCATGGCGATCGAGCAGGCGGGTCGGGTCGGCATGGCGATCGAGCAGGCTGGTCGGGTCGGCAGGGCGATCGAGCAGGCGGGTCGGGTCGGCAGGGCGATCGAGCAGGCGGGTCGGGTCGGCAGGGCGATCGAGCAGGCGGGTCGGGTCGGCAGGGCGATCGAGCAGGCGGGTCGGGTCGGCAGGGCGATCGAGCAGGCGGGTCGGGTCGGCATGGCGATCGAGCAGGCGGGTCGGGTCGGCAGGGCGATCGAGCAGGCGGGTCGGGTCGGCAGGGCGATCGAGCAGGACGGGTTGGCAGGGCGGGAGTGCAACAGGCAAACGCATAAGCAAAGGAGCAGATAAGCAAGGAAGTAGATAAGCAAGGAAGCAGATAAGCAAAAACATATAAAGAAGTTTATAAACAAAAGCAAATAAACAAGGAAGCAAAATAGCAAGAATGTAGATAACCGGAAAAGTAAACCAGCAAGGAAATAGATAA
>NC_051412.1:12768889-12769277 GCF_015228065.2 Penaeus monodon
ACATCCAGCGTCATTTAGGCGGCGCCTGAGAGTCCAGGTATTGAAGCTAATACTATGGAAGCTTTGTTGTTGTGATGTGCGTGCGTGTGAGTCGGCGGCGGGGTCTCACTCACACGCACGCACGAGGAAGACGCACATGACACAAATAAAGAGGAGCCAGACGCACACGGAATAAATACACGTACACACACGCGCAACAAGCACAATTGCCTGTCTCTCCCCCCTCCCCCCTTCCCCTCACGCACAGGCGCGCACAGGCAGACACAAACGAACTCTTTCTTGTTCTTTGGTCGCTTTCCAAGGTACAAATAGCGTTACGGATAATGAGCAGAACATTAGTTTTTCCGTCCCTATGTGTTAAGCATATATAAGCAACCGCGCAAAAAAA
>NC_051412.1:12770027-12770330 GCF_015228065.2 Penaeus monodon
CTCAGTATCTAAAAAAACAACAAGAGCAACACAGAAGTAGAAATCCATCAGCTGCTCGGGAGTAATTCCATAGCGTCATGCACATTCACGGCTCAGCCGACGAGGTGTTACGGACGATTTTTTTGCATGACAAGTTTTTGAACTCTTGGACACCAGGGCAGTTCACACGCGACGGGCGTAGGGAGGTACGTTTTTTTTCTTTTTTAAGTCATTTAAAGACAATTTTCAAGTCAAAGTCCCATAAATTGTTTTCTGCGGAAGGGTGTATAATGTTCCCTTTCTGCTCTGAGGGTCAAGGTCAAT
>NC_051412.1:12770627-12771066 GCF_015228065.2 Penaeus monodon
GGTTTTACTTGGCTCTTGCGTCGCCTTTAGGAACTCCATCAAATAATGGAAGAAACGCAGAACTCGCGAAGATTATGTCAATTTCGCAGATAAGGAAGCTAGCGATCTCAGTGCCCTCTGTGGAAGAAAAAAAATATTATTTGCTTTAGTAGAAAATCTTCCTTGTCTTTTCTCTAGTCGGATTTTATTTATCTATTTATTATTATTTTTTTTGGGTTAAACCAAGAATGGTTTCTTTAGTTGCTTTTTATTGTTGCTGCTTTTTGTTTCGATTTTTTTTTACATTAAGTTTGTGGCAGACTATCTATCATCATTATCATTAACCTGTACAAATATATAAACAGAATATTGCCATTACTGCTACAATCTGAACCCGTGATTTTATTCCAGATTCAACGTAATCACCAAATCCATCATAATAGCATGGAGAATAATACCA
>NC_051412.1:12771341-12771427 GCF_015228065.2 Penaeus monodon
TCCCGAATGTCACCTGGCGAAGGTGCTGGCGGTGATGGTGGGGCGACTGCACGAACCATGGGACTTTGACCTCTGACCTAGGTTCC
>NC_051412.1:12771493-12771848 GCF_015228065.2 Penaeus monodon
ACAGAGAGGTGGAGTTTCTCCTTGTTTACAAACAAAACACTTGGAGTTGCGCTGGTTCAGCCTTGGGACACATTTCGTGCTGTTAACGGAGTATGTGGGGAGTCATTTCTGTGTTAAAGCCAGTGGGTGTGTGGGCACGTGTGTGTAAAGGTCGCTATGTGCATCTCAGAGTGTATGTGTACGCGTATGTAGGTATAAGCTTGTATAATATGCACAGTACTTAAGTATGTGCGAGCGTGCGCTGTACATGGCTAGAGTAATTTCACTAATAAGTTGGATATTTTTCTTGCTCCATTTGCCTTTTGTGTGTAATTACATAATTACATAATTAGATTTATAAGGTATAAACAGTTCA
>NC_051412.1:12772426-12772806 GCF_015228065.2 Penaeus monodon
TTGGAATACTTTCTAGATGTTTAACTAATAATCCAAATATTCAATTTCTTTTATCTCATATATATTTTTAAATAAGTATTTTAGTTGTTTTTTTGTCCAACCTCCCGTTTTCGACGAGTTCAAAGATGTGTGTCATAGAATTTATACGAGCGATCCCTGGCCTTCCTTGTACCCCAAAGCCTTCATCACATAATTTACATTTCTTCATGTTATTTTCTGTCGGTTTATTACATTCCTTGAGATATTTATGTCCAAGTCTGAGAGGAACTTTTTTCTTCCTCTTCCGCTGACTTTCCTCCCATAAACATTCATTTCGCTCTTTAATCACAGGAATGATTTGATCTCATATTTCCCCAGTAGCCGTATTCTGTATACCCTAT
>NC_051412.1:12772964-12773077 GCF_015228065.2 Penaeus monodon
AATAACACACACACACTCACATATATACATAGAGTATTAATGATCTCTTTTCTACTCAGGCAAAGAGTTATTACAAAACTGAAAATGACGATATCACACGATTCTTATTTATG
>NC_051412.1:12773393-12773548 GCF_015228065.2 Penaeus monodon
GTATGGAAGTATTCAAATTTGCATAGATATGACTGTTTGCTTGCATTGCTTTCACATGTGCTAGATTTTCGCAGTTGCTTGGCTTTCAACCGCTCTGTAGCCATGCGGATCCTCAGGGGCAGTTGTCTTCGCCTGTTTCGCTTGCTGGCCGTGAG
>NC_051412.1:12774226-12774732 GCF_015228065.2 Penaeus monodon
GAAAGTAAAAAGACAAATAATTCCCGCCCTTGTCAGTTGCATCTAATAACTTTCCAATGTAAGAATTCGCAAATCTATTAGCATATAGCAGACACGGTTTTCATCATTTGCCAATATCCATTTTCAGAATGTGATAATTGAAGGAATCACAGTGTGTTCCGGAGTTAATACATGTACATATTAAAGTTCCGCATCAGAGTATTATGATACATAAACAGTCGCTTCGTAAAACAGCGGAAATCCATTTAATGAAGTTGCAGAAGCTCCTCTTTCACAGAATTAGCAAAATACTTATTGAATCCAAACCAGCAAGTGGATTATGGCAACTTAATTCCACTCGTTGAGGAGATGTAAATTGAGTTTATTGTTGTTCTAGAGCGCTCTGAAGTGTATAACAGGGAAACCGGATAAGCAGATTGTACTTTTCTTCACGAGAGACTGAGAGGAGGAGAGGGTGAAGGTGCCCAGAGGAGGAGGCTCCGTCACCTGATTCAGCTTCCCTCACG
>NC_051412.1:12775505-12775778 GCF_015228065.2 Penaeus monodon
TTTCCTCCTGCAAAACACGCTGGACACGCAGTCGCCCGAAATCTTGATCCAGTTTCGTCTTACAAAGCTAAAAATTCCGTAATTAAGTTACTTCCGAGTACTGCGCAAAGTGAATTTCTGCAAGAATGCGTTTCCTTAGCAAGTCGCTCCAGTGAACTCGACACCGACGCGGCTGCAGGAGGAATCTGCCCGACTCTTGGCGAGTTTCTTGGCGGCTTCGAGCGTCAGGATAATGGCTAGTCCAGTAAGAGAGCCTGGCATTTAGCGCTGCAA
>NC_051412.1:12775999-12776335 GCF_015228065.2 Penaeus monodon
CGACTAGTACGTCTCGGGAAGCAGTTTTCCATCACATTCACTCTTCCAGGCACAACGCATCCATCAAGGAGGGAAAGGACGAGGCTCCGGAGGCGAAGAGGGAGGGGAAAGGAGAGACGAATGGATAGATGGATTGACGGTGTGTGGATAGACCGACGCCTCTGTAGGTTGGCAAGCAGATGTGACTATCCAACCTGATGAATAGGGAGGCAGATTAACGTGTCAATTGATTCAAAGATAAATGGACGTACATGGGGAACTGTTGTGGATATGGGGAATAGATCGATGATGGGCCGTTTGTGTATGTGTTTGTGTTTTGCCGTTTGCTTTATTCAT
>NC_051412.1:12776657-12776811 GCF_015228065.2 Penaeus monodon
ACATCTGATATCTTGCGTATAAACAAAACCATTTCATTTGCAACGGCAGAATTTGTGCCGCTGTTGAAATATTTGTGGCAGAAACTGTGATATTGTGATGCAAAGGTAACATTACTGAGCCCAAAGCGAGACATCACGTTATTTGATTGTCATC
>NC_051412.1:12777110-12777624 GCF_015228065.2 Penaeus monodon
ATAATTACAGTAATGAAGATCATGATGCAGATGAAGGCTTATTTGCACTCTCCCCACACGGCTAAATGCACCTTGGCTTCAGTTTATCAATCTAATGCTAGATGCTACGTGAACGGTCTGGATAAATGAAAAAAAATGATAAGGGGAATATCGAAAAGAGAAATACAAAAAAAAGAGAAAAAGAAGAAAGAAAAGAATCCCTAAAAGTTGTTTTTGTTTTACATCCATTAATAATTAATAGCATGAAAAAAAAAGGTATAACGGCTAGAATCACTCATACTTTTAGCCAAAAGACAATCAAACAAACTGAGTCAGCAGATGAATAAACAAGTGAATAACATGCACGCACACAAGTAATAGATAAAAGCACACCCTCCCTTACACAACAGACCCATCGACTAATGAAAGGCAGATCGTCCCAAGGCTCCGGCGAGTCAGGGTCAGAACCGCTCACCGCCATCAATAATATCTCATCCCGCGACGGCGGATGCTGATCTCGTTCTCCAAAGATGCT
>NC_051412.1:12777681-12777906 GCF_015228065.2 Penaeus monodon
TCCGTCGTCATCTTCGAAGATAGGAGGAGAGGAGATAAAACGTCCGTAAGCGCTGTTGCTTGGAGGCTGCGGAGAGGGGATGGTAGAGTGAAATATTTGTTGATTATAGGTGATTTTCTTAATTTTATTATTGTTTTTGCAACTTATGTATGATAAAATACATCAAGACTGTTTACATGTGTCATTTCCCTGATATTTTTTTGTCTTATTATCTATACATATTTT
>NC_051412.1:12777992-12778330 GCF_015228065.2 Penaeus monodon
CGTCCCTTAGCTTCCCGCCTTCCCCTCCTCCCTCGGCAAGATCAAAGCCAGATTTCTTCTCGAGCAGGAAGTTATCCCTCACGTTTTCTTCGACATCTTTATCCGTTTTTTATTTCCTTCTTTTATCCTATCAATCGCCATACTTCTTTGCATCTTCCGCCATTCCGCCTCTTGCCTCTTTCGCCTCGGATCGGTTGCAGATTTTGCCTTCGTTTTCTCGCTTGGGTATTTTTTCCTTGCAGAGACTGAGGAGATTTGTTTATTATTTATTGAAGGTGATCTGAAGATGCATCGCGGGGTCGGCTCGATCGTAGAAAACGGGGGAAGGGAGAGCATGT
>NC_051412.1:12778681-12778853 GCF_015228065.2 Penaeus monodon
AAGATTTATGACAGTACGAGATTTGGGAACTCATCGGTGAAACTTTGACCATTAGTGACCTCATTACTACTCACCTGGATAATTAGTGAATAATTTGCGAGCTTGAGTCACGTGACCTTTAACATGTACTCTAATTTTCGTTTTCAGAGAGATTACGGGTTATAGCTTTATC
>NC_051412.1:12779292-12779623 GCF_015228065.2 Penaeus monodon
AATCTCGAATATTGACGCAACAGAAGTCTAATCAGGCAGAAAAGAGCAACCGGAAATTCTTAAGCTAATAAAAAAACTCATGGTAATAAACGATTATCTCCAAAAGGTCTTCCTTATCTCTTCCCGTTTCCACTATCACAGTCGGATGACACATAAAACGAAGCAGCTGATAAGACCGCGATAAGACGTGCATGTTGACCTGCCTGCGCGTGCATGCCTCGGGTTTTCCGTTGCATGGCACGACATGGATTCCAGTCTCGCGAGATTATGCCACGTTTTATTAGTCTTTCGCAAATATTGGAAAGATATAAAATTGATAAGCGCTCATAAT
>NC_051412.1:12780893-12781308 GCF_015228065.2 Penaeus monodon
TCGTACCTAATACAGCAAAAACAACAGAACACGATGAAATATACATTTTCAGTCATTCTGGACAAAAAAGTGAATTATAAAACACGCAGCTCGACACGGCAACATGCCTCCCCTACGTATGGCACGACCCCCTCCCCCAGCCTCCCTCCACCCATTAGGAACAGGTGTTAGCCTCCCTCAGGGGAAAGAGTACTTATCAAGGTAACGTAGACTCATTAATATTCATACGGGTATACAGCTCTTCCTACATCGCCTGGGGGAGAAAACGCACACACTGCATCCATCTTTGTCTGTGTTGAGCTTTGGATGTCTGTGGCAGTTGTGGCTGTGGTATTTCTATGGTTGTGTGTATTTGTGTGTGTGTGTGTGTTTTGTTGCGGTGGTGTAGTGCTTGAAATCTATGGGTTACTATGGG
>NC_051412.1:12781352-12781451 GCF_015228065.2 Penaeus monodon
TGTAGTGTCTGTGTAAGATAATGTTCGTGTTTCTTCCTCACTGTCAGTGACAACGGGGAGGTGTAGATATCTGCAGCAGCTGCGGTTGTAGCATTTAAG
>NC_051412.1:12781486-12782073 GCF_015228065.2 Penaeus monodon
GTACAGCTGTGTCATCTTGAATCTTTGACTGTCTGTGGAGAACTGTTTGCATTTTCTCTGTTGTCTCTGCAGAATGATGATGACGGGCCGGTGTCTGTGGCGACGGTCAGGTCTGTGTATCCGCGATGCATCCGTAATGGTCGGTGTCCTTTTCTCTGTCTTGAAGAAAATTTACATTTGCAATCAAGCCTTCAAACATTAATCAAATACGACGCAAATCTGTGTAGCGAGTCCTCTATCACACACCTTGCTCCTTAACATGCAGGCGCCATATAGCTCGTGTGGAGACCAACACACCTGAGCTCCATGGCAAGAGAAGCTCTAATCTGGCTGAAGATATTTCCACTCCACGCAAGACGCAATCACAAGCCGACAAGGAATCACGTGGGATGTCTCAAGCTTTAATTAACACGGGAGTAAAGCTCTTGATGGGGAGCCTTCAAGACGTTAATCACCACTGTCGGATGGGAGACGACGTGAAGACAATAAGTAAAGGGGAGGGGGGGCAGCGAGGGACGCACGAACGCATACGTCCGCACATCACAAGTGCTTGAATACGTAATCACTCACACATACTCACGTGGAGG
>NC_051412.1:12782170-12782610 GCF_015228065.2 Penaeus monodon
GAGGAATCACAGACTACATACAATTTGTTCATTTATAAACCCAACAGGGCCCAGCGAACAGTCATTTGCTAAGCGAATGGAAATTAGAACCATTAGCGAACGGGATCTCGGTCCTCGCGATGGATGTTCGAGAAGGCAGCCACATGGAAATGTCACAATAATAAGCCAACGTACCATACAACAGGAATGATGAGTATCGATAATTAATTGTGATGGTAAAAAAAAAGTTTAAAGAACCACAACTGGATTTTCGACAACGGCCAAAATAATGCTCAGTAAAGTTACGGACAGCAAGTATCAAACAATTAGCAAGCAAGTCATGAAATTCTCAGAAGCGAATAAATAAAACTGGTTGTAGAAATGGTAACGATAGTAGTAATGGTAAAGTACAGCTGAGTACGTGACTCTCCCCCTAGCCATGCAGTGCAGTACAAGAAGTT
>NC_051412.1:12782642-12782798 GCF_015228065.2 Penaeus monodon
CACGATGAATTTAGAGGCTATAAGAAATCTGTCCTCACGTTACCCTTCTGTCCCTGGCAGGCGAAAGATTTAACATAGCAAACAGCTAACACGTCGAAAGAAGCAGAAGTCGATCTAAATGCTCAAGGAGTCTCGGCTCAGGGGCAAGACAGCAGA
>NC_051412.1:12782943-12783007 GCF_015228065.2 Penaeus monodon
GCAGCAGAAGGGGTTCCCTGGCAGTTTCTGTTAGACCGGTAGTCATTTCGAAACGTAGAAGACA
>NC_051412.1:12785082-12785724 GCF_015228065.2 Penaeus monodon
ACATAGTTGGAAATGGAAGTGATTGGCCAAGCAGATAACAGGGATGTGTAAAAAAAAAAAGAAATTTTAATACTTTCCGCAAATATTTTGTTTTAATGCCTTCGGGAAATAATTTGTTTATCTGAAAATATCACTTCTTTACGAAAGACTAGTAGCATGTGTATGTCCATTTGATAAATAGTTTGTGTTCAATATTTTCCATTCAAATAAAAAACATTCTGGAAAACAGATTACAATTTTTGTTATTTGTGATTGCCTCGGGCTATTAGGAAAGGTATTCTTATTAACTCTTTTTTTATTATTTTTTTAAATTGAGGTAATTAGGAAATGTATGTTTAGGATCACGTAAGTTTTCGAAAGTGAGTATTTTCTATTGATAACACTGAAACTGATTAGTGAATATAAGGATGATCTGGTAAGGGTGAAAATACATATCTATTAAAACAATTATATCATGAAACTACAAGCAAATGCATAAGCTTGTGCATATATACATACATACATAAAAATGTCTTTTTGATAGACATTGCCAAGAAAATGCGGTTTAGTGTGTATATCTCATCTCTTAGGTTGCCTTCCCCACCATACCGCGTAGAATCAACCCAAAGTATGTCTAAATCTTTTAACATTAATTGCAAGTGA
>NC_051412.1:12785885-12786981 GCF_015228065.2 Penaeus monodon
AATATTACTATTTATTTTATGAACGCAGCGCATGTTACCCTGTCCTTATAAGAAATCTGTGCATGTATCCGTGTCTTATGAAAATCCAGTGTATGATACCCAGTCTTTGCTTAACAAAACCCAGCCGAATTTTTTGTTTTGTTTTTAAGATCATAGAAAGGTTATGGAAAACGAGCTTATTATTATCTTTTTTATTTGATAATTTCAGAGAACTGGAAGAGATAAGTTATGAAAAATGTGCACTGTGTTATTTTGTCTTATTTCAGCTGCAGCTCGTATTATATTCATAATTTTTATTGAATAGAAAAATAAGTATTCATTTATCTTCATATATCTGACATCCGTGTTTATCTCTCTACTTGGATGTATAATACATGCATTGTCTCGCTGTCTGCATGTATGTTTGCTCGTATGTTCATGTTGCTATTGCATCAGTCTACCCTGCAATTTTGGTGTCTCTCTCTGTCTTCACATTTTCTTTAAGTGTGTGTTCGTTTGTCACTTACGTAATCTGAATTTCTTTACATGAACGATAATGATAAAAAAAAATGGAATTGCGTCATTTGGCTTTGAATATATATATTTTTTTAACAGGGACCAGTAACCTAATTAACCTAAGGTTGACTATTTACTCTTCTCTTTGAATTCATTAGATATTAATTACCGGCTCAAAGCTCTCGTGGTGTTCTTTACTCGTCTGCGATTCCTCATGCTTCTTTAATACGACCATAAACATATGCATTTCAATTAACACTTCCCCAACATGCACGAGTATTTCATTTCTGAATATCTCCTCTAGACCATTCCGTTTTCCCTCATGAATTTTGATTTGGTAAACTCGATGTTGATTTTTCTGACGAGAATTTCTAGACTAAAGCTTCGGATAAGGATGTATTTCTGTTGCTGTTTCGAAAGGAGAGCACTGTTAGACGCAGACTTGTTTCTCTGTATATCTGGGTTTGCTCGTGGATGTGTCGTTGAGTCTGTGCGTTTGCGATTTTAAAGTTATTCATCTCGGTCATATGACGGATGCCATAACTCGTATTGAAAGATAACTACCTATACTTACGAATCTAAATATCAAGGGAAATAGGAC
>NC_051412.1:12787446-12787650 GCF_015228065.2 Penaeus monodon
TGGAGAAAAAGTGTAGTTGAAAATCGGCAAAGATCGACCAAGCCATTACTACCATCGTTACGTGTAATTACGGCTGTAAAGTGCAGCAGAGACCACGAGCGGGAAGGTTGGCAGCCCTGTCTGGCCTCCCCCGTCCATTCGCGAACAGGGTCAGCTTGTGGGAATTTTTCTCGCTATTTACTATTATGTTTTGTATTCCTGTGA
>NC_051412.1:12788353-12788597 GCF_015228065.2 Penaeus monodon
TAGATCCAGATATCTGTTTGTTTCCGCAAAAATGAAACAGAAAAATGGGAATGGAACTATGTTTGAGGCACGAACACACACACGGCTGTATACATTATGTGGCTTTATATACCGGCAGTCAATAGGGGTCGCCCGAGATTCCATTACTTCGGAATTCTATCCAAAAAAGCCTTGCAACCAGCGCTCATTAAGATAATACAATGAGAGCAAATAAAGGGAAGCAAATTTCGGTCTCTGTATATGT
>NC_051412.1:12788622-12788824 GCF_015228065.2 Penaeus monodon
CTTTGAATCTGCTTGAATGTGGGAGGAAGACAGAGGAAGAGTGACTTGAAGATTATGATGGCCAGGCTTCATTATGCGTACTTATAGCTGTCGAGAATAAAGCAAGTGCACTCGCGTAGCTGTGGATTTCGGGCCACATTTAATCACAAAAGCTGTCATCGTGCTTGCGCTTGATCTTCGCTCGGGCGAGGGGGCGCAAGAA
>NC_051412.1:12789355-12789611 GCF_015228065.2 Penaeus monodon
CACGTGATGTTCATATGTATGTATGTATCTGATCTATAAGGAAAGAAATTGACAAACAGAGAACGCCAAATATACCACAAACGAATGCAATGTTGACGTAATAATTTCCTTTTCATCTTGCAAATAACTTCGCTTATGCTTGTTTACCTTATCTTCCTCTTCCATATCAATTTATTGGTGTAATCTGATGTTACTAACACCTCTCATGTCATATTTATCATACATCTCTCTATTCCCTTGTATATGTGTCTCTATC
>NC_051412.1:12789631-12789695 GCF_015228065.2 Penaeus monodon
ATCCAGAGAAAAGACGATTCTTCCGCTTGCAGCCAGCGGAAAATTGCAACAAATTGAACAATGT
>NC_051412.1:12789717-12789981 GCF_015228065.2 Penaeus monodon
TAGACTTTGAAAAAAAAGGACAAAAAAATCTTGGCATTTCGTTCAGGGATGCTTAAGTACAGCTAAAGACCATCATCCTATAGGACAACGCTGGAAATTTCGACCATATCATCCCTCGACATTGCTTACAAACTGGCGCAGAGGGGGGATGGGGGGGGAGGAAAGGGGGAGAAGCGGTGGGGGGCAGAGGGAGGGGGAGGGACGGAGGGAGGTAGTGAAGAGCGTGACAAGCATTAGAATTATCTTCAACGGTCGTGAAAAAAC
>NC_051412.1:12790177-12790524 GCF_015228065.2 Penaeus monodon
AGAGAACGAAAGGACACCAACCTTGCAAATAAGAACGGAAATCGCGTGCTGTCATTACGGCAGATTGACCCCTATTGTACTCTGCTCGTGGCTTTGAAAAGGTGTAATTGCAGAAAAAAAGAGTCAGAAAAAAAAACAGGTTTGACATCTCTGACTTTTAATTTTCGTTTCTGTCGCCCGGTATGATACAACTACTAATGACAGAGATGGCACTGTTAATAGCCCAGCGTCGACTACTCGCCCTGTTGCCTTTGTTAGGAGACGTATTATTTGTTAGTTTGCTGCTTTTGTTAGCACTGTTACTATTCTTTTTTGTTGGTGCTGCCATTCTATGATCACCGGTCCTG
>NC_051412.1:12790628-12790821 GCF_015228065.2 Penaeus monodon
ACTGGAAATTAATAAGCCTATAATAAATTTCTTGGTGGTGATAAACAAAGACTAATATTTCGTAAAAATTTATATTCTAAGATGAATATATTTTATTTCTCGAAGGTATTAATACATGATATCGTTATGTATAAATATTTCTTCATTTTCATCTGATAACTGTCTATGGTTCACAATGATCATCCTTGTATCT
>NC_051412.1:12792045-12792637 GCF_015228065.2 Penaeus monodon
ACAGAACTTTGTTGCAGATGCCAGTACGAATGCTGACAATATTAGAGAAATGATAGCACTGTTTTCTGCTTTGTGCCTAATTTCAGTCATTATGTCTTATATGATTTTGAAGACTATAAAGTTAATACTCTGACTTATATCCACAATTACTGTAATAAGTATGCCATGATGATTTGCACTTGAGGTAACCTTGAACAGGAAATCAATGCCTCATATTATATATTTTTTATTCATTTGTTAATCACATGATCAAACAATATTTCTTTTATTGCTAATGTAAGGTAATTATTAATCATATAATTGCATATTAAATGAATGTCATTTGATCAGAAGAAAAGAAAAAGGAAAAATATCTTTTGGTCTGCTAATTAGTGTGCCAAGGATTTTGCAGGTGATTAAGCTATTTTTTTTAGAAACTGCCTGATTAAGAAAAAAAGAAGTATATTTGAATTTGAAAGAATATTTGAAAAAAAAGAGACCAAACTAAAAATGAGGGGAATAAATTCATTAACACACAGGGTGATTAACCTGTTAAAAAAACATAGAACACGAAGTTGGAGGTTGACTATAAAAAAAATTACAGAACAATTAT
>NC_051412.1:12792706-12792773 GCF_015228065.2 Penaeus monodon
GATTACGGAAGAACGAAGGCCTATGTTGAGGAAAGTAAAATATTAGGGTCCGTTTTGAGTTGACACA
>NC_051412.1:12793033-12793162 GCF_015228065.2 Penaeus monodon
ATTACAGATACGACCATAAGAAACCTCATAAAATGGGGTTATGTCTTGAGAGTTCCTCATTGGACTCCGCCCTTTTGCGAGACCTGAATGCAGATGAATGGAAACCACCTCGTCTCCTCCTTGTTTATC
>NC_051412.1:12793378-12793482 GCF_015228065.2 Penaeus monodon
ACTTCCACATTCTCTCTTTCATATTTGGACTTCAATTTTTCAGTGTCTGACGTTTGCCTCCTTTATTGCTTATTTGCTTTGGCATGCTTCTGTTATTTTGTGTT
>NC_051412.1:12793729-12794227 GCF_015228065.2 Penaeus monodon
CAGTTTCTCTGGTATGCGATTATTATTCTTATATCTGATTTTCTTTTTATCCTCAGTTATTCTCTGATAATTTCCTCTTTGCTAATTTTCTCTCTTCCGGTTTGATTTGTGAACATTTTCCTTTTCTTATTTTCTGTCTTTATCTAGCTTATGCTCATTTTCCTCCTCCTCCTCTCTTTACTTCCTCTTCCCTTTTCCTACTAATCCGTATCTTATCCTATTTTCTATCTTTGCTATCACATTCTTCCTTCGCTTTTGACGTCTTCCTCCTCCTTCCCTCTCCTCTTTTATCTCCCTTTTCCCCCATTCTTAACCCTGCCTTCTTACTTCCTCCATCAACATATTCCTCCCTTTCTTGATATTCATATTTTTTTTCTCTCAGTCATCGCACTATTTTCCTTCCCCTTCCCTCCTCTTCTTTCTCTCGTTCCTCCTCTCCTCTTTCCATTCTTAACCCTTCCTCCTCCTTTCCGCACTCGGCTGCATATCTCCACCCTT
>NC_051412.1:12794277-12794496 GCF_015228065.2 Penaeus monodon
ATCCAGGCCTCCCGCCCGTGCCTCCCTGCGGTCGTGAAGTGTTTTGTTTCAACGAAAGGGGTGGCGAGAGGAGGCCTGCCTTGCCTGTGTGTTGCGCCTCAAGGCGTAGGTCGGATTCTCCAAGCATTTTGAGTCTGCCTTTTGGTGTGCTTGCTTGTTTTTGATCCTCTCGGCCTGTCTCTGTCCATATGTCTCCGTTTCTTTTATCTGGCTTCGTCT
>NC_051412.1:12794761-12794967 GCF_015228065.2 Penaeus monodon
ATTTTTCCACGGTGGATTGAAAAGAGGAATGTCAGACTGAACTGCTGTGGCATGTCGGAATGAGCTGATGCATAGTCTCGGCGGTGGAGGAATGTCTTGTAATGTCGTAAAGAAAAAGAAATGTATAGTATTAGGTATAGTGTTTGGTCATGTAGAATGGCGGTCACTACGTTTGAGAATGAACTTTGACCGAATAGAAGTCCAGA
>NC_051412.1:12796349-12796662 GCF_015228065.2 Penaeus monodon
CCATTCCCCTCCTCCTCCCCTCCATTCCCCCCCTCCCTCCGCGAGAGCCTACCGAACCGCGGCTATAATTACATGCTAATATAGACGAATGTTGCTTCTTGGAGGCTGCACGCCATCACGACGGAGGAGGAAGCATTTATCTTCGGATTTCATCTTTCTTTTTCTTTCTCTCTTCCTCTCTTTTCTATTCCTCTTTTGTTCCTTCTTTTGCCCCCCTGCTATTTTAGCTTTTTTTCTTTATCTTCCTCGCTTTTTTTATTATATAATACAGTCTTTAATTTCTCTGTCCTTCTCTTTCTCTTTTATCTTTTCA
>NC_051412.1:12797785-12797990 GCF_015228065.2 Penaeus monodon
GATATAACATGGATGATCACAAGAGAACATGGATTACTAGTTTCCACAGAGAGCTAAGTCAAGAAATGTATACATTTAACAAGAGAATTTTCATCGGTCTATCTGCCTGCCCTGACTGCAGTACTAGTTCTCTCTCACACACATTTACCTCACTTTCAACAGGTCTAGCAAACCCATTTCCTGCCATGGATGGAACAAAAGCTGC
>NC_051412.1:12798239-12798321 GCF_015228065.2 Penaeus monodon
GCATATATTGCACATATTACGTGCGCCATTCGTCATTCGGGGGAAGAGTGGCAGGCGGTAACCAATTTTGAAAATATTTGGT
>NC_051412.1:12810387-12810480 GCF_015228065.2 Penaeus monodon
AAATGGGGAGACGGCAACACTGAAACAAACGACAGATGGCGCCCTCTATCCCCCTTCCCCCTCCCCCCCCGTCTTACGTTCAAATACCAAGAA
>NC_051412.1:12810692-12810985 GCF_015228065.2 Penaeus monodon
CGAACGGTGCTGCCCTCTACGTGTCTCGGGGCCAACCTGTGACGCCTCGAGGGCCCCGCCAGCGCTCTCTCGCCCCGGGATCGGCGCCGCTTGCAATTCTTCATTAAGTTGCCTGAATATGTAACTGTGCTGTAAACTAAGATTTGTTATGCAAATTATACCTCATTAAGAAGTTGCTGCCGCTGCGCCGGGGAGGGATACTTTAAGATCTTGTGGATTTTCTCTTGCGCTCTCTTTCTTTTTGTGTTGGCTGCGGGCGAGAGGGTGCAGCTGGTGAGGGTTAAAGGAAAGCA
>NC_051412.1:12811086-12811158 GCF_015228065.2 Penaeus monodon
AGTGCAATTTAGTTCCATACTGAAGTGCACGTAGACGATGTATCTGTAGAGGGACATGTGTGCAAAACCTCT
>NC_051412.1:12812020-12812111 GCF_015228065.2 Penaeus monodon
TAATAAGTGAACTGGGAACAAAGTTGCAGAAAACGTGCAACTCGGCCCTGAGACAATCATCAAAGTATATTGCGCGAAATTATTGGCCGTT
>NC_051412.1:12812772-12813128 GCF_015228065.2 Penaeus monodon
TCGAAATATACAAAGGAAAAAATCAAGAACTGTGAAAAAAAGTAAAAAACCATCAGAAACAAGGCCATTAATTATTCATAAAATGCCATCCCATTAAAAGCACAGGAAACCATAAAGGACCAAGACTTATGGCACCTCGGGCGTAATGGCGACAGAGAGCCATCGCATCAGCTGCGACACGAATAGATATTGGCACCGGAGCACGCTGGCACCATGGCACTGTGGCACCGTGGCGAGACAAGGGCGGCATTCCATCGCGGCATAAGGGCATTAAAAAGATAACGACGCCACGGCACTGGCACCAAAACAAGGCATCGGATCCAGACCGGAAGAGCCTACTCCCCGGCGTCACTGAT
>NC_051412.1:12813170-12813324 GCF_015228065.2 Penaeus monodon
TGGTTGCCTCTCTGCCTAATGATGGCACTTCCGGGCCCGGAGAGGCACTGTCGGCGGCGACATTACAAAAAAAGTCATAAAAATGTGATAAGGTTGTATCTCCAGATGATGGAAGGAGGCACGCTGAAAGTGCCGATAGATAGCTAAATAGAAT
>NC_051412.1:12813961-12814070 GCF_015228065.2 Penaeus monodon
CGATGATCATAAATATACCGACAAAGAAGACATTATATCTACCTTTAAACTTTTTTGTAGATAAAGAAAACCGAAAGATGACATAAAGACGAGTCGATAACAAGGAAAC
>NC_051412.1:12814215-12814387 GCF_015228065.2 Penaeus monodon
TCACAAGTTGGCCGCGCTTTCCCTTCCCCATAAATAAGGGCCGATAATTCCAGCCGCCTCCGCTAGATGGCTCGCCTGTTTCCGGTCCCTTCATGTCGCGGGCAATATGGCGGCCGCGGGACTTCCGGCGGGGAGCGTTTTATGTTTGGGTATATCTTGTTAGTTCAGCCGA
>NC_051412.1:12814406-12814750 GCF_015228065.2 Penaeus monodon
TGAGGAAGGAAGGGATAGTGGGATTTTTTTTTTTTTTTAGTAATATCCTTATTTTCTTTGGAATTAATTTTCTTGCAAGGAAAGAGGGAGAGGTGGGGGGGGGGGGGTAGGGAAGGGATATAGGTAGGTGAAATTTGGGGGTTTAATAACTGATGAAGGGGCACGAGGTTGAGTTCTATGGGGGGCCTTTTTGATTGTAATAAGCCAAGTGTTTAATTTCCTTTTTGGCCGGGTTTTCTTATTCACGATGTTTAAGATCATTTGCTCTGGAGATCATCCTCCTCGGAATTATCATCTTTTGTTTTTACCAAGTGCCATTAATTGATCTTGTTGATTTTTCATCC
>NC_051412.1:12815975-12816125 GCF_015228065.2 Penaeus monodon
GCTTCTTCTTTATCATCCTTGACGCTGGCGCTAAGGAACCCGAGTCATGCACCCGCTCAGCCCTTACGAGAGGAGCTGCGGCCCCGAGGCAACTCCCTGCGCATGACAGAGGCCTGATTTATGTCGCGGCCGCTGAGTGCATGGTGCATG
>NC_051412.1:12816392-12816564 GCF_015228065.2 Penaeus monodon
AAATTAGAATATGATATGATTGCATACTGGTTCGTTTAAACACTACATAGATACCCCCTCTTTAAGATGAAACACACACATTTACACAAGCACATCTAAACAATTTTAATAAGAGTATGCAGACATAAATATACAGAGCACAAAGCATACGAGCATAATCTCCCCTACCCCT
>NC_051412.1:12816688-12816781 GCF_015228065.2 Penaeus monodon
GGTATCCACAAAGAGAGAAAATAGAAGAATATTCCCTTCCAGAGTCACGGGATTATAAACACATTCCCTTTACCATTACCTCTTTAAAATGCA
>NC_051412.1:12817016-12817388 GCF_015228065.2 Penaeus monodon
GACTTCGCTATCATTATACAAACAAACCGCGTCACAGGATCTTGAGTGACATCTGACAACTTTATAGGCAGTGAAGGATTCGCCCCAAGGAGAGCTCGGCCGCATATCAATAAGGGTCGGCGCGCTTTGATGGTGCAATGGCTGTATCGACCTTACGGACAACCTCTCCCCTGCTTGCCTTGCTGGTGCATCACTGGGGATGGATTTCGCTTTCATTTTTTTTTTTCTCCTTTTTAGGTTATTGTGATCTCGATGTTTTTTGTGTATTCGCATCAGTCTCTGATTTTGTTCATCTGATATAATCGTATTTAATACTTTCTGGTTTCATACTAGTCTTTACATATTTTCCCATACATGAATGAAACACACACA
>NC_051412.1:12818357-12818788 GCF_015228065.2 Penaeus monodon
AAGTGGTTCTGTAGGAAAAAAAAAATGTATGCCTGTTTGCATAAAATACAGTATTGTGACTACACCATTTAAGGTTCCTTGCAGATTTCTAGGAGCATTTTTCGTTTAGATAACGAACAGATGTTTCTTAAAGGTAACACAGCCATAAAATAATGAAAGACATGTATCAGGTGTTGGGTTAAGGAATAAGCGAGATGATGTGAGCCTCTGTCATAACTGCGGCAATTTTCTTTGGCGATAACAGATTGTGATAATTCGGCTGGTTTTTAATACTTTGTTATTAGTAACACAATCTACTCTAAGAATTTGGGTTGTTTGATATTCTATTCTGTGCCTAGGTTCCCATCCGTAATACGGCATTTCTAAATATATTTAAAAATAAAAAAGGTGCGCCTAATGCGACGGCAAATACGGTGTAATATATTTTCATT
>NC_051412.1:12819195-12819555 GCF_015228065.2 Penaeus monodon
TTTATGCCTCGCATGCATCTAAACTTCGTGATTAACCTTTCATCCTTCCTTTCTACCTCACCCTGCGCTATCCCTCCTCTCTTTCAACCTCCTTTCTTCCTCTCCCTCTCTCTTTCTCATATCTTTCTGCCGCGTCCCTTCTATCCTCATCTGTGTTGCAGAATGCCATCACTTGCAATTTCATGTCATCATTCACAGGCTGTCACAGGTTATGAATTGCTGTTGATGTCAGGCTGAACCGTCTGTCAGCTGTGATGAATTTGCCAGTCATTAAGAAGGAAGAAGTGAGTATGGATGTATACATATATTTACAGATCATAAGTATGATATGATTCTCGTATGATTCCATAATATAAGTTC
>NC_051412.1:12819641-12819802 GCF_015228065.2 Penaeus monodon
GGGGGGGGGAAACCGAATTGAATGTTGATGTTGCAATGCACGAGGGAATCCGGTTTTGTTGGACTATGTAATAGGTTTGACATGGAATTTTGATCTATGTTTATCCTTCGCTGATCCTTTTTTTTTTTTTTTTGCAAAGGGAGTTGGGAGTCGGAGCGAAA
>NC_051412.1:12819827-12820229 GCF_015228065.2 Penaeus monodon
TACGATAGGCTAGTATTACGGAAGTGATGATCTATCAATTTATAATTTTTTTTTTATCATCCAAATTCTATCTTTTATTCCACATGATCTGATTTGTATAATACTCTTTAAGTATTAATTAAAAAAACAACAACAATAAAAACTTCATACAGTCCTAATTTACTAGCCGTCGTCCTAGATTTTACGTCATAATCCTCTGTGTAATCCGGAGTTGATTCCCAGTGACTTTGGACAAGCTACATTTAACTAGAAGATTAATAGGATTTCCAGCGTAATTCTTGGTTTTCAAAGTCTCGACAAAGCGCGGGGATCTATCAGCAAAATGTGGCGGATCCGGTACTTTGATTCCGCTTTTACGCAAACTGTGTTGGATGTTTGTTGCGCTGGCGAGCTTTTTTTTTT
>NC_051412.1:12820745-12821370 GCF_015228065.2 Penaeus monodon
CCACTAATGAACGCAATCGTGAGGCAGCGTGCAATTAGCAGGCTAGTCGCTGGGTCGTTCCACACTCCGAAAAAATAGAAAAATATCCTTTATTTCACTTTGTACGTTAGAATTCCGCCTTATCGTAGTTAAATATATTTTCAAAAAAATCTTCGTTCTTCTATATCCTTTAGACAAATAGCAACAGGAAAATGTATACAAATCGTATGTTTGCCTGTGTTAGAAGAGCTCATTTGAATACAAGGTTAGTCAAATGAGAGTCCATGATAAGTTCAACTTAAACGCTTTTATTTTTGTTTCCGTATGTACAAAGTTCAGAAAAATATATATATATTTTTTCGCGGACAAAGTTCAGATAAATACATTCATTTTTATTTTAGCCGCCATTAACGGTTGTAAAAAGTAAGAGACAGTTACGCATATAGTTGGGGAAAATGTAACGTATATTATTTTTCTTAGATTAATAACTCCGAAAGTCAAAATTCCCAACAAACTATTAAATGCTGGGAAGAATTTTATCAAGAAAGGGTTTTTGACAAATAAAAAAGAAAGTGGGATAGTCATTGCAATTGTGGAATGACGAAGGAATCAAGAAGACAACAATAAAACAGTAAAATGGGATTAA
>NC_051412.1:12821812-12821996 GCF_015228065.2 Penaeus monodon
GCAAGCAACAACAGATATTTAACGATAATGCAGGTATGTGAAACAATTTCCTGAACAGGTAAAACATTTATGAACACTCAGACTTTTGCAAATCAGTTCATCTAATTTCACACTGTCGAAACTACTGAATTATTTCTCTGAGGCAATTTGCATGCCCGAGTTGATAAAACTTCTGCCGCGGGGG
>NC_051412.1:12823292-12823465 GCF_015228065.2 Penaeus monodon
AAAAAAAGAAAAGAAAATAAATTGACATTGATACAGATAGAGATGTGGAGGAAGACGACAGAAGGAGAGCACTTTCCTCCGTACAATCTCGCCAAGGCTTGCTGTTAAAGGTTCTCTCTGGTTTAACGTGTGTCGTTTCTCAAGCTGTTTTTGTCATTCGATTGCTCTTTCCC
>NC_051412.1:12823968-12824217 GCF_015228065.2 Penaeus monodon
TGGTAAAAAAATAACCTACAAATTCTCTTTTGGATCAGCAGTCTTTAAAATTTCTTTTCTTTGGAGATCATAAAGTCTGGGAATTATTATTATTTCTAAACTTTTCCTTCTCGGATCAGGGGCGAAGCGGAGCCTCTGGTTTCGGGAGCAATGCCATGTGCGTTTATTTCCAAAATGTTGGAGTAAATGCCCAGGGGCATTTTTACTCACTCTGTGTGTGTGTGTCTGTCTCCCTCTTTTACTCCTTCT
>NC_051412.1:12825226-12825414 GCF_015228065.2 Penaeus monodon
GTTCCTGTACCAATTTAAAGCAGCCAAAAGAAAGGCTAAACTGAAGTTGAAAATAGTTATTATTTTTAATAATTAATCGAGAAAACGTCGTAGAGGAGTGAAATTTTAGATAGTATTGACAAAATATACATTTTTCATTGTTATTTTTATCATTGAATATGCAGTTATCTCTTATGTCTATTACTTTG
>NC_051412.1:12825922-12826073 GCF_015228065.2 Penaeus monodon
TGAGAGAAACATGGGCAGCGGGTGGCTCCGGGACATTTATACACCCCGTTTGACTGTGGCTGCAGAACCCTGATAATTAAAGCGACCTTTGCGAGGGGAGACGCCAGATTTACCAGCCGCGACTCCGCCTTCCTGCTCCTCTTCGGGTAGG
>NC_051412.1:12826164-12826706 GCF_015228065.2 Penaeus monodon
ACATGCACAAGTACATGCATGAGTCTAGGTATATGCACGTGGATATACATCTTTGTCCTTAAAAGTTTTCATCCCTTTCTTGTAAGTCCGGTATACGTTCGCTACACGTGCACACACACAAACGCACATGTAAACAAACATGTAAAATACGCCCCAAAAGCCTTTAAAAAGATGAACCACATCCTATAAATCAATCAAACCCGAAGTGAAAACACTCACCTGTCAGATCTCATTTCCCCTCCTCGTCTTCCTTTCCTCTCCTTGCCCACCTCTTGCCTAACCCTCTTCCTCCCCCTTCTCCCCCATCTCCTCAGTCTTTAATGGCCTATAGACCTATTCGAAGTGGCTCTTTCCTGAAGGGGTAATTGACAAATGGCCAAAGTCCCTCTGAATGAAATGCCTTAGACCTATGGCGGGCCATTTCAATTTATGGGAGGAAGGGGAGTCAGTTGTTTCAGGAGTAAAGAACGAACAATGAAAAGGGTAGAGGAAGGAAGAGTAAGAACTAGTTAGAGTAACTGAAGAATGAGGTTGAAACGGGA
>NC_051412.1:12826788-12827596 GCF_015228065.2 Penaeus monodon
ATATTTATAGATGTGGTAGTTGCGATGTTATGAACGTAGTTATTTTTATCAATATCAGTGACAGCAGCACTGATGACGAAAGAGTATAGAAAAAACAAGGAATAAAAACATCTATGGTAATAAAATCAAACATTTCTCCCATACCTGCGTCCCGTTCTGAAATCCAAAGAATGATAACACTTTTTCTTAATCATTAACAGAACAATGTACCCCCCTCCTCCCCTCCGCCTGATTCAAGCATCTTACCGACTCTTAGAATTACTAACAAGCGATGATCTTTTTACGTCCGTCATTAGCGAGGTGATTATCCCTCCCTTCTGCTCTCTCAATCTAACCTAATTAATAATTAATCCATAATTGGCCCTCTCTCCTCCTAGTCATTTCTAGCCCTTGGGCCTTAACAAGATTGTTTTTTTATTTCTCTTTTTTATGACCCATTTTTATGTCCACAGCATTTATGTTTTTACGAGTCTGTAAATGTTATTTCAGACGCAAGGATTCATTACGACCTCAACGGTAACTGTGCTCTGCTCCGCTAACATCAAGGGCATTGGCTTATAGAGGTATTTATCCCTCGTGGGCGTATGGGTGGGATGGTATAGTGGGATGGGCGTGTTGGGAATGGGCGTGATGGGCGTTACAACAGTGGTTAGGAAGAGGGGCGTTAAAAGGGTGGTTCGTGAAGTAGGTGAATTAGGTTCGTGAATTAGTTCGTGAATTAGGTGTTATGAAAATGGTTAACTGGACGTCATAGGAGTCACTCACGAGTGTCGAGGAGATACGAGTATGGGTTACGAAATCAATATTC
>NC_051412.1:12827651-12827778 GCF_015228065.2 Penaeus monodon
AACGGTACATACTTTCAAACTAGTAAGCAAGGGAGGGCAGACACGAATAGGGCGTGTGGGCGTGCTTGTGGGCGTCCGGTCAAGCATTGCCTGCGTCCCTTCGGCGGCGAAGAACAGGTGCGGAGAC
>NC_051412.1:12828476-12828633 GCF_015228065.2 Penaeus monodon
TTGCGAGAGAGAGAAAGAGAAAAGCAAAAAGCGACTCTCTCTCGGCCATAATCAGATATTTTTCTCACACTTTATGGCCGCCGCAAGGGGCGCGCAGAGCAAGCACCGCTGAACCGAAGTTTGCTGAAAGCCGTGTTCGCCGGCAACCTGCTCTCCA
>NC_051412.1:12830507-12830606 GCF_015228065.2 Penaeus monodon
CCTTGTTTTGATGAGTCAATATTCCCATTTTGATATGCATGCAAATGTGGGTATGTATTCATTAAACTATGACTGTTTGTCTGTATGTCCGCTGACACC
>NC_051412.1:12831031-12831308 GCF_015228065.2 Penaeus monodon
AAATTCGAGAGCTGAAAAGTGTAATATGTTCAGTCACTGGGTACTCCTAGAAAAATGGACCTCCATTATATCTCCAACAAAACAAGATTAATATATATTTTTTCTTCCTGAACGAGCGCAGTATTACAATATTTAGTTCCTTTCTAGTCCATCAAGCTTTTAGAAATTCGTTAACTTTTTCCAACTTCATTTTTTACCCTTTTCTCTTTTTTTTCGCGTAACAACATATTTCGCCCGAGTTTTAATTCCCGCTTGGTATTTCGGTTACGCGCTTGTG
>NC_051412.1:12831504-12831620 GCF_015228065.2 Penaeus monodon
CACTGATTTGGATATTTATTACATGTGCTATCAGAGAGGGAAGCAGTGTTAAATTATTAGGCCATCGTATTCTTTTGTTTATAGTTTTCATTTTGCTTTACCCTTCTTTCCGGTAT
>NC_051412.1:12831735-12832262 GCF_015228065.2 Penaeus monodon
GTCAAGCTCTCTCTACTTTTTAAGCGAGTAATCAAATAACTTCACAATATACATTCTCTCCTGATTCACTAATGTTGTGTCTTTATCTATTGCCAATTCCTCCTTTATCTTCTCCTCATCCTGTAGGATGATTTCCCCTGTCGCTTCATCTCGGTTCTCCTGTCTATAGAAGGAATTAACAAAGGACAAACAAACAAATTATCTCACTAACTAGAGAAGATGATCGATTCCACTTTATAAAGTTTATAGTAATAGAATTGTCGTTAATTTACCAACTCCTTTATCATCAGATTAATTGTCACAATCATCCAGATTTAATAGCCTCGGGTCTTACTTCTTTGATTAAAATGCATCATCGAACCTTTGGCTTTTCCTTTATTAATTGCTGCGCATATTAGCATTTACTGTAATGAGAATAGATATGTAAGATACGAATTCCTCTGAAGGATATTTAAAAGGATCAGGTACCTTGGGAGGCGGTTTGATTCCTTATCGCGTTTGTGGTGGAGACTAAAGATAATTTGTTA
>NC_051412.1:12832628-12832818 GCF_015228065.2 Penaeus monodon
CTCAGCACCTTCTAATGACATGCAGGGTTAATTAACAGTTACAACCCTGATCGTCTACGGCACATACGAATGCACCTCAACCCCGCCTAATGAGCCTAATTAAGATGTGACGTCAAGAGGGCCACGTGATGCCTGATTATCCCGCGCCTCCTGATTGTCTGTAGGAGGAGGAAGGGGGCTGTCGGACGCG
>NC_051412.1:12833251-12834292 GCF_015228065.2 Penaeus monodon
CCTATTTTTTCACCCGGGTTGCGTGATTGCTTTGACCCGAGGGGCCGTTTCGGCGGTGGGGGAGGGAGGGGTAGAGGGGCGAGGGAGGGGGGGAGAGGATCTAAGACGGAAGGCTAGAAAGAGATAGAAGAGAATAACAAGGCATTCGACCACCGGCTCCCCCGCTACCAACCGCAGCCACGCCGGTATCTGACGGTCGACTCATTAGAATAATAAACATCTTTATTGAACCTTCAAGAAAATTCATGGACCGTTGAGGAGTATAAATTCGCCTTCACTGACTTAGGGAGGGGGAGGGGGCCGTGGGCAAGGGGGGGCGGGGCAATAGGGAGGGAAAGGCTGGAGATTGGCAGTCGTTATTATTATTATTTTCTTTTTTGGAATTAGAATATCAAATTGGAAATATTTTGCTCTCGGTTTTTCATAATTTACATTTAGTTTTTAAAAAGATCTTCAAATAAAGTCCGTGAAGGATGAGAAAGAGGTCCTTTAGAGTACAAAGATAGGGCGTTGTGGTTTTGTGTAGTTCGCATACCCGCCGCTTCGATATCGGTGGCGCTGCTGTAGAGGCAAATGACGACCATGGCGAGAACGCAAGATTGCTGATCACTATATTAATCGTGTCAAGTCGTGCGCTCATTTAAGATGATGGCGCAGGAAAAGGAGGGGAGGAGGGAAGGGTGAGACGAGGAGTAGGGGGGGGAGAGAGTAGGAGGACGGAGAGAAAGAGGAGGGAGGGAGAGAAGGAGGAGAGAGAAGGGGAGATAAACCTGACGTTGATACGCTATTTATCGCGGACATTTTCCTTTTTCTTCTGATCAGTTTTCAGTTATTTTCACTATCCCGAGTATAAACTGATGGGTAAGGGGAATGAAATAGAAACTAAAATGAGATAAATAATTGGAAGCGAATTTCAAATAAAGTACAAAGAAAATGAGAGGGAAAGAAAACTATGGATAATCACGGATCAGCAAATCTCTCCAATCATGGGCGGTGGTCGTGCGTGAGCGGATCCATCAGCCTCTGTAGGAACCACGCCGC
>NC_051412.1:12835719-12836019 GCF_015228065.2 Penaeus monodon
TCAGACTTTTCTTCAGGCCAAAAAGCAGATGAATAATGACGTCACAGAGGAATTTGCAATTGCATAATTACCCTGGCTGTCGGAGTGGCGTTTGCTTGGGAGGAGGATGACGCGGCATAACAACTTTCAATAGTTGTTTGGTTGCGCTTTCTACTCTTCTTGCGCTTCTCCTTCGTCTGTTTTCTTTCCTTCTCTTGCTTTCACTTTTCCATTCTCTTTATTCGTTTCCTGCTTCTTCTTCCCGACCCGTCGCGACTTTCTCCTTTCTCCAGTAATTTTCCTCGACCCCTTTAGCGTGGT
>NC_051412.1:12836368-12836733 GCF_015228065.2 Penaeus monodon
AGAAAACCTCACGAAAAGCGAAAAATATCCTTGCGGTGCCTACAATAGCTCCGTTTCCATGGCATCCACAATAATCCCATTAAAACACGCAACTTGAACCACGCTGATAACAATAGCTGTTTAGCAATTAAGCCCAAAGCGAGTGCAATTGAAATGGCAATGGGATAAAAGGCCCATTAACAACAGCCATTGCTATACACAAGTCATTTTTCTCACACACTCGGGAATGACTTTAAGCATTTTTTGTATTGTGTATTTTTTGTGGGTTTGGGTGCCGGGGAGGTGAAGTTTTAGCTTTAATAATGGACTACTTGTGTTCTATTATGTTACTACTGTTACTAATACTTCTGTTACCTCTGCTGCTC
>NC_051412.1:12837040-12837569 GCF_015228065.2 Penaeus monodon
AATGCACATGCAATCACGTACATATAGTTATAGCTAGATGAGAGAGAGAAAAAAAAACAGTTAGGAAGAATTCACCGACGCTGAATATTACCCCTAAATAACCTTGTTAATGGCAGGAGAAACTAGTCGTTAATGAAGGAAAACTAGATTTAAAGAGTCATTATCTCTTGTCCATGAAATCTAAACCTACTAAATGAAATGGTATATGAAACATACACAACGACAGTATAGAGGAAACGAGGCATGAGTTGACGATAAGGAAAAGTGCAAAACAAAATTTCGACAACAAACTATCGTAACATCTATTTCACAAGTGATGAGAACAATAGTTTGCTGTCGAAACATTGTTGTTTACTTATCTAATTGCAATTGCTTTTTTCGGTATGAGGATGATCACTCATACAAGCGATTTTGATTAGTGCGAACAAGGTCCAGGTTAGGCCTATTAGGAACACCAACTGTGAATGTTGTTTTAATTCCTTTTTGATTAAATTTCCGTCCTTTGTTGGTTCTTAGATGAGGCATCGAA
>NC_051412.1:12837752-12838768 GCF_015228065.2 Penaeus monodon
AAGGTTTACATTAGCGTTATATATAACGTGATCCATGACATGATTCCTTTTGTAATCCACAACCTAAAGCATAGGATTAAAGCATAAACTAAATGAGTAAACAGGCAATCGAGTGTATGGGTTAGATGGAGGCAGACAGACAGACGGTCGAATAAACAGATATTTGAGACCCTCCCTTCCCTTACGACTGCAGTTCTTTTCCCTTTGCTGCCAAACTCAATAAACATCCCGAAACACCAACAGATTACAAATATCAAATGGCACAACTAACGAGAAATAATAATCAATACACCCCTACACATTACACGCCTTTTTATCCATTTATCTCAAAATCACCAAGTACACTGAAAGCAAAAGAGCAACTCCCGATGCTATTTGTATATCCTCGTCCTCTAATGCAATTGCAGCCTCGGATTTTCCTTAATCCCGTTATCCATCTGCAAGGCGTGTTTACGTGTCGCGGGAGATTAAATGTCGAATTATTTCGCCAGGTGTTTCTCGACCCACACGGCGTCACGCGCGTCCATTCTTCACTTTGCTATACATTTTTGATCTTCGTTTACTTTCTTTTTTATCATTCTGTTTTCTTTTGCCTTTTTATTATTTTTTTTTATATATTTTTCTTGTCTTTTTTTAATATGACAGTTGGGTATTTCTTTTAAATATTTTATTTTTCATTTTCTATCCCCGTTTTCTTTATCGGTATTTCTTTTAACCTGTTTGTTTGTTTCCTCATTTATTCAATTTTCTTTTCTTTATTTCAATATCACGGGGTCCTCCTCGGCGACGGGTCACTCCCCCCTGACCCTGGCCGTTTCGTATCGATATTTTAATGTAATTATCTTAATGACTTGCGTTGATATTTTTATAGGCTATTAAAACCTGATTTAACTGCATAATGAGTTAGTTTGGATAAAGGTGCACGTAATCGGCCAGATAAATATGTCTTTTTCATATATAATCACCATTGGTTTTCTTCGGAGTGACTTAGAATTGACTTTTTGGCTCTTGTATCG
>NC_051412.1:12838805-12839817 GCF_015228065.2 Penaeus monodon
TTCGCCTCCTTCCCCTTTCTAATTTCGTTCCTCTCTTTCTTCTCTCTTTTTTGCGACTTGCCTTTCTCTCTTTCCTTCTCTCCTTCTCTTATTCTTCCGATTCTCTCACTTTTCTCTCCTTTCTTCCCATGCTCCTTCCCTCACTTTCTCTTTTTCCTCCTAATTTGATTCTAATCGTCCTCTCTCCCTCTTCTTGTTTTCCTTCCTTCGTCATCTCCTCTGCCGATCCTCCTTTTCCTCTTTCGCCACCTCTCTTCTTCCCTTTTCTCCCATTCTGCCTCTCGTCTCTTCTTCTTTCACGTCTTTCTCCCTTCCTTTCTTTTCCTTTCTATCTGCCTTCTCATACCCCCCCCCCCCCTTTCCTTTCTTTTCTTCCTTTCATCCTTCTCTTCTTCTCCCCTTTGTCTTCTCTCATTTCTCATCTCTCCTTCTTTCCTCTTTTCCTCTTCTTCTCTCATTCTCTCCATCTTCCTCCTTTCCTTTTCTCTTCTTCTCCTAGGCTGTCCGTTCCCTCTCTCTCCTCTTTTACCCTTTCATCTCCTCTTCTCCTTTTATTCTCCCTGCCCTTCGCTCTTTTCCTCCTTACATTTATATTCTCTCCTCTCTCCCCCTTTATCTTCTCTCTTACTTTTCTCATCATACTCATTCTCTTTCCTACTCCTTTCCCCCCTTCTCTGTCCTCCTTTCTCCTCCTTTTCTCTTTTTTTCTCCTCCGCATCCTTATTCCCCGTCTTCTCTTATTTTCTTCCACCTCCCTTCATCTTCATTTTCCTTTTCCCATCCTCCAGTTCATCCTCCCTCCTTCTGCCTTCCCTTCTCTTCTCTCCTCTTCCCTTCCTTTTCTTTCGTTCTTTGTATACCTCACTCTTCTTCGTCTTCTCTTTCTACCTACCCCATCCTTTTCTCTTTTCTCCGTCTTTCTCTATTCTTTCCATCCTTCTCCTTCAGCTCCTTCCCTTCTTTCGTCTCTCCTCATTCATCCTCTTCTCTTTTTCTCCTCTTACTCCCCCCC
>NC_051412.1:12840067-12840226 GCF_015228065.2 Penaeus monodon
TTGGCACCCCGGCCACGCATGCAAGAATGCCGGCGCAGGCGACGCCCCCAGCATGACGGAGGGCGCGGGGTGGGTCGCGGCCGCCCTCGCCCGTCACGGAGGCGCTCCCGAGGACGGCTCCGGGCGGCCTCGTGCTCATGGGCGCTTCCTTTTTTTTTA
>NC_051412.1:12840452-12841000 GCF_015228065.2 Penaeus monodon
AGCCTCCATTTACCATCCTCCTTTCTTACCCCCAATTCCCTTTCCTCTTCCACCTCCTCCCCTATTCTCTGCCTCTCCTCTCCATCCTCCTTTCCCAAATTCACCCTCTTCCTCCCTTCCTCCCCCACTCTAACCCTTCCCCTCTCCTTCTCCCTTTTCCTCTCTCCTTCTCCCCCCACTTTCCCCCTTCCTCCCTCATACTCTCCTACTCTCCCGCATTCACCCTCTCATCCCTCTCCATCACTCCCCCCCTCTTCCCCCAATCTCCCCTATCCTCCCTCATTGTCCCCCCTTCCTCCCTCTTTCTCCCTCATTCACCCCCATCCTTCCCCACTCTCCCACACACTCCCCCTTCCTCCCTCACTCCCCCCCTCCTCCCTCATTCTCCCCCACTCTCCCTCTCGCTGGAGGAAGTTCTCCGCACGTCCATCATTCCTTCAGCGTTCTTCAGGGAGTTCAGTCCAGCATCTTCATGGCGCATTAGTCTTCCGAAAATGGACGGAGCCTCTCGATTGTCATCACTGCGCAGACACCGTGCAAAAACAGCG
>NC_051412.1:12841237-12841569 GCF_015228065.2 Penaeus monodon
AGCGAGATCCGGGACATCCCACGAAAACAAAGAGGTACTCCTCTCATCCTCTTTCACACTCCTCCTCTTCCCTCCTCCCCCTCCCTCCCGCTCGCTTTCCTCCCTCTTCTCCCATTCCCACGCCATCTATTTCTCCTTCTCCATCCATCCCACCTCCTTACTCACTCCCAAATCTTCCTGAAATTCCCTCCTTCCCTCCCGCTTGCAGCCCTGCCTCTGCTCCCTCCCACGGCCCTCCCCTCCTCCGTAAACCCCTCCACCTCCTTCCCTCCCTTGCTCCCTTCCCTCCCTCTCCCTTCCCCCATTTTATTCCTCCTCTCTCTTCCCACCCT
>NC_051412.1:12843079-12843446 GCF_015228065.2 Penaeus monodon
AACTGATCCCCCGGCTAACACAGGAAAGCCTCATTAATATTCAGCCGAATTTTCTCCTTACTGCCGAGGCCCGAGGTACCCGCCAGAAACCCTTCGGAACGACTCGCCTATAAGGAGATTAAGAGCCCGAACGACCCTCTTGGATGCCAGCAATACCAAGGGCACCGCCACAGCGAATACGTAAAGACGACGAAGGAAGCAGACCGCAAGCATCTTTTATTTGCATTCATTATTGGGGTCCCTCCGCGGCTGGGGGACTTTCTCGCTACGTCTGGGTTGTCCGTTTGGGGGGAGGGAGGGGGAGGGTTGGGGAGAGGGGAGGGTGGGGAGGGGGGTCCGGGAGCAGGGGGGTGGTTTGGTGTGTATC
>NC_051412.1:12843626-12843741 GCF_015228065.2 Penaeus monodon
AGTATGTAGTGCAGAGGAAGTACTTTCTTTCATGTTTGTTATCCAATGGATGAATATCACTTTCGTTATTTATTTTTTGTTGTTATCAGCATCATAATAAGGATGTTTAGGAGAT
>NC_051412.1:12843762-12843860 GCF_015228065.2 Penaeus monodon
CTGTTATCCCCGTTGTCATCAGTAAGGCTATTCTCATTATTACCGCTTTTATTTCCCCGTTCCGTTATCCGCCACCTCGTTCTCCTTAATTTTCTCTG
>NC_051412.1:12844104-12844614 GCF_015228065.2 Penaeus monodon
TTCATCTCTTATTTCCCCGCTCTTAATTGCTTTCAACATTGTAACAACATTTTCCACCAGTTGCGATAACGAGACCAACTCATCATTAAAACAATATACAGATCCTTCCTATCATGTGCCAAATTTCCACCTATTTATGCCTGTCAATTTGCCAATGCATGTTAACAAACACAAAATTAATCATGGAGGCGCGCCCGTGTGTGTACGTGAATTTCCGTGTGCGCGTTAAGTGGCCGACACGCGTGCATGTTCGTGTACGTAAGCCAGGCAGCGAGTTTGTGTGCGGGACCGATGGCACTGCTCTCCTAAATCTTGAATTGGCAGATTTTTATCTTTACTTTCCCCATGAACAAGCCAGACCAAGACAGGACAGTATAAGCAAACACAAAACACAAATGAAGATCGCAATAAATTCTAGTCGAGGGATATCGGCTTCAGGAAAAGAATTCGATTTCAGTAGCTTGTAGCATTCGGTTCGCTTTCGGACTCATTTCACTTATTTCTGTAAGA
>NC_051412.1:12845045-12845625 GCF_015228065.2 Penaeus monodon
CCATATCATCTCCCTCCCCATCTATAATATGACACGAAGCTTCCCGCTGCCTCTTTTACATGAATACTACCAAGCACGTAGTATCCATGGGCTGAGATTACTCTATTTTTCCTTTACATAAGCAGGATGAAATGGACGCCACGACTGCTATACTATATGACGCAATTCCTTGACTCCCCGTCTTGTGTGACCTACTGCATCTGCTCAGACCTAAGGCACAACTGAAAATGCAATGTATAAACTCTGTATATTTAAAGAACCTGCGTTTGACGTCACTAGTTCCATTTTAGTGCAGGCAATGAATTCCAGCTGTAGAGGAGAGAATATATGTTTCAGCATCGGCCGGTTTTTACAGTGCGCTTATATTCTACCTGTTAATAGTTATGGTAATGTGGGCTTTCATCCTCCCCTATATACAGTATTTTGACATGGGTTGATCGCTGGCTGATGTATTTGGAGTTTAGTTTATAATATTTATAATATTTTCCAGTACCTGCCAGTCTCCATTAAGAGTTAATGAACAAATATCACAGTTAACGACGCAATAGCTTATATATATTGTTTGGTTTAATTCTTATGA
>NC_051412.1:12846945-12847133 GCF_015228065.2 Penaeus monodon
GGAGAGGCCATAGAGGGGAAGGGGAAATGACACACACGATGGAGTTAATGAGAGCAATTGCACGCGTCCGCGTCTCCGCCGCCAGGGAGTGAGTTTCGACACCTGTCAATCCTCATTCCGCAAGCAACGGTGTCGCGCCCTGGCAGTTTTAAGGGGGAGCGGGAGGGTAGGCTAAAGGTGGAAACATC
>NC_051412.1:12847586-12847749 GCF_015228065.2 Penaeus monodon
AGCGGTGGAGAGGAAAATAAAAGGGTGAAAGAAGGGCGAAGAAGGGCGGTAGAAGAGAGAGGGCGATAATTGTCACAGGCAGGTAACAGCCGCAGCCGACGCGGGTTCGTTAATCAGCGACGCCCGGCCGACGCCCCGGGCCAGGGTGCCAATATTCCGATTT
>NC_051412.1:12849905-12850035 GCF_015228065.2 Penaeus monodon
CGAACGCGAGGAAAGGAGAATGAGCGAGCGGAGCCAAACATCGAGATCAGATTCCTCCCTCTCGTGGTTCTGGTTCCCGGCGGTTCTTGTGGGTCATTGCCGAACGTCTCGCTGAACCGATTAAGGTCAG
>NC_051412.1:12850503-12850655 GCF_015228065.2 Penaeus monodon
GTCAAGGAAAAACCTTCGGCCCGAAAGATCCGAACGAAGGAGGGAGAAATATGGGCCGAGATGAGGCCATAACTTTTCCTCCTTTTTCTCCTCTCTTGTCTTTTGCTGCTTCCCTGCTTTATTTACCCTTGTTCTATCTCCTTGTACGATCG
>NC_051412.1:12852927-12854013 GCF_015228065.2 Penaeus monodon
GACTACAAGGAGGAGGAGAGAACAAAGATTAAGACAACATGAAGGTAAATTTCAAGAGAAAAAGGGAAACATGAAACCGCTCCGTCACAAGGTAAACCGGAGCCGAAATTTACACAATTTTCGAAAGAAGGCCGAGGGGAAGGGGAGGGGGGTTGGGGGAAGAGGGGAGGGGAGAGGAGATTGGGGAAGAGGGGAGAGTAGGAGGAGCGGAAAGAAGGGGAGGGAGAGGGGATTGAGGAAGAGGGGAGAGTAGGAGGAGTGGAAAAAGAGGAGGGGAGGGGATTTGGGCGGAGGGAGGAGGAGGAGGAGGGGAAAGAGGGGGAGGGAAAGGAGATTGGGGAAAAAGGGAGAGGGGGAGGAGGAGGGGAAAGAGGAAGATGAAGAGAGAAAAAGGGAAAGAGAGGAAGGGGGAGGGGAGAGGAGGAGGAGAAGGGAGGAGGAGGGAGAAACAGGAATAGGGAAGGAGGAGAAGGGGAGGGGTTGGGGAGAATGAGAGGAAAGGGGATTCAGGGAAGAGGGTGAAAATGGGGAAAAGAGGAGCAGGGGAAAGTAGAAAGATGAGAAAGTTGGAAGAAGGGGGAAGGAGGAGGAGGGGAAAGGAGGAAGAAGGGAAAAAGAGGAGGGGAAGAAAGGCGGAAAGGGGAAAGGGAAGAAGAGGGGAAAGGGGAAGCGAGGGGGTGGGGGGAAAGGGGTTGGAGAGAACGCAGGTCAGATTTTACTTTAGAGAAAACATTTCCTCTTCATATCGTCATTTTGATTGATGTCTCGGCGGAGTGAGTGACGTCTCTATGTCAGAGGAGATTAAAGGCGAGTATGAAAGAAACTGCCTTACACTTTCGCTCTGGATTTGACGGATGGTTGTCTGCGGAGGAAGAAATAGATGTGTTGATGTAAACAAAGAGACCGAGATTGGGTCGTGTGTTACGGTACAAGACTCAGGATTGGGTGCTATCTCTCCTTGCAAGAAAATTCATGAATGGGCGGGGAGCTGTTGTTTGGGCTGCGCGAGAAAGCATGACAATGAAAGCGAGGTACGAGTATATCCGTATAAGTATTATGCCCACATACAAACATATACACATGAAT
>NC_051412.1:12854235-12854551 GCF_015228065.2 Penaeus monodon
GCCTCGCCTGACCCACCAGTTTCCTCGATCCATCCACGCCATTATCCACCCCTTTCCATCCCCTTCCTCTCCCTTTCTCATCTCCCTCTAACCTCCGTCTCTCCCATCCTTCTGCCCCCCCCCCTCCCGTCGCGCTGGCCCCTCCCACCTGACTCTAATGACATTTCCTCGCATATATAAGTTATGGACTTTGAAGACATCATTTTGAAGGGATGAAGACTCGTTAAGGAAGGCCGTAAATTCACACGCGGAGTCGACGTTCCGGGTCATGGAAGTCGCGACTAGTGAGCGATTTGGCGGGATATATACTCGTGTC
>NC_051412.1:12855946-12856271 GCF_015228065.2 Penaeus monodon
TGCGAGAACACACGGCGAGGGAGGGATGAAAGAGGAGCGTGGTCGCCGTAGAACATATAAGAGAAAGAGCTTTAAAAGGGTGAATGATAATGTCGTTGAAAAGGGTTGCGAATAATGCGTGTTTGTGTCTGCGAGGGGAGAGGGGACGGAGTGAGGGGAAGTAGACGGAAAAAGGGAGAGATGAAGCGGGTAGATTTAAGGGGAAGATAAAAAGAAAATGGGCTGACAGATAGATAGGGTTAAGGTAGATAGATAGAGAGGCGGAGGAACAAAGAGACACATCCATACACATATACATAATCATAGATACACAGACCTACACGCG
>NC_051412.1:12856437-12856854 GCF_015228065.2 Penaeus monodon
TATGTCTGCACCTTGAGGGGTTATGATTCATACGTTGCCATTGGAGCAGCGCCTTGAGTGACTATATAACCGATCCTTGAGTGAACTCTAGTGCCTCGCTCTAGGCCAGTCGAGGCTGACTTAAAACAGACACTTCACATGTTGTGTCATTGCTCTGCAGCTGTGCTAGGGCGGCCTATCCAGGGTGCAGGCCTATCCAGGGTGCAGGCCTATCCAGGGTGCAGGCCTATCCAGGGTGCAGGCCTATCCAGGGTGCAGGCCTATCCAGGGTGCAGGCCTATCCAGGGTGCAGGCCTATCCAGGGTGCAGGCCTATCCAGGGTGCAGGCCTATCCAGGGTGCAGGCCTATCCAGGGTGCAGGCCTATCCAGGGTGCAGGCCTATCCAGGGTGCAGGCCTGGACAAAGCTAACAGGGAC
>NC_051412.1:12856955-12857068 GCF_015228065.2 Penaeus monodon
AAAAGCATAAGTCAACTTAGGGCGCAAGATCTGGAAGTCCCCTCAGAGGCTACATCCTTCAGTATCGGTAGAATTCTAGATTGTTAGAGAAGAACACCAAAGAGCCATGGTTG
>NC_051412.1:12857743-12857962 GCF_015228065.2 Penaeus monodon
GACTATAGTAGTAGTAGCGAAAAATATGAATATAAAGATAGGAAGATAAAGATATGAAAAAGTAGAAGAGAAAATAAGGATGAGAAGAATAAATGTAAGAAATAAAAAGGAAAAAAAATAACTAGCAAAAAGAAACGAATATTATAAAGAAAATATTTTTTTCTTGTATTTATTAGCTCACTCTCCTCACGAATCACATCCCCGCCCTTTCAAAAGCCC
>NC_051412.1:12857998-12858389 GCF_015228065.2 Penaeus monodon
AACTTCTGACTTCCATCAACCTTTTTTTCTCTCTGTTTTCTCCTTTCTCCTTCTTTCTCACACGGTCTCGTTCTCGCTATCAATCGTTTTCTATTTTTCTGTGTCACTCTCACTCCCTCTTTCTCTATATTTCCCCTCATTTTTCCCCTTCTCCGTCTCTTCCCATTCCCTCCATTCCGATACGTGTTTCTTCCCCTTTGCCATTTCCTTTCTTCGTATTTTTGTGTCTTTCCACTTCCTTCCTTTCGCATTTTTTATTTATCAACCCTCTCGCAGCGCACATAGCTTCCTTCATCTTTTTCCATAAATATGTTTTCTTCTCGTGGCCGGTGTTGCAGATGTTGCATATTCTGGCTGTATGTTTTCGTGTCGTTTGGATATCCTTCTTTTT
>NC_051412.1:12858448-12858555 GCF_015228065.2 Penaeus monodon
GTTGTAGAATCGTTAATTATCTATTTTTCATATCATTAACTAGGAAATATTAATTACTAACTTTTCGATATCGACGTTCCTTCTTTTTTTCCTTATATCATAAGTAT
>NC_051412.1:12858769-12858880 GCF_015228065.2 Penaeus monodon
ATTGAGCATTGCGCTGCCTTCATAACCCGTTAGCGAACCTATAAACTGTGTAATTCAATTAACTCTGGCTCGCACGCCCGCACATTATCACACATTATCGTTCATACTGAT
>NC_051412.1:12858941-12860346 GCF_015228065.2 Penaeus monodon
TATTTACCTCTCTCCGCACCCCCTCTCCCCATTTCATCTTCCCCCTCCTCCTTTCTCCCATTTTGTCTTCTGTGCCTTTCCCCTCCTCCTTTCTCCCATTTTGTCTTCTGTGCCTTTCCCCCTCTCCCAGTTTTGTCTTCTCCCTACCCTCCTCTCTCCAATTCGTCTTCTTCGTCTTTTCCTCTCTCTCTTCTCCCTTCCCCTTGTCCTTGTCCTTTCTATCCTCCCTTTTCTCAATTCCGCCAACCCCTCCCTTCCGTACTTTCCTACTCTCCCCTTCTTCCGATTACCTTTTCTCACTCCCCACTCCTCATTTCATCCTTTAACCTCCTTCTCTCCCCATTAATTCCTCCCCTTCTCCCCATTTCGCCCTCTCCCCCCCTTCTCCCCTCCTTTCTCTATGCTTTATCTCCCCTTCCTTTCAAGGTATATCATAAAAAGGGGAAAATGTGTTGTTCGTATAACTTGAGGTAGGGTTGGGGGGGAGGGGGTGGAAGGGACACCCATACACGTGGGGAAGCCTTTGCGGATGCCACGCCCTCGCTGACGTGATGGGGTGTAGGGCGTGAGGTGAAGAGCTGGTGGGCGTGGGGCGGGCGGAGAAATGTTTGTGGGCGGGGATGTCATGTGGGCATGGAGGTCTTGTGGGCGGGGAAATCTTGTGGGCGTGAGTACTATCAGGAAGTCATTTGTGGGAGACGCTGCTCTTATGGGCGTAGAGAAGGAGTCACAGATATGGTCTCCGTAAAGCCTTTTATCGACGAGCGTAAAAGGAGTGGGTTCAAATAATGCTAAAAGGAGGTACAGTAAAGGGAAATAATGGTTTTGAAGGCTTGATTTTGGTTGAATGACACAGGCTTTTTAAAGCTCGGGGCGATAGGCTTCGCGATTGCTGAGTAAAGAGAGAATTAAACAAAACAAAACTTGTGGAAGGAGAGGGAATGATGGAGAGAGGCAGAAGAAAAGGGAAGGAGAAGGGAAAATGAGAGGGAGAAGGGGAGATGGAGAAGAGGAGAAGGGAGAAGAAGAGGATAGAAGAAGAGAGAGAAGAAAGAGAAGGGAATAGGAGAACAGAGAGGAAGAGAGGGAAGAAGGGAGTGGGAGATGAAGAAAGGGGAGAAGGAGAGAGGGAAAAGCAAGAGAAAAGATAGCAAGGAAGATATATGTCTAAGAGAAATGGAGGGTGGGGAGAAAAGATAAAATGCTGCATAAACAAAAAAGAAGATGAAGAAAAAAAAGAGAGAAATTACGAGGGAGAAGGGGAGGAGAGGTAGATAATCAGGAAACTTTATAAGCAAAGTCTAAGGAGTAAACAAAGGGAGTGTGATGAGTGCTACTAAAGGGGGTTTATTTCCTTGTTAAGGGGAAGGGAGAAGACACTGGCTTAAGATACGGCCGGGTTGCC
>NC_051412.1:12860662-12861577 GCF_015228065.2 Penaeus monodon
AGCACAAAAGCAGGAAGAAAGGAACAACACGATTGCTAGTCTTCCCATGAATGAAGTGAGAAGAAAGCCGGGGCGCGAATTTCCGCTGTTGCTGAAGGCAATAGCGGTTGTTTCCCATATCTGGCGGACGGTGGCAGAGGGGGAGGGCGTGCCGGGGGTGAGGGGAGGGAGGCGTTAGGTGGCGAGGGAGAGGAATTGTGAGGGAAGGGAGGTGGCGAGGGGAAGGAGAGGAGAGGCGTGTGTGAGGCGATGGAGGTGACGAGGAAAAGGGTGTGTGAGGGGAAGGAGTTGAGGGGGAAGGGAGGTGGTGAGGAGAGGGATGTGTCAGAGGAGGGAGGTGTGAGGGAAGGGAGGTAACGAGGCAAAGGAAGCGTGAGGAGGCAAGGAGAGGGATGTATGAGGGAAAGGCATTGTGAGGGGAAGGCGGCGTGTGACAAAGAGAAGGGGAAGGGGAGAAAGTAAGCGTGAGGAAGGGCCAGAGGCAGGAGGTGTGAGGGAAAGGATGCATGAAGGGATGAAGGCGAGAAGGGAAAGGTTGGTGAAGGAAGGAGTGTATGAGGAAGTGGCAAAAAGAGGGGGGTGGAGGGCAATAACGGGAGGGAAGGAGGAGGGGGAAATGAGGCAGTGGCGGGAGGGAGACGTGAGGGCATGGCGAGGGGAAATCTATTTTGTGGAAATGAGGAGGCTAACTAGGTAAGTTAGGCAGGTGAGTAGGAAAATGGAGTTAAAGTGAAAAAAGGTGAAATGCGGCTCAGGGATCAAAGGAGAAGGAGACGAGAATAATTGGGAAGAAAAAGAAGAGAATAATAGAGAGAAGGACGTATAAAAAAAGAAAGAGGATTGAGAAGAAATATCAGAGTGATGAATGAAATAAGAAGAAAATAGATAAGATAAAGATAAAAACGCTTTCAAAAG
>NC_051412.1:12861654-12861780 GCF_015228065.2 Penaeus monodon
ACGGGGGTGATGAAAATAAAAAAGAGGTGACCAAAAAATAGTTAACTGACAGTAAAAGTGTTACGGAATATTCTGCGGAAGTAAAAATTGCTGCAGTAGAAATGGAACGAGGAATGTTGCTTTGTT
>NC_051412.1:12861955-12862180 GCF_015228065.2 Penaeus monodon
TTGAGAAGAAAAACGGTAATCTTTTCAACAAAAAGAGGAAAATGATGAAGACCGACACTAATGCTGTGAAATTAATTTATGATAATTATCGAAATTATCATAATGAAAGCGAAGTGATTATCAGCCATGAAAGAGGACCATCAGACCAAGGAAATTGAACAAATAAACTGAAACAAATTCAATATAATAATAATCCTAATGTTGAATGGAGGACAAGCAATCATG
>NC_051412.1:12862387-12862584 GCF_015228065.2 Penaeus monodon
TAAAAAACATACTTGGCAGCCCTTTCTCTCTCCACACTCGTCGTAACGGGAGTGATTCCTTGACATGAAAATCCTGCAACTGAATGACGTAAGGCAGTTGAGGAGCATTTCATTGCAGCGACGTTGCAGTGTCCAAAAGTCTTAAAAGTACCTTGTTGACACTTATTGCAAGGAAAGAAAGAAAGAGAAGGGGTAGG
>NC_051412.1:12863401-12863590 GCF_015228065.2 Penaeus monodon
ATCATATATGACCTGAAAAACCAACAGCATAACATAAAGTGCTAGAACGATCCTGTTTGACCATTCATACCACGGTATTCATATTCGTCTTTCGCAAAGCTGGACGTGCTGATAAGGGATACAGAGACGCATAAAGATATGTGGTACATTGAGACACGCACATATAAAAATATATGCACGTACAGATAC
>NC_051412.1:12863736-12864231 GCF_015228065.2 Penaeus monodon
GTGCGTCAGTGAATACACAAAACTACAGTGTAATGTGTAAGATGTTATGAGATTACACCTATATGTCACATGCACTGAGAAACATATCGCAACGATATGTTTCGAATGAAACAAACAAGACGCCCCTGTGGTATGTTGCACATTTCACTCCGAAACATGAAGATCCAGTAAACTCTACACTAGAATCTGGCTTTGGATAATATATTCTCGGCTTTTTCCTCCCATCATCGGCATACCCTTGCCATTCCATGCACAGATTCAGCAGGTTTTCCCCTATTCATAATTTCAAAATTCGTGATTTAGTTTTCCCGAAAAGTTACCATGGGGGACATCTGAAAACTTTCCTCATCAAAATATCATTTCCTTCTGCGTAAAATTTATAGGAGACCAAATTCTTTCTTTTGGTGGATTTGCATATATGTTTATGTGTGAGTGTTTGTGAGTGGGCGAGAAAGAGAAAGGGAGGAAAGGCAGGAGGGATGGAGAAGGTGTGGG
>NC_051412.1:12868180-12868383 GCF_015228065.2 Penaeus monodon
CTCATTTTCCGTCCGAACTCACCCTGGCGATCATGTCAAGTCAAGCTATGAATAAATTACCTGATCATCTTCACTCTTTCTTGCTGAAGTTTGTCAATGATCTTCTTAAGTGGCCAGAGCGATGGCGGAGGGACTTCACGGCTGGCCAAGGCTCCTTTTTTGGCGCGGGGTGGGGGGGGGGGGTGGTGATGGTGCTACTGTCG
>NC_051412.1:12869178-12869343 GCF_015228065.2 Penaeus monodon
CTGTCGGGAGAGGGAGAGAGAAACAAAGAAGTTAATGGTTCAGTTAAAATGATTTAAAATAATTAGTTAAATGATAATAAAGTTAAATCTGAAATATCCTAAACAAATAAATAATGATAGCGATGGAAATGGAGTTGAGGCCAACCGAGAATAATAATAAGCTAG
>NC_051412.1:12869381-12869530 GCF_015228065.2 Penaeus monodon
GTGAGAAATTAGAATCAGAATAAAATGTACAAAAGAAGGCAAGAGAGGGATAAGTACTATTTAAGAAAACGAAGAGGAAAAAAAGGCCAAAAATAACAGAAAAAGATAACTATGTCCCACAAGCGCACCCGCAAATAAAACTCCTCCCG
>NC_051412.1:12869723-12869913 GCF_015228065.2 Penaeus monodon
TCAAGTAGGACTTCAAAACTAATCCTCGAAGCAGATTGGAGGACTGGTAGATAATCCCTTAACGCAAACGGTCGTCCTTGAGATCAGAAGTTCGTAATGTACTTCGATAATTCAAGATTTTTCGTTCGTCTTGTCAGATTTCTCGGAGATTTTCGTCAGTTTGTTTGAGGTCGAAAGCTGAAGGGAATTC
>NC_051412.1:12870223-12870460 GCF_015228065.2 Penaeus monodon
CAGCCACGTAACACTTACCTATTCACCTCCACGTTTATTCCTATTACATAAACAACAATGAAAACACCAACAAGGCACGGGACAAGAGAGATAGGGATACAGATTAGGAACAAGTCGCATTATTGTGCATGTACAGTCGGGGATTGCAATTGCCACATGTTGCAGGCTTGTTGTTGCATCCCTTGCCATCCGCGTTCATAATTTGTTCACGTTTATGTCCAGTAGTATCCTCACTTT
>NC_051412.1:12871016-12871119 GCF_015228065.2 Penaeus monodon
CTTTTACTCGCTCTCTTACAGTCGACAAAACGAGGTTCCTACAAGCAATTTCATCTTCCTTCCTGTATTTCATATCCTTCATTTCTCCTCGTCTGCGTCTCCC
>NC_051412.1:12871299-12872265 GCF_015228065.2 Penaeus monodon
CGAATCTAAAATGGTCTTTAATGCGTTTTATTTCTCAATTGTCATATCTTATCTTTTATTTTCCTCTCCCTTTCTCTCCTCCCCCATCTCCCATCCTTCTACCTTATCTATATTTTATCGCTTCTCTTTCTACCTATCATTTATTGTCTTTTTCTTTATGTTCCAGATGTGCCTCCAAGTATTCTTATGAATTATCACTCTCTTTCTTCTTATTACCGTTTCTCAGGAATCATCATCGTTTTTTTTTCATTTCTGACAAGTACTATTACTCTCTTTCTTTTCTTACTAGCAAATTTGGAATCACCATTACCAATTCTTTGCTAGCATTCTTAGGAATTGCTATTATTTTTTTCTTTTTTTTTCTTAGCCACTTAATTGTTATCTTCCTTATTCTTGTTAATTTGTAATTCTTTAGAATTACAAATACCTGTTTTTTATCCTAATAACAATCTTTGGAATAACAAAACTTAAAAAAAAAAATCTAACGAGCAATTTTTGGAATTACCAATAAATTCCTTTTATTATTACGAGCATTCTTTGATATAACAAAAATAAAATTAATTGAAATTACACATTTCTTTTCCTGCCGTCCCCTCCTTCCTCATATCTAAGGGACCCAAGACGACTTTTCTTAGGCGTTGAGAGGAAAGTTAATGTAACTTTCATTTTTATTGTCTCACAGAACTGCAGTACAAAAAAATAACCACTCTGAGACTAACGAATTTGTTAACTAAGAAAAAAAAGGAGAGAGATTTACATTGCATATAATAATGGAATTATAAAATGCATTATTCATGGTTAGGAAAATTCACATTATATTTCTAAACCCTTAGAGTGCTTCGAATCGACTGACATATATATCTCCTTTTCAGACAAGGTTTATATGAGATATTTTGATGTAGAATTTTTTTTTTAATCTATTTTGTGGGGATACTTCACTATTTCTCTTGAATTTCTTGCGAAGTC
>NC_051412.1:12872785-12873077 GCF_015228065.2 Penaeus monodon
TCGCTCTGCCCGCGGAGAGGCTGCGCAGCCCTGCAAGTGGTCCACCCCAGCGGCGGGCGAGAGGAGATGCTTCGGCCACAGATAAGATGTCCCGCCCGGAAGTTGGTATTCAGGGAGGCTGCGAGACGAACAAAGGCGATGTTTGATGCGCAGATTCCATCAGCGCTGATGGCGGCGCTGCGGCCCTGCTGCTGACTGCTGAGGGCGCCCTCGGGCTCTGCGCTTTTGCCCTTTTGGGGTAGTGCGTTGCTTGCACACGTCGCGTCTGTCTGTCTGTACACTTCCATATATA
>NC_051412.1:12873435-12874740 GCF_015228065.2 Penaeus monodon
TTCAGGGCAGTTAGTTCCAGTGCTGTTCAATTAACATGGCGGGCAGCCTGTGTCTCAAGCCATAGATACAAGGTTTCTCTTTCCAAGAATATTTTGATTCAAACAAAATCCTCAGCTAGCATTGTTAGAGTGAAATCTATATAAAACCCTCTTTGGGACAGCTTCTCATGTGAAACAAATAACAGGAATTTCTAGGCTGAGCTTTAAAAGAAGAAAATTTCTATGGGGACACTTTAGGCTTTTCAGGGAACTATTCTCAGACTCCCTGCCTGGAACCCGAGCCAAGTTCATTACGACTTTTCTTGGAAACAAGGAGAAGAGGATGTTCAACGGTCTATATGGTAATATTGATTTCCACTCATAAACCTCTCAAGTTCCGGAGCAGCTTGATCCAAGATATGCTGACTTTTTGTGATTTTAGAAGCTGATGTGGAGGATTCCCTTTTGCTGCTTAATAATAAAGCAGACTCTGGTGTAGCTGTGTTAGACTGGGATGACAGACTGCACACTACATAGCGCGTTAATGATCGGGCAGGTTCCTCTCGGTTTGAAGTAGGGCCTATCACGCTTGCTATTCTCCAGCCAGTAGCCAGTGTGTCTCAAGTCCCATAACATCAAACTCAAGCCCTCCCCTCGTAGCCCTGGATAGCCTTACCCCCTGGCAATTCGAACAAGCTGCTGCCTCAGTTACAGCTACTATTTCAAAACCACAGCAATCTAGCCAGCCTGAGCAGTGTCCGAGAATTTCCAGTGGTAGGTTTCGCAGCTGATTTCATGGCAAAATCAGAGAGTGGTGAAAGTTATATCCGACACATACGTACGCATTCCTTTCGCTACCATCAAGCACATTTCTCCAGAAGAGGAACTTCGTAGGAGAAGAACACGACCCAGAAGTATCACTGTTCTTAGCATTTTGTTCAGGGACCATTAGCGTATAGAACTCACCATTATGCGCGAAATAGCTGCTGCGCGACCGCCCTTTCGCTGTAACGACATCTGGCGAGAAAAAGACGAAGAGAAAAAGCATTAATTCATATAGCTTTTGTCGGTTGTGTAAGCTGGTTTTAGGAAATGCCTTGCAACGCGACGTGGTGGAATGCACCGTAATTAACGACTTTCAACTAGCTAACGAAAGACACTTTCGATTATGTGCGTTTTTGTATCCAGATGGTTAGAAGGCTCATTACGCGCATGCCCAGTGTTTGCACACCAATGGTTTTAATGTTAATAATTCTCAAAATGATGATAAGGTTTCTACGTGTATGTATGAATACAATAGTTATGCAAATGTGACATTCAAGGAAG
>NC_051412.1:12875744-12876042 GCF_015228065.2 Penaeus monodon
TTACCGTTTAGCCAATCAAGCAGAAATGCCATCCATCAGTTAAGAAGAACATAATGGCGTAACCTTAGCCAGGTCGATCTATCTCTACCTCTATCTCAACCTCTGCTCGCTCAAAACCGCCACCCACTGCTACTGAAAGCGGATACCCATTTTGCGATGCATTTTTTGTCAATATATCTTATTCCTCTTCGCTGCATCTTTGCGAAGGAGGAAGAAGGCGAATCGGGTAACTGGCAGACGAAAAAGGATCGGAACCTTTGTAGACGTCCATGAGGAGGAAGCATGATGGAGGGCCAAC
>NC_051412.1:12876499-12876618 GCF_015228065.2 Penaeus monodon
TACCAACTTCTCATTATTCGTGAAACCGCCTCGGAAAGTGTCTTTCTCATCAAGTCCCCCAATCGGAGGCGGCAGCCCTTACCCCCTTCCCTTTACGCCCTACCCCACTCAACCCTCAG
>NC_051412.1:12876642-12876730 GCF_015228065.2 Penaeus monodon
TTCCAAGTGAACCACCCCTGAACGAACGAAGGTTCACTTGTAATTTGAGCGAATCTAGAATATGCATCGATAACCGGTAAAACAGAAA
>NC_051412.1:12876813-12876903 GCF_015228065.2 Penaeus monodon
ATGGCTAATAGCCTTTGAAAAATGTAAGGAGATAAGGTATGAGGAAGAATTTCAGGGGGGAGTAAGAGTTGCATAGAGAATGAAAGAAAG
>NC_051412.1:12881286-12882410 GCF_015228065.2 Penaeus monodon
ACCTTTGTTTACGGCAGAGACGCAGCCACAGCTTTCTTAAGGCCCTTTCTTCTGTCTCAGCTATTGTTCAACTTCTAATTGGATCTTTCCAGTGCAATTAACTGCACTCTCAGTCTCACTCTCAATGTCTGACTTGGCATAGACATATTTTGAAAAACGAATCATAATTGTTTCGAATTAATAGTAATTTCGCATCATATTATGATTATACAGTATTGATAGCAAACTTTGATGTCTCCAACATTTCATTAACTTGATACAAGAGATATTTGTGTCAATAAAGGTAATTAGGCGTATCAATTCGCTAGTGATGGGAAAGACCTTTTCGTTGTGATTGAAGTAGATGAAATGTTTATCTACTGAATGTAGATTTCAACATGGCATTGCATTGAAATGAAAGCAAATGAAATCGTTTATATTCCATTTGGATTTTTCTTATCGACTAGGCACTTTAATCTATCGAATGAAAACAAAGTTAATACAGATAACAAATTGAATAACTGTAAATGAATGAGTAATTCTATTTAGAAATAGACAGCCACTCCAATTTTCATGACGTCACGAGTCACATCAAACAAACTTCGTAGGGAAACATTAACAAAATTGCTATTAATTCATCAGTCAGCAATCCACCCTCGCGAGCACAGCCATCTGATACAATACAATACAATGCAACACAGCAAGAAGTGGGTCTTCAGCATCTAACACTCGCGTCACGGACTGGCGACGAGCTTTGTACAAGTTGCCATGGTAACGCAGCAGATGCAAACCTCCTCACGCATGTATCGTCACTTGCACAAATCCACACATAGAACTCGCCTCGTCTCGGTTTTATTGATTCGCTTTTTCACTTTGAAAAATCTATTCATGGCCTCAGATAATATATCGGTGGGAAAAGATACTCCATAACTAAGAAAAATGGATAGATGAAATAGCGACATTTGATGAATAGAGATATAACTAACTCAGAGAAAGTAAAATAAAAAAAAATTCGTTTAGGTTTCGAAGATGACACGAGTGAGCGCATCCGGCGAGGGCGCGCTCGGTGCTCTCTCCGTGATTGTCCCTAAGGCAGGGAGGCTGCGAGCTGCCCGCTATTGCGAGATGCACAGGCGATCCCGACT
>NC_051412.1:12883514-12883653 GCF_015228065.2 Penaeus monodon
TTCTTTGAAGGAGTTCTTTGCACTCCGCTGAACATTCTCTAGGCTTGGCGGCGTGTGAAGGACACCATTGCGAAGGATTCTGAAGGCTGTGTCTCGTGTGTGTGTGCGACTCCTTTTTTTAATCATCCTTTTCGACGTA
>NC_051412.1:12883779-12884164 GCF_015228065.2 Penaeus monodon
GCTTGCAAAAATTCCAGTGACCTACTTATTCCACTATCATTCTATATATTTACGTAATTATTCCACTAATTTCATTTTACTGATTCATTTGGACAACATGGATATATATTCTCATACAAATTAATACCAAATATCATCTGTATAACAATTTTTATCGTCTATTTGTCATTGAAATTATTAATTGGTATCTGTCAGCACTATATTTTATAGTGTTTTCGAAACTATGATTAATAATGACATAATCCTATTTTTTTTTACATGAAATCTAATTATATTTACTATGAATAGTAAAGATTTAATTTTATTTGTCAGCAAGCGCCGCGCATGAGAAAGCTAATATCATGCTTAATCTAATTGTATCTCGACATATCAAAGCACCGGAGAG
>NC_051412.1:12884202-12884329 GCF_015228065.2 Penaeus monodon
TCTTAGATAAGAATGAGATGAGGAAACGAGGGGAGAAAAAAGGAGAAGAAAATGAGAGAGTGAGGGGAAGAAATCCAAAATGAATCGCGGCCAAAATCGGGGATTAAGTCACCCAGTTCGATGGATT
>NC_051412.1:12884888-12885885 GCF_015228065.2 Penaeus monodon
TGACCCTATTTCCATCACCGGCCCAATTTGATGGCGACAGAGATAGACCTCGAATTTCCACGTGATTCCAGCCAAGATTGATTGCGTGTGCGGGCGAGTGGCTGGTGTTAGTGGTGTGGCATGAGGCGGATGGCATGTTGGGTATGAGGTGGTGGGGATATGACGGCGGGGTTTGGCAGGGTGTTTTTCGTGCTGTGGTATGAGGATAGTATGCTGTGGTTTGAGGGGATTAGTATGATCATAGGGAATGGGTGGTGTGTGATTGTGGTATGGAGATGCTATGTTGGGTATGAGGCCTGTGTTATGTGACTGGTGTTGGCGCTGAAGTATAAGGATGCTATGTTGGGTATGAGGCAAGGTCTGTGTTATGTGACTGGTGTTGGCGCTGAAGTATGAGGATGCTATGTTGGGTATGAGGCAGTTGATATGATAGTTCGTTATGTGACTGATGCTTGTGACGTGGTATAAGGATGATACGTTGTGTATGAGGAAATGACTATGATGACACGGCCTGTCATGTGGCTGACTGGTGGTATTGCTGCTATGTTATGTATGTGATGGCCAGATTAGATACCAGGGTTTGCGTCATGTGGCATCTATTGGAAACACTTTGTGAAACGCTGGGAGATATTTTTGGTATTCAATAATCGCACACACAGGGAAATCATATCCATTTCACCGTTTATGATATGTGTATAATAATTCATCTTCACTAAATAACTTATCGTATTTTTTTTCTTTTTTTCCGAAATATTAATTAATTTCTTTATCCGCTTTCTCCATTCATTTACATTTATTTATCCCGGAAATTTTCGTCGGATGAAAACTCTCTCAGTCAAAGTCCTCTCCGCAAGAACTCGTTACAGCGTGTAAAATTCTGCCAGAACACTTTTATTTCGTTATATTTCAGGCGTTCCTTCTCCGCAGATGGAGTTCTGAAGAATGTGCGGCTCGGGAACAGGATGCTCTGGGAAAGATTAACACTGGAAGTTAGAAT
>NC_051412.1:12890240-12890566 GCF_015228065.2 Penaeus monodon
CCAAAACTTTCCTTCGTTTTTTTTCGTTTTCTCTTCTTCCTGTTCGCTCATTTTACTTGTTTGTATTTTCACGCGTTTTATCTCGTCTGTTTGATTTTGCTGTCTCGCCCTTTCATCATGAAAAAAAGAGAGAAAAAAAAACATGTTCTGAAGCCATAATTAATATTTTGATCATAACTGTATTTTCCAAATCTTCCTTCTAACTGTATTTTTCGAGATATTCCGTGATCTAATTCAGTCTTTACGAGAATGCATTTAGTGAAATTCATGTAATGTACCGTGTTCATACATGATAAATGTAGTGTCATCTGATATATAAGTTGTTG
>NC_051412.1:12890859-12891377 GCF_015228065.2 Penaeus monodon
CTTAAAGCATTTCAGCGTTAGTCCCGATATCTATACAGACGCAGATTTTAATATCTTAAGACAAATTGAATTGCTTTAAAGGACAGATTAGCGTTACGATAATTGTCGTTTTCGCGCCAATTTGCGGGAAAATAACGGTCCCCACTGGAATAGCTTCATGTTGGCTGTGTACGATAATTATGTTTATTGTGGGTCCTTGATTAGATAATGAACTAGAGGAATAATTACTTATATTACGTTAATGGCACTGTACCCCCAACCCCCGGCCCAATGAAAGATGCAAGAAAACAATTTGAATTTGCGTTCGTGTTAAACATTTAGACCATTACTCTGTCGTCTGGTCTAAAATGCCTCGCACTCCCTTTGGCTGCAAATTGGGAACTAGCTGTTGTTTGGCGAAAAATTCAATTATGAGATTAATATTAAGATCATTTAAAAGAGGGAGAGCTGGTTAAGAGCAATGAATATTTATTCGCTCATTTCTGGAATATAGAGTCTCGTAACCAATGCATGCATTT
>NC_051412.1:12892152-12892386 GCF_015228065.2 Penaeus monodon
CGTCGACCAAAAGTACTGCCGCTAAAAAGGTTTGAAAGAAAACTTAATGACACAAATCCTCGGCGCAGACGAGAGAGCAGCGGAGACGCGACGAAAAGATATTTTTCAACAGAAGTATTAACAATTTATGCGCATTAATTGAGCCTCTTCTCCTACACGTCTCCTTTTTATCAGTGTTTTCTCATTGTCATTCATGTATTCCATATCCTGTTGTCTTGACTTTTTCTTTTGCAG
>NC_051412.1:12892479-12892797 GCF_015228065.2 Penaeus monodon
GATTATTTACTGAGTATAGCATAAAACAATATAAAAAAGGCAACACCAGAAAAAAAAAGTATAAAAGAGTAAATATAAAATAAAGGTATATATAAAATAAAACACGCGGCACACAGAGACACATTCCCGCACACACATACAATAAAAAAGTGTCCAGCGCACTTTAATTCCTTGTACGAGCTCTATCTCGCCGCGGACCCCTCAGTGCCACACACCTCGACACAGGCACGCAGGCACTGTGTAATTGGCACAGAGGAACGCCCTCGCTTGCCTGCACAGTGCCAATGAACAGACCGGCTTTGCATCACAGGATATGGA
>NC_051412.1:12893312-12893404 GCF_015228065.2 Penaeus monodon
TGGTTTACTTCATCTGCGAAAATGTTAATGTCAAAAGTTTTATTACAATTTTGATTCGAGGAAATTACATGACTCGTATATCTCTCTTGGTC
>NC_051412.1:12894254-12894559 GCF_015228065.2 Penaeus monodon
TCCTGCGGCCACCAGCGCCTCTCGCGGCACCGTCCAGCGCCGGCAGAGGCTCCGCCGCGCCTAGGCTCCGCCGAGGGGCCGGCAGCCCTGCGCCCCGCTCGGCTCACCCGAAGTGGCAGGTGCGTCAGGGCGGCGGAGACTAAGGAAGAGGGGCGTGGCGGGCTAATTAGATTTGTGTAATTAGATCTACCTATTCTTAATTGGATATAATCCCCCTCTTTCATGTAGAACATACAGACATTTGGTTACTACTATTGATTTACACAGCTGAAGACGTTGACATGAAATGGCGCGCACGCACGCAA
>NC_051412.1:12894684-12895439 GCF_015228065.2 Penaeus monodon
TCTTGGACAGAGAGAGCAAGAGCAAGTCACTGGCTCCCCTCTCCTCCGGCGTGGCACTCTCCGCCAGCGAAAGGGCCAGGCGTGCCATATACCAGTAGATGATTCCTCGCGCGGTCTTTTAACGGCCGCCAGGATTACCTCGGGGTTACATTACGGTTGTAACTGTAAGCTTTTCCTCCATAACAAATAAGGTTGCGTATGTAAGTTTTTTTCTGTATTTTTTTTTTTGTGGTACATCTGCAGCCTCGGTTGATGTTTACGTTAGAATTGCCCTATGTATGGGTTGCGTTACAGCCCTACATGCTTCTGCAGGGGTTCGCATTACGACCTGAACTTTGACTTCCTTTGGTTTATTCAGGTTATTTCAGGGTTACGCCGCGGATGCACCTGTACCACCCGACTTGAAATTTGATCTACAAAAGTTGTTATGAAAATTTGCATAAAGGGGAAGAACAGAAGCTGGAAAGATGAATCCACCTTTTGCAGGAATATTGTTTGGCAGACCGGCTTGCCAGCATGTTTTTAATGCGATTGTGTTTCGAAAGGGGATTACTGTTAGTGACGTGACCAGCGGGTGATGGTGGCTGCTTGGTGCTTGATTCGTTTGGGCTTCGCAGAGGCCTCTGGTGGTCGATTTTCGCTCTGCAATACCGGCAAAGACAGCGTTCAACTGCTGTTTCTATTTTAAGAGTGACTATGATGTTACCATTACTGTGTCTTCTGCTGCTACTACGTTTATTGTTTCTACTCCTTAC
>NC_051412.1:12895556-12895731 GCF_015228065.2 Penaeus monodon
TTATTGTCATTACTACTACTACTGCTGCTAGAACTGTCAATATTTTTTTTTCCAAAGTTAGAACTTTATTCCATTTTTTTACTACTATTACTATGGTATTATCTCAAGACGAAGTCAATGCCGTCAAGTCAAAATAAAACAGGGGAGGCGGAGTAAAGCGTGAAAGAATGTGAGG
>NC_051412.1:12895913-12896366 GCF_015228065.2 Penaeus monodon
GAGAAATGTGGCGTAGAGAAAATAGAAAGGTAGGTAAGTGGATTATACATAAACAAAAGAAAGAGAGAGAGAGAAAACAAATATAGAAGAAAAAAGAGCAAAGGAGAATGAACGCTATAATTGGGGAAAACCGAAAAAAAATGAAAACGCAACCACTGAGAGAGAAGAAATGAAATATAAAGACCGAAATCGAGAAAAGCTAGAGGGCGAAGGGGAACGAAATTGGGAGAAAGGGAAGGAAAAGAGAAGCAAAAGGGCTAAAAAAAAAGAGGGAGACAGAAAGAAAGAAGAATTGAAATCAAATAATTGAGAATGAAAAAAGTATGGCAGGGGAGAGGAGAAAATGAAGGAGGAAAAGCAGGAGAAAAAGAAAGGAGGTGAATGAGAAAGTAAAGGAAAAAGGGAGGTGAAGAAGGGAAAATGATATAAAGAGAAAAAAGCAAAAAATGTGCA
>NC_051412.1:12897447-12897751 GCF_015228065.2 Penaeus monodon
CTGTTTCCGAGTTATTTAGAGGCAGCGTTATGGAAATCACTCAGTAGCTGTTTGCTTTGGTGGGTTTTCCAGGAATCGCATTTCACCAATCATAAATTGTAACGACGATGTTGATGAACTTGAGAGAGTGAACGAAATGGTAACTGATGCTTTGATTAGGTCTGTTGGCTTCTATGTGAATGACGAGTGTTTATCTATGGTTGCTTTTCTCACTATATTTTTAGGTCTTATGGTTGTTTTATTTTGTTTTCTGATAGTGATTGCAAGAGAAGCTGTACTATGCACTTACTAATATTAGCTCAGG
>NC_051412.1:12897797-12898309 GCF_015228065.2 Penaeus monodon
AATATTATAGTGTCTTTACGCAAGATGTCCAATTTCATTCAGTGCTGTGAATGGACCAAAAAATCGGCGTGAATACTTTCTTCCATGCAAATTCATACCCTCGCCACCATTTTGCTTACATTGACAAGTGAAAGAAAAACCGCGTGCGAAAGTGGCCGCAGCCTCCCAGCCTATCAATCTCCGCCGCGCCAGAGCTCAAGTTCCATCGCAGCTCCATCTTAATAACCGACACGAGCGCTATGCAGCATCCGGGCCATCATTAAGAGTCGCCGCCTCCGGTGCGAACCTGCCATCTCGATTCCTCTCACGCCTCCGCCTCGGGAAGAATGATGTAAAATGAAGAAGAGTGATACACACGTACTCGCAGATCCATCAGCATCTTCATCTCACTCACCCAAGACACGTGCGTCTGCTGGGAATCATGAATGAGAAGGCCTTTCTTGCCGCTCTCTCTGGTGCTGCGAAACACGTCTTAAACCTGTCCTTCTCACGGCCAGATCGACAGACGGGGA
>NC_051412.1:12899122-12899488 GCF_015228065.2 Penaeus monodon
AGCCCCAGCCCACACAGAGGCATCCATACACAAAAAGCATAATAACACACGACCAGACATAATCACGGTTCTCAAAAGATGTAAACATGATCGCACAAGACAAGGCAACACATAAAAGAACACATGACAAGGAAAGTTAACAAATCAATTTACATAATCGGCCAAAAAAGTGCAACATTACAACTCTTGACATTCCCTTCTCGTCATTATTTTGATTATATATTCATGTCTGACGCTGTACTATAATGCCTCAAACATGGATTTATTTCTGCCATTATGCATCATTCATTACGTCTGATTATTCATTCAGTCTGGGACCTGGTTATTGAAATCGGCTGGAATCTGAGTGCGTGGGTGCGTCTGTTC
>NC_051412.1:12899865-12900633 GCF_015228065.2 Penaeus monodon
TTTAAGATCACATCCTGAACTGACCAACAGCAACAACTGATCGTGTTACCCTTATCGTTCTCTTGGCCATAACTGGGGCGCTGGCAGTAGATGGCATTTCGGCGAAAGAGTTCAACTGAAGTCTCTCTGACATCGGTGCTATGTTAGAACTCCTCTCACTCTGCCCCAACCAGCCTCACTTACTTATGATTATTCTCTGAGTGAACACTTTTTTTTTCTCCTGTCAGCATGTGTAATCGTATGCACTCTCTTGCACTGGATTTTGTTCAAAGCGTTCTTGCAAAACAAAGTCGGAATGACAAGGCATATCATTTAAGCACATACATCCTCTTGGATAACGAATTTGTTAAGTAAACAAGTGTTTCTTAGCTTACGAAAGAAGTTCACAATGCACAAGTTGGCTCAAACCTCACACGCCTTGATGTCCAGCCTTCTCATAAATTTTCAAGATCCTCCATAAACGTCCAGCCTCAGGTTTTGAAAATAACCACATCAATCAGCATCGCAACGCTACCGCTCTTACTTAAAAAAAGAAAAAAGCTTTTATTAGGCCTAAGTCCAGATCAGTCGCAGAGGCTATTAAATGTCTCCTAGATTCCGTAACTACTGTGATCTTTGAGCCTCTGCACCGGGGAAGGGAAGCAGAGATATCGCCGCTGCGCGCTGGGCTTGCAAGTGAACATCTTTATAAACTGATCGTTTTTTTCTTCCATCTTTTGTAATATATTGCCATAAAGGTAAAGCTAAGATTTAAGAGGAATTTAAGTG
>NC_051412.1:12901098-12901244 GCF_015228065.2 Penaeus monodon
ACTCTGGAATAATCAGTGATTTAATGTAATCACCGTGACAATTTTTTTCTTAATTTTATATTATGTTATTGTTTTCCTTCATATATATTTTACCATTTAGATGTCAATGTATTCTTGATATCCCATAAAAACATCTCTGTGGGTGC
>NC_051412.1:12902784-12903153 GCF_015228065.2 Penaeus monodon
GATAAACAAGCGAATGCGTATCCGGTCACAAATACACATCGCGTTCATTTACAGACCGAGAGAAGCGTTCCCAAACACGCCCGCATCCGCAGACATTTGGGCGCCCACAGACAACCGGACTCAACATTATCGCAGAAAATTAGACAATTAGATGTACTGTTGCGGCAGCTAATCACATAATCTACCGGGATGTTCAGCTGGGTCACTAATGAGATAGATTAATTAACGCGTCGTTTGGCCCTGTTTCCATTTTGATGGAATTCCATAATTCTTCCACGCGGAAAAAGAAATATCCTCTATACAGTGGCGTCTGGTTTTCGGTCTGTTTGTTGATCTGTGTGGCTTTTCATCTGGTTATATATCTGCCTC
>NC_051412.1:12906042-12906211 GCF_015228065.2 Penaeus monodon
TGAACATGAGAAATATATGTGACATGTATGTGCGCGCACACACACACACATATATGTCACGTTCCTACTTCTAAGACCATGCTGGTTTATCGGTAGTTTCCCGACTAAATTACTTGTTCCAGCCAGCTACACCTAGGCTAGTGGGTGGGTGGTATTTTGCTTCACAAAC
>NC_051412.1:12906452-12907065 GCF_015228065.2 Penaeus monodon
ATCACTTTGTTTATTTTGTCTTATTTTCTCATTGGTTGATCTCTTTGGGATTGTTCCATTTCCTTGTTCTTTCCTTGTCTAATTTCAGCTGATTTTTTTCTGTTGATTTCTACTTCTCTCTTATTTCCCTATTCTACATTTTTCTTCATTTTTTCTTCTTTCATATTTCTTCTCTCCCGTTTTCGCTCTTTAAAGTATTTTTTACGTCTATCCTTCTTATTTTTTATCCTTCATTTCCTCTTTCATATTCCAAAAGGTAAATAGGTAAACCTATTCTTATTGCATTTTTCCTTTTTTATCTAACTTGGAATTAAACCGAGTATTATCACTACACAATGATCTGAATGACAAACACGCCATTTACAACCCCTCCCCCCCCCAAAAAAAAAAATGCATCCAACAACATGAAAAAATACCGAACAATCATTTATATTTTCAAGTATCATTTTCTAAAGTCTCTCATTTCTCTCTCCTTCGCTTAAATTTTCTCTCTTATCCAACCCGGAATCAAGTACCTCCGCCGTCTTCCAGTGAGAGTCACGTTGTTGTGATTTGAAAGGACAGAGTTCAGTGTTTTTCCCTTCCTTTGTCTCCCTAATGGAACGGTCGGGGC
>NC_051412.1:12910313-12910557 GCF_015228065.2 Penaeus monodon
GAGACTGAGGTAATAAGGTCGAGAGGAAGAGACAACTCAACAAAGAAGCGCAGAAACGGGGAAAGCCGGGAAGAAAGGGGAGAGAGGAAGAGAGAGGATGACAAGGGGGTGAATAGAAATCCCAGCGTCTTGAGCAGCTCGCAAGGAGGGCGGCGATGGCTCAGACGCGATGCCTCCTAATTGGACGCTAAAATGCTATTGTTCCCTGCCTGCGCCTGCAACAACTTTCTAGCTGTCAGGGAAA
>NC_051412.1:12911225-12911527 GCF_015228065.2 Penaeus monodon
AACCATATTACTGAAATTTGTATGTGATAAACATGTAATATTATATAAATTATAAAGAATATAACAAAGGTATGCTAATTTTATTGCTTATCTTTATTGTTCTACATGATTTGTATAAGATACACGTTTCTCAGATATATCCCAACACATAGACACACATTCCTACATAGATGTACTAAAGTTTTCATAATAATCAAATGTGGACATGCCTACTGTTTTCCCTTATTGGATGTAAACTTGTATTGTACTGAGATAGAAAAACAAAAGCCACATATAAAAATATGGCATACACCAAATTTCAC
>NC_051412.1:12911594-12911691 GCF_015228065.2 Penaeus monodon
GTTTAATACTCTCCAACCCTCCACTTTTGCGCAGTGTTCATTCGAATAAAGCTTCCTTAATTTACCCAAACATTAATTACCAATTTCTTCACCTACA
>NC_051412.1:12911726-12911828 GCF_015228065.2 Penaeus monodon
TTACATCAACACTTTACACTCTTCTCCCCTCCCGCACCCCCCCCCCCCACGGAGCTCTAACAATCAAACAGCCTTCCTCACCTTAATTAGGAGTAATCAACG
>NC_051412.1:12911863-12911974 GCF_015228065.2 Penaeus monodon
CCGGGATGACAACACGCTTTCTTCGTCCCTTTAATTACCTTACGTCTTGGGGTTTAAGGCTGTATGGAGAGCGTCTTGAGTTGCCAGGAGGAAGGGTCGGTGATGTACTAT
>NC_051412.1:12912003-12912192 GCF_015228065.2 Penaeus monodon
AAGGGCACTTTCTAATTTCTAATTAATATGCTACGTCAGGTATGTGTGTGTGCTTTGTGCGGTTCTGGGATCTTGGCTCAATGAAACGTCTTCATTTAAAGACATTGCGCTGGGAACTTTCACCTCTCGATCGAGGTGTGTGTAAGTATACGCACGCAGATATGCGAATGCTCACACGGAGACGAATGT
>NC_051412.1:12912283-12912478 GCF_015228065.2 Penaeus monodon
TACATTTGCAATACGATGAAACTCTACTTACATTCATCCCGTTTTCTGCTCTTACCTGCGGAATAAAAAAAAACTTTTATGACACAAAAGAACAGAAGATACGATGATGATGGAAATTGTAGAGTTAAATAACGAGCAGGGGAAAGCAATACAAAGAAAAAGGTAAAATAGAGGGTGAATGACACTAAAAATGGG
>NC_051412.1:12912929-12913417 GCF_015228065.2 Penaeus monodon
GTAATATTGTATGAACAAAGCTATGCTCAAAGCCACATCTGAATTCCCCAAAGAACGCCCCACAGGGGACAAAAACCCACAACAGCGTAAACATAACAAAATACCGCCAAGCTATTTTGCCGAGCCGACCCCGCAAGGCCAAGCTCCCTCGCGAAAAACCTGACCTCGCCGCAGATCGAGGGAGGTCAAGATCAGAACGTACAGACGTCTCACCCTCAAGCTTGACCTAAGCTGGGTCAGGGAGGTCACGGGACCCAATCACAAGCCCTCGTCTGGAGCAGAGGTCATCGTTTCCCTTTCCGTACCCTCGCCCGCAGGCTCCCCCCTACCAAACCAAAGAGGGTTTTGTACTAAGAAAGAAGAGAAAGAAAGGGCAGTAGGGGGAAGAAGAGGGGGGCAGAGAGAGAAAAAAAAATGAGATTAAGAAGGAGAGAAAAGGAAAATTTTTGAATGAAGAAGAAATATACTGATCCTAGGGAGGGCCATTT
>NC_051412.1:12913861-12914256 GCF_015228065.2 Penaeus monodon
CAAAATTTCTATAGAAAAGTATTGGAAAATACAATACAAACAATACCCAGAATATCAAAGAAAATAAAGAATCTTAGTAAAAAAAAACAACTAAATTAGAGACAGTTGAATAAAAGAAGAAACGTGAAAAAAAAGGAAAAACAACAAAAAATACACAAAAAGACGAAAATATGCATAAAAGAAGAATAAAAAAGACGAAGAAAAGGTGGAAAATAATAAGAGGGAAAACCACAACGAAACAGACAGACCGAGAATAAACAGGGGAACAAGCACGAAATCCCAAGCGAACGCAACCCAGCTTCCCGTCGCCCAGGTTACGCACAGCATCCTCTTCCCACGCCTGAGATGGAGCGGGTTTCACTTCAAAAAATTTGATAATCAACATTAACTCCCCC
>NC_051412.1:12914356-12914491 GCF_015228065.2 Penaeus monodon
TTTTTTTTGGGAGTTTTAAAGTTAGGGGAAAAGCGAGCCCTTTGACGAGCTTTTCCCTAAAGCCATCTCTTTTTGTATAAAGACAGGGTTTTTTTACTATATAAGCCCCTTTGCCGGTTAGAGCTGGGGCTATCG
>NC_051412.1:12915232-12915859 GCF_015228065.2 Penaeus monodon
CCGAAAAGGACGTTAAAAAAACAAACTTAAAGTCACACACAACAACAAGATAATAAATAAACAACATCAAAACGTGTAGTCTCGGAGTAGAAATTAGAGAGTGATAATAGCAATAAAATTTTTTAGGAGAACGTTTGCTTTCCCAAATACTGTTTACCCACATATAAAACCGGTCACACCATAGCAACCATTGAAATCCGCGCCGCGCCATGCAGCATAACCCTCGATCGTTCAGCATCACTATGCACCCCGCCCCGCTCTCTGTATCCGCTATCCGCACTGCGTACCCGAGCCCGTCGACCTACACATCCGCACACGATATTTGGTTCACAGACACAGCTTTTAAGGAATGTCCAGGTATTTTAATATTCCTCCAGTGTCCATTTCCCTTAACAATAGGTTTTTGGGTTTATCTGCCCCGGGCCTGTGGGTTTTTTGTATCGCCTGTTTTTGTTGTTTCATAAATACTGAATTATCGGTTCCTGTTCTCTCGCTGTCTCTCTTTCTTGATGTGTGTTGTTGTTTGGCTTTCGTTTTTTTTTCCATTCTCTCTGTATGCGTTTGGTGTCCCTGGTATACTCTCTCGCTTTCTCTCACTCTCGCGTCATCTTCCTTCCCCTTTTCCCC
>NC_051412.1:12915933-12916253 GCF_015228065.2 Penaeus monodon
TCTTCTGTCTCATTCTTTTTCTGAAACTCTTTCTTAAGCTTCGGCAAGTTTCCATGCCTGCTCTGAATTTTTTCACGTTCTTAATCAGTCACTTTTATGAAGTCTATAAAGACAATATTTTCTATATGCTTTTCATTTCGCAAATTTCTATGCATACTCAAATTCGCTAAAAATATTTTCTGGATTGTCAAGGAATAATCATGAAAGCAAGAAAGTTATAAACCTGGAAAGGCGACACACGGTTAGCTTTTCGTATTTTAGCAAATTCCCCTCTTCATCCTCGCGCTGCCATTTTTCTTCCCTTTTTGGTCGTTTTCTTT
>NC_051412.1:12916280-12916871 GCF_015228065.2 Penaeus monodon
CCACGAAGCAAAGAACTGGGGAAAAGAAAAAGCGCCAACCTTACTTCTCTTCGCAATAAAGTTGAAAATTGCACGCCCCAATGTAGTATATGTGCGAAAATAACCCTTCGGTGCAACGGTGTAAGGACCATTTTCCTCCAAATCGGCAAGAACGTTTTCCTCCCAGGCTGAATGCTATCTCGAGGCGGGATTTATATTTTTGGAAAAAATTTACGAGAGAGGGTTTTTTAATAAAATAATTTTGTTTTTTAAACTTTTTATGCTTGCAAGCCCTTTGCCTTCTTCTTTCCCTTCCCGTTCTTATTGTTAGTATTTTTTTCCATTGTTCAAATATGTCGATTTCCGTTTTAACTGTATGGGTTTGTTTTTTGGCTTTTAAATGTGTATTTTGCTATTTACCTGCAAAATGGTGGGTTAAACAAATGAAAATAAAAATTTTTAAAATGGATGGGTTACAAAATGAAGCCCCGATTTTTAATTTGGGGTCCCCCCCCCCCCCTCCCCAAACCCGTTACCCCTCCCCTTTGGGGAAATAGCTTCTGTTTTTTTCATTTTCCCTTTTCTTTAAATTTTTCTGTGTGCCCTTTTCCC
>NC_051412.1:12916959-12917695 GCF_015228065.2 Penaeus monodon
TTTTAAAATCTGTTTACCCTTCTATCTTTTTCCCTCCTTCCCCCCCCTTTTTCACCCCTCTCCCCTTCCCTCCCACACTCCTCACTCACTCCCCAAACCCCTTCCCCTCTCCCCCCCCCCTTCCCCCCCCTATCCCCCCCTCGCCCACCCCCCCCCCCCACCCCCCTCCCCTCCCTCTTCCTCCCCCAACTCCTCCACCCCCACCCTCCCCCTCCCCCTTCCCCCCATGCTCCTCCCCCCCCCCTTTCCCTCGCCCCTCCCCCTCCCTCCCCCCCCTCCCTTTTTCCCCCTCCTTCCCCTTCTCCCTCCTACCCCTTCCACCATCCCCACCCCCCTTCCTTCCCTCCCTGTCCCTCCCCATCCCTCCCTCCCTCTCTCTCCCATCTCCCCCATCCCCCTCCCTCTCCCCCCCCCCTCTCCCACCCCCCCTCCCCAAATCTCCCTCCCTCCTCCCTCGGGGCCCCCCCCTCCTTGCCAATGCCCTGTGCACGAGATCAAAGCCCGAGCGGCACTTTGCTTGTGGATTTCAAGCACCATAACGCAATCTGGCGGCTGCAGAATTTGGCTCGTTTTGGGGGGGAAATGTTGATTATAAAATTTATTCCCCCTTTAAGTGAAACCCGTTCCTCTCGGGGGTGGGAAGAGGTCCCTTGCGAAACCCCTGGGCGAGGGGAAGCGGGGTTGCTTTCGTTTGGGTTTCGTGCTTTTTCCCCCTGTTTTTTTCCCTGGGTCTGTC
>NC_051412.1:12918443-12918940 GCF_015228065.2 Penaeus monodon
AAATGGCCCTCCCTAGGATCAGTATATTTCTTCTTCATTCAAAAATTTTCCTTTTCTCTCCTTCTTAATCTCATTTTTTTTTCTCTCTCTGCCCCCCTCTTCTTCCCCCCTACTGCCCTTTCTTTCTCTTCTTTCTTAGTACAAAACCCTCTTTGGTTTGGTAGGGGGGAGCCTGCGGGCGAGGCTGACGAGAGGAAGCGATGACCTTTGCTCCAGACGAGGGCTTGTGATTGGGTCCCGTGACCTCCCTGACCCAGCTTAGGTCAAGCTTGAGGGTGAGACGTCTGTACGTTCTGATCTTGACCTCCCTCGATCTGCGGCGAGGTCAGGTTTTTTCGCGGGGGAAAATTTTTGGCCCTTGGGCGGGGTCGGCTGGGCCCAAATAGTTTGGCGGTATTTTGTTAGTTTACGCTGTTTGTTTGGGCCCTCTGGGCCCCGTGCCCGGGGAGATTTCAGATGTGGTTTTTGGCTACCTTTTTTTCATCCCCAATTTTACC
>NC_051412.1:12919016-12919608 GCF_015228065.2 Penaeus monodon
CCCTTCTTCCCCCCCTTTCTTTTCTTTTCCATTTTTTTTCCCCTTTCATCCCCTTTTTCCTTTCCCCTCCACTCCCATTTCTCTATTTTTCTCTTTTCCCTTTTTTTTTTTTTCAAACTATTTCTCCTCCCTCTCTCTTTTTTTTCCCTCCTCCTCTTTTTTCCCCCATGCCCCTTCTTTTCCAAATTGCTAAACCCCTCTCACCCCTCTTTTTATCCTTTCCCTCTCTCCCCCCTTCCCCGTCTTTTTTCCTTTCCGCAACCCTTCTGTCCTCTCTTTCTTCTTTTTTTCAAAACCTTTTTCCTTTTCTCGTTTTCTTTCCTCCTCTTTTTCCCCCTTTTTTCCTCCCCTTTCCTCTTTCCTACATTTTAACCCTCCTCCTTCTTCTGTTCCCCCCTCCCCATTTTTAGTGTCTTCACCCTCTATTTTACCTTTTTCTTTGTATTGTTTTTCCCCTGCTCGTTTTTTTAACTCTAAAATTTTCCTTTCATCTCGTATTTTCCCTTTTTCTTTTTGGGCCCAAAATTTTTTTTTTTTTTCCGCGGTAAGACAAAAACGGGATAAATGTATTGGGTTTTCATCGTATTGAAAA
>NC_051412.1:12919716-12920134 GCF_015228065.2 Penaeus monodon
ACATTCGTCTCCGTGTGGCTTTTCCCCTATTTTGCGTGCGTATATTTAAACCACCACCTCGATCGAGGGGTGAAAGTTCCCCGCAATGCCCTTTAAAATTGAAGACGTTTCATTGGCCAAGATCCCCGAAAAACCCCCAAAGCACACACACTCCCCGACGTAGCATATTAATTTGAAATTAGAAAGTGCCCTTAAAAAAACTAAAGAAAAGAGAAGGAAAATATACATTACCGGGCCCCTTCCCCCCTGGCAACCCCAAAAACCTCCCAACGGGCCTTAAACCCCCAAAACGTAAAGGGAATTAAAAGGGGAAAAAAAGCGTGTTGTCATCCCGGGAGCGAAGAAGAAAGGGAGAGGGAAAAGAGCGTTGATTACTTCCCCAATTAAGGTTGGGGGGCTGTTTATTGTTTGAGCCCGT
>NC_051412.1:12920156-12920306 GCF_015228065.2 Penaeus monodon
AAAAGTGGGAAAATTTTTTAGTAAAGGGGGGTGGGAAGGGGAGGAGGGGGAGGGAGGGGTGTAGGTTAAAAATTGGGAAATTTAAAGTTTGGGGAAATTTTAAGAAGCTTTATTTTGAATGAACACTGCGCAAAGTGGGGGGGTTTTGGG
>NC_051412.1:12920382-12920739 GCF_015228065.2 Penaeus monodon
TGGAAAATTTTGGGGATGCCCCTTTTTTTATATGTTGGGTTTTTTTTTTCTATCTCCGTACAATCAAAGTTTTCTCCAATAAGGGAAAAAAGGGACATGTCCACATTTGATTATTATGAAAAATTTGTACATCTTTTTAGGAAATTTTGTCTATGTGGTTTGGGGTTATCTTTTAAAAAAAAGTTCTTATACAAAACATGTAGAACCAAAAAAGATAACCAAAAAAAATTACATACCCTTTTTTATATTCCCTTTTAATTTTAAAAATTTTTACCTGTTTTTCACCTACAAAATTTTAGGGGAATTTTGGTTCATATATACCTTAGCGTGTGAGCTTACGTGGGGTTTCGTAAAAAC
>NC_051412.1:12921260-12921766 GCF_015228065.2 Penaeus monodon
TATCTGAGTAAAACCCGCAGTGTGAGGGACCCCATGTTGTTCGTATTCCATATCAGGAACCTACGTATAAAATGCGAGATTGAGCCTAATGTGTGTATGTCTACATATGTTCCAGCGGGTACTTATGTGTATATTTTCAATATTTTTATTTGCTTCTTGTACGTGGGGCGTGTGTATATAATGTGCTTTTGTTTATGTGTGTTTTTCCCTGACAGCTTTGAAAGTTGGGGTTTTTTCAGGGGAGGCGGGAACTTTGCTTTTTGCGTCCAATTTTGGAGGGATCGCGTCTGAGCCCTCGCCGCCCCCCTTGCGAGCTTCTCAAACGGGGTGGGATTTCCCCTTTCCCCCCCTTTTCTCCCTTTTCTTCCTCTCTCCCCTTTTTTCCGGCTTTCCCCTTTCTGCGCTTCTTTGGTTAGGTTTTTCTCTTTCCTCTCGACCTTTTTTACCCGTCTCTCTGTGTTTTTTGTCTCTTTTTTTACTTTTTCTCTTTTTTCCCCCTCTTTCCC
>NC_051412.1:12921800-12921927 GCF_015228065.2 Penaeus monodon
CTTTTATCTACCCATTTATCTACCTTAAAGGCTGCTGCCGTCTCTTCTTCTATCTAGATATCAAACTATTTAGTTATTTATCTGTTTACCTTTCCTTTTTTTGTCTAATACTTAAACCCCCCCTTTT
>NC_051412.1:12923240-12923333 GCF_015228065.2 Penaeus monodon
TTTTATTTTCCCAAACCTGTCCTATTTTTTTCTGCATTAAAGGGTTTGCTACAATTTCTGAAATCCCGGGGTTGGGCCCTTGTCCCAAACATG
>NC_051412.1:12924325-12924487 GCF_015228065.2 Penaeus monodon
AAGAAAATGGGCGCATCGTGGGAAAAGATGTCCCCGGGGGGGGTTTTGGACACTGTGGGGACCGTGTTTTCAGGCCTAAAGGGCAACCCGGCCACCTCTGCCACCGTTTTTAACAGGGTAGGTGCTTCTTTCCCAATGGTACAAAGGGGGGGTCATAAATTT
>NC_051412.1:12924609-12924767 GCF_015228065.2 Penaeus monodon
TGAATGACCCCGGGCATGGTGAACCCGGGTGGGGGCGAAATGAAACTGGGTCACCAGGGCACAAAAACAGTAAAACCCCCTGGGAACGTTTCTGCTGGACCCTTTTCCCGAAGGAACTGTGGGGGAAGGGAGGCATTTTAAAGAATAAAAAAACTCCC
>NC_051412.1:12928000-12928067 GCF_015228065.2 Penaeus monodon
TAAGTATGTACACACACACTAGCACGCCCCCGCAGGGGAATAAAGGCCATAGAAAATGGATTCGAAG
>NC_051412.1:12928183-12928256 GCF_015228065.2 Penaeus monodon
GCTGCAGATGCATAGATTGTATTTATGTCTCCCTTGGCCGGCCTCCCTTATACGGACCTCTCACTTAACCGGA
>NC_051412.1:12928310-12928442 GCF_015228065.2 Penaeus monodon
CATGGTCTTTCGGGAGTCATTTTTGATGTTATCGTTTATTTTCTCTTCTCATTTAGGTTAATAAGATTTTGGCAGAGAGCAGGGAATAAACTAATGTACAAATAGACGATTAAACATGGAGATTCATATTCA
>NC_051412.1:12929387-12929576 GCF_015228065.2 Penaeus monodon
TATGATATAAAATCAGCACAAAAAAATCCACAGGTGACCCCCAAAGAGAAACATTTAAAAGACAATGAGCTATAATTGAATGAGAAGTCGATTTGCGAAAGACCAATTAAGAATTAGAAATTACTGTAAATACTGAGCAAAGCCTCAAATCGGTCCAATCGCAGCAAATAAATCCATATAACGAAAAGG
>NC_051412.1:12929692-12929809 GCF_015228065.2 Penaeus monodon
CCGCCTTCCTCTCGGAAACCAACAGGAACTCCAGAGACAAGAACAAAAAGGCAGAACAAAAAATAATCTTGAGGAAAAGGCTAAAAATGAAAGCAGTGAAAGCCTTCCTCTCTCGAC
>NC_051412.1:12929862-12930609 GCF_015228065.2 Penaeus monodon
AGGGCCCTTCACTTCCTTCTTCAGGCTGACCGGAGTCCGAGGATGACCCTCCTTCAGGCAGCTCTCCTCCCCTCCTTCCGCCTCTCCCAGTCCTCCTTTTTGTTCGTTCCTCCCTCGCTCCTCTTTCTTCCCTCCTCCTTTTTTAAATCTTCTTCCCCCCTCCTCCTTCTGTTATCTCCCTTCTCCTTACTCCCTTCCTTTACCCCTCTTTCCATACTCCTCCTTCCACCCTCCGTCTTCTCTCTCCTTGTCCCCCTCCCTCTCCCCCTTTTTGCCTCGCCCCTCCCTCTCCTTCCTTTTCTTTTTCCCCATATCCATCTTTTCCTCTCTTCCTCCATCTTATCTCCTCCCTCTCCCCTCTCCCTCCTTCCTTCTTCCCCTGCCACCTCTTCCCTCCTTCCCTCAACCCTCACCCTCACAGCCCTTCCTTTCCCCCATAACCTCCTTCCTGCTCCCCTCCCCCTTCCTTCTCCCTCCTCTTCCCCCTCCTCCCCTCTCCCCTCTCCCTTCCTTCTCTCTCCTCTTCCCCCTCCTTCCTGCTCCCCTCCCCCTTCCTTCTCTCTCCTCTTCCCCCTCCTTCCTGCTCCCCCGCTTTTTAGCCTCCCGCTTCCTCCCTCCTCCTTCCGCCCCTCCTCCTTGAAGCCTCTCGTCTTCCCCTCTTCTCCCCATCTTCCGCTCTCCTTACACCATTTCTCTCTTGCTATTTTTCCCTCATTTATTCTTTGAGTATCCTTTCATCGGGGGAAG
>NC_051412.1:12930688-12930772 GCF_015228065.2 Penaeus monodon
GCTGATTAATAAGCGGGGAGGAAAGGAAGGGAAGAAAATAAGCTGTTTGAGATGTTTAGATAATAAGGATAAGGATGATAACGT
>NC_051412.1:12930833-12930930 GCF_015228065.2 Penaeus monodon
CTATCATCATTGAAAATAAATATGGCATTACCACTACTCCCGCCATTCAATACCGAAAATAATGTTAACAAACGCGACTTTCATTAATCAACATCAA
>NC_051412.1:12932202-12932726 GCF_015228065.2 Penaeus monodon
CGTATTAATGAACTGAATATCAGGTTTCGCGTGTTTATGCATAATTTAATGTATCGATAAACAAACATTCTAAATCAAATAAATGTTAATTTCTGAAGACGAAATATTTAACCGAAATTAATGTTTAATTGCATGGAATATGTGAATGAATAAAAAGAATATTGATAAATGAATAATAAAATACATAGGCGAATAGACAAATAGATTTATATGAAAGCAAAGATAAATAGCCTATGAGACTCATCGGTTAATAAATAATGAATGAATTGTAATTAACGGAAAAAGTAAAGTTAAGTGGTTATGTTTAATAAGCCCTAATGTAAGGAAAGTTAGTAAATGCAGCCTGCTGTTTGTGAGACTTGATATGCGTATAGTATATCGCAATTGAAAATTATATCACAAATTGATGGTAATTCATAATAAGTGTCGTGCAGGTCGACGGCAACAGCGACAGTTTTAGTACCGATGGCGCGCATCTTATTCCGAACATGATAGTAACTATAGATTTAATATAATAGAATCTT
>NC_051412.1:12932813-12933077 GCF_015228065.2 Penaeus monodon
GCAAGAGGAAACTCTCCCCCCCCCCCCCAACAACAACTAACCTAGAACACACTCCCTTGCAGACAACTAAACAAACACACATGAAGCACCTTTCGCCGGCATCAACAGCAACAAGCAAAGCCGGCGCCCACTCGCCCCTATCACGCCCATCGCAGTGTGGGCGTGCGTCTCTCAGCTGGCCAGCGGCGGCGCAGAGTGATGGAGATAACCCTCTGAAGCAATTATGAGTACGGAAAAATGAGACTCCTGTTTTTTTGTACCTTA
>NC_051412.1:12933580-12934041 GCF_015228065.2 Penaeus monodon
CTTCCCTTTCTCTTTTTCTCACATTTCCTTTATGTAGATTTGTTTTTTTATTTGCATATTTATTTTCTTTCGCTGTAACATCTCCTTCCTTCTTCTGTGTTCTTTCTCTTTGCATAAACTTGAGTTTTTTTCTCTTCTTCTTACCTGTCTTTATGTTTCTTCATCCAACGCCTTTTCCATTTTCTTTTTTTTTACGTTCGCTTTTTCTTTAGTCTGTCCCTCCTCTCTTCGTCTATTCTCCGTCTCTCCTTCATCTGCTCTTCTATTCTTCGCATATTCTTCGCCCATCTTTCGCGTAGCCTTCGTCTATTCTTCGTTTATCCTTTGACTCTCATCGGCGTGTCCTTACCTATCCTTCGTGTTAAGGCAAGTCGGTCCCTTTTCCACGTGGACTTCAAGGGACAAGTTCGTAGAGAGACACACCGTCTCAGCCGCGAGAAGGTGACGCAGCTTGGCTCCGG
>NC_051412.1:12934106-12934747 GCF_015228065.2 Penaeus monodon
AAGAGGGCTGGCCGGGCGCGAACCTTGACCTTACGAGTGCAAAGCCAGCGATCTACCAATGAACTGTGCAGCCTTCGTCCTAGATACGCTGCGTCTATATTCCGCCTATCTGCCGTCTTCTCCTCGTCTACACTTTGCCTATTTCTCGTTTACTCTTCCTATCTTTCCTCCTTTTTATGTCTATTCTTTGTCATTCTTCGTCGTTCCTTCATTTACCTTTCATCTGTCGCCTTTTCTAGCTTATCCTTCATTAATTCTCTTGTCTATTATTCATCAACCTTTCGTCTGTTATTCGTTTATCCCTTGGCTATTCTTCGCCTTTTATCCGTGTATCTTTTGTCAGTCTTTCGCTATTCCTCGCTTCTTCTTCATCTATTTTCCCGTTTATCCTTCATCTATCCTTCATTTATTACTCTATCCTTCATACCTCCTTCATCTATCCCTCCGCACATCCTCCGTCTATCCTTCATCCATCCTTCTTCCCACTTTCTTCTTTCTTATGTCCTTCCCCCCCCTCCCTATTCCTCTATCCCCAACCTACTCTGGCAGCCTCAGTAACGTTCACATCAGTTGGTCGTGTTAGATGAATTCTCGATTGCTTGAACAATTAATGAGTATCTGCTAATTAGCTGTAATTTGAT
>NC_051412.1:12935043-12935242 GCF_015228065.2 Penaeus monodon
AAAAAATGCAGAAGAGGAATTCACATGACCTGCTGATGACGTCAGAGCTGCCGATCTGAGGGAGACTAAAAAATGGCAAACGCAAAAACGAGATTGAAATTTTTGGAAAAAAAAACATGGCTGTGCGCAATGCTGATACATACGTATAAAGATCGATAAAAAAAATTCAGTTCAGATTTATATGTGCTAAATAAACGAT
>NC_051412.1:12935368-12935640 GCF_015228065.2 Penaeus monodon
TTCCCCCAGCCACCCACACAAGCACACATCCGCAAACACGGGCTGCATCCTCCGCCTTCGCGAAGCTAAGACGAGGAGCGTTTAAAAATAGTAAACAAATAAATAAAAATATGAAGAAAACATGAAGCTACTCAGGTGGCGTAGGATTCCGCCAATGGCCTCGGGGGCGCCAGGTGAACACAAGGACACCTGCAGCTCTCGCGCCCCGCCCACGTCACCTGGGATCGGGGAGGTGGGGCGGGGAGGGAGGCGCGGGGGGAGGAGGGGGGGAT
>NC_051412.1:12935707-12936210 GCF_015228065.2 Penaeus monodon
TCGGCATAACTCGTCTCTCCTTGATTCTACATTTCTCTTCATGATTCACCTCCTCTTTCCTTGACTCACCTTCTCTCTCCTTGACTCACCTTCTCTCTCCTTCACTTAGCTTTTCTCTCCTTTACTCAGATCTCTTTTCTTGACTCATTTTCTCTCTCCTTGACTCATCTACTCTTTCGTTGACTCAGCTTCTCTCTCCTTTACTCAGAATCTCTCACCTTGGCTAAGTTAAACACTCCTTGCCTCACCTTCCCTCTTTCTCCTCTCTTCTTGATTCAACTCGTCTTCCTTTGACTCAACTCCTCTCTCCTTGACTCATCTTTCTACTTGACTCAGCTTCTCTCCTCTTCACTCATCACTTGACTCAGCTTCTCTCCTCTTCACTCATCACTTGACTCAGCTTTCCTTTTCGTGACTCACCTCCTTGATACAAATCGCCTACCTCTGACTCAACTCTATCCCTCACTAAACTTCATTCTCTTTGACTCAACTCTCTACCTGAC
>NC_051412.1:12936320-12936756 GCF_015228065.2 Penaeus monodon
CGGTGTTTGAAGATATCTATTTTAGTAATTTGCTCACTTTTATTCATAGTGTCTTAAGGTCATTTTTGTGCATTTTGTTTGTTGCTGAATTAAATTCTTTCTTTAAACTATATTATGTAATTTGTTACCTTCTTCTGGTCCATCCAGACTGTAGGTCCTCGCTTGAATTTCGGAATGATATCACGTCATAAAGCTTTATATGTATTGAACAGTTCATGTTTTTCATAGTTGTAAACAGCCCATGAGAAAGATAGTCTGTTTAACATGTCCGATAAGAGTGGCAAACGTTGCTTTGTTGTGAGCTCTGTTAATGCTGATGGAAATTTACATGTTTGTTTTACAGATGGCAATTTGGGTGGTGTGTGGTTGTGAGCTTGTCGATTAAATACATTGATTCGTTTGTTTATATTGATGGTGCCCTATATTTCTTTCCCAT
>NC_051412.1:12937043-12937257 GCF_015228065.2 Penaeus monodon
AGTTTAAGCTATAGAAAAAAAATCCTGGTGAATTTGCAGTAATGCAAGCGTTAGCCGCGTCCAGTGAATCACTGCTCGAATCTGTTTTCTCTTGATAGCCAAGGCAAGAATTATATGATCTCATAGTTTCCTTGAAGAGTAGAGAATGACTGTTCTCTCTGTTTTCCTGAGAGAATTCTTAAAGAGACTTGGCAAAGTATTTATATCTAAACAG
>NC_051412.1:12937340-12937621 GCF_015228065.2 Penaeus monodon
GATGTAATGTAGGCAGAAATTTGTACCGCTTCAAGACATGGGTCGGAATAAGCAGATGACACGAGGTTACTTGTTAAGTCTGATATATGCAAATAGAGGTCAGTGAGATTGAACGAGGAGGTACACGAAATTATACAATGATAATGATGATAATAAACTGAAATGGAGTATCATAGTACGTATGCGTGTGTACTGTGTCTGATATGCTGCATTTCGTCTTGTATTAATGTGTTTGTGTTCGTTTTCGCATGTATGTTCTATTTCATTATATACTGACGTAC
>NC_051412.1:12937958-12938277 GCF_015228065.2 Penaeus monodon
ATAGCCATGCCATCCTGTCGTACATAAAACAGAATCATCAAATGGTCAATGAAACGCAACAACAGAGTTTTATCCCGACGTAGACGGAACATAATTTACAATGGCATTATTTATCAAGTCTTTTTTTTATGATTCCATAATGTGGTAGCAACCACGTCACTGCGTTACAGAAACAATTTCACTGACTGTTCTTCGAACAAAAATTATAAAAGCAAATCTACAGTTAAACAAATTCAGAATAGGTTGTATCTTGACTACTTGTGTTTAAATTTGTTTTATACAATTCTTGTAAATATCCAGTGTATGAATGAAGACATGC
>NC_051412.1:12938491-12938745 GCF_015228065.2 Penaeus monodon
GCTAGACTATTGCTGAACAACTAAATAATTTCCTGAATACATTGAATAGGCTCCGTACCGACGTCTCTTTAACAATAGAGCATTTGCGTGCGATGTATTAATCTGTTGATCAAATTCGTCGGATTAAACGTTTCTAGATATCATGCACGTTCTCTCATTCCCGGATTGCATTTTTGTATCGGGCTTTGCAATTCCCCCTCTTGCACGTGATGCCAGTCCATTTCTTTGCGCATTAGGAAATCTGTCGCTAGGAT
>NC_051412.1:12939050-12939238 GCF_015228065.2 Penaeus monodon
AGTGTGTATATAAGTGAATGTGTACAGGTATAAAGAGGGGTACACTCGCTGAAAAATCATTTTACTCTTTCTGACTTTTCCGTATGATCTGACGACTCTGTTTTCCCCCTGAAGGTCTGGCTTGATTCTTTACTAATTAAACCAACATAGATCCAGTTATAGCTTGAAAATGCCCCTAAAATACTAAT
>NC_051412.1:12939272-12939355 GCF_015228065.2 Penaeus monodon
AATTTCGCTCGACCACATAGATATTAAAAGGTTTTGAAATGTCTAATATTTTAAATTATTCCGTCTCACCGCCACCAGTTTGG
>NC_051412.1:12939518-12939596 GCF_015228065.2 Penaeus monodon
TAATGGAAGTAAATAACTAGGAAGAAAATGACTCACGGTAAGGGGGCGTGGCAACTAACTACCGCTAGCTGTAAGGGG
>NC_051412.1:12939995-12940082 GCF_015228065.2 Penaeus monodon
ACATTTCCGAATCAACTCCTAGCGATCGTTTCGGTTTCTTCTACTCCCAAGTAAAGATACGTTTTTTTGCGAGTGTACACATACACG
>NC_051412.1:12940381-12940769 GCF_015228065.2 Penaeus monodon
TAAATGGACTGTGCGCACACGCCCCTTCTTCAGGCCGTATACTCTAAGAAATATTCAGCATTTGCACATATGTTAGGATAAGCTGATTTTTGGTAACGCCGAGGCCTGCAGCGGCGCTCGGCCAAGACTGTACGTACTGATCGTGGAGGCTGCCGGAAGGGCCTTATGGAATTGATGCTGATGGCGGTTCTTGAATATCGTCGTAAGGAACCCAACCGACGCTCGTGGGTTGGGTTCATTGCTGGGGTTGTCTCCTTGTTTAGATTTTTGGCTCTTTATGCATACTGTCCATAAGGGAGAGGAGACTGGTTGCAGCACCCCGTGAGAGGTCAAGGTTTCCTGCACAAGCGTTTCTAGGGCTTGTGCAGTCATTTTGAGTCAGGCATTT
>NC_051412.1:12940858-12942347 GCF_015228065.2 Penaeus monodon
CGCTGCCCACGTTCTGAACCCAGTGTATTGCGGGAAAAGATTTTACTACAGCACATACCTCAGTGAGGAAATTAATTGTGAAGATCACATGCGACATTCCTACTATCCTTCTTGAAGTGAAAGCTTTGATTTTGCTGAAGGTTATGCTTTGTATTTGTCAAATTGTATTCATTTCTCTTTTGCATTCTTCACTAGTCCCCAGATTTAGTGGACTGATGCAGAAGGAACAATTGTAGTTCACACCCTTATACCATAAAGTTATGATTAAATGTAATTGACAAAACCTATCCATTCCATTAGTGCTAAAAGAACCATATATAATGATCTTAGTGATGAAAGTCCACTGTAAGAGGGACTTTTGGGTGCAGGATGCATTTCATGCTTGTCAGTGACAGTGTCACAATGAAGTTCCAATATTTGGACAGATTCAAGTCATTTTAGAGTTACTAGTGACAATAAAAAAGATTCAATATCGAAATGACTGTCAGGAGTAGGATAGGATCATCTCAGTCGACAGTAACAATGATTCAACATTTCAGATACTTGATGGTATCACCCAGACCTGCTAGAGACAACATTAAAGATCGATCATCAAATGGGGTCATGTCAAACTCAATAGATTTTCGGAGGCACAAAGGATTATCTAAGGCTCACTAGCAAGTGTGATAATGATCCAAAGTCAGACTGACTTACAGAGGTACGATGAGATCATGTTAGAGTTTCTGGAGATGATGACGAAGGTCCAACATCAGGCAGAGTTTCAGAAGCACAGCAGGATCACCTTAGACTCAATATTGATGGTGGCAAAGATCCAATATCGAGTGGACTTTTGGATACAGGGTGGGATCACCTCAGGCTCCAATGATCCAATGTCAGACAGACTTTCAGAAGCCCAATGTAATCGTTAAGTTTCTTAAGTATGTATGGCAAAGATCCGATGTTAGATGAGCTTTTGGATACAGGATGGATCAACCCAGGCTCCCTATTGAGGACTATGAAGATCCAATGAAATCTTCGTATGACGAAGATTTCATGTTCGGATGCAGGAAGGGATTCTCTTGTGAAAATCGAAAGTCGAGTGGATTTTTAGATGCAGGGTGGGATTACCTCGGACTCTAGTGATAATGACTATGATTCAGTGTTGAATGATTTCAGAAGCATGATGCAGTCATCTTCGATTTGGTAATGATGGTAGCAAAGATCCTTTAATTCCGAGTATCTCTTCTGGAAGCCATGGGGAGGACAGTGGCCCGCAGCACCTGATGTGCGACTCCCTGAGTGGATGCATCTCACGATCAGAGATGTTATCGGGGTCACCTTATCCCCTAAAAGCTTGAGCACTGAGCAAACATACTCCGTTTTGAAGCAAATCGGCAATGTTGTTGAGTTCTTGGACTGATGCGACTTCATTTACAACGACGTCGAAATACATCAATGTGCACTGAAACCAGTGACCCTCATTGGTCTCAGCCTCACCAAGATGACGAAT
>NC_051412.1:12943185-12943491 GCF_015228065.2 Penaeus monodon
TGCATGCAGGTACTGACTAAATAATGGTAACGATGATAGTATTGATATTGATAATATTGATGGTATAAATTAATGGTGATATAAAAGATAATTAATAGAAAAAGCTTTAAAGTTTTATTTTTTCTCTCTTTGGATTCTTTCCCTTTGTCTTTCTTTGTCTTTTTATCTCTAGCTTTCTCTCTGTCTGTCTGTCTGTCTCTCTGTGTCTCTCTTTTTCTCACTGTTTACACTACCTATCTCCATACCAAACCATTTTTATTCTAAATAAACTTTTTCAAATGCAGTATAATCTTCCACTCCTTTCCT
>NC_051412.1:12943529-12944357 GCF_015228065.2 Penaeus monodon
CCATCCTCACATTCCTCGCCAAACGGGAACATTCTCATCAAAGACGTTAAACAAACAACTTATCTACCAACGCCTCGCATAAACACAATCAAGACCCTATGATCAGCAGCTTGAATCCAGCGATGATAAGAAAACACAGTGTCGGATCCCTTATAAACAGGATCGCAGCCTCCTCTGGCCGGGCTACACGATGCTCCAAACATAGACTTCCCTCCTTTGTGGAGTCGAGCATTTGAGATGCTGCATCTTGTGATCTCTCTGCACCAAAGGATTGCATCTATTCATTTTTGTTTATGTTGCAAAGGATCAGAGACCTTAAGAAGTTATGACGATCTTCATTATCATTTCTTGCACTTTATTCATTGACAAGAGAAAATATTTTAATATCATGTTTATAGTTGATCACTCGTTTGTTTAGAAAGTGATAATATCATTTTATGTAACGGAAAATTTACAATATAACAAAATTATGATTATATCAGTCATTGGCAGAGATAACAAATTATTATGCACTAGTAATATTTGTACTAATGCTATACCCTACTTCTTGCAAAAGCAAAGACCAAAGACCCAGAACAAGACAGCCGACACCAAATTCGCAACAACAAATAAAGAAGGAAATCGACATTGACAAAAAAAGACAGAACAGCCCAAGGAGAAACAACTACAACGAGGGCAAAATAAGTCACTGACAAATCGAGGCGAGGTCAGCGAGACAGCAAGTGAAATGGGTTGTTTAATTAGATCGTCGACAGCTGATCAGTGATTCATGGTGCTGGCCGCTGGCGAGCTCTTTTGGCCATGTGCGGTATGTGAGGAGATGATAAG
>NC_051412.1:12945472-12946049 GCF_015228065.2 Penaeus monodon
ACGTACATCACCTCAACATCCATTCAGCTGAACCGCCTTGGCAGAGAACGCTGTGTCTCGAGTGTGTTTTCATGTGTGAGTATCTTGTCCGACGCCAAATCATCATCTTGGCGTAGCCTGAGACGTCAGATAAGGAATCCCCCCAAAACATCAATCAGGATTATATATTTAAAATAAAAGTCTTCGCTTCGCCGTATAAAGCAAATGATACAACGGACTCCTAGGCGTGTCCTGATGGGTTGCTTTGGCACGGCTTCGGTGTCGTGTTCGATTTATTGTTATTTACATTTCATTTGTTTTTCTTTATATCTCTTAATCGTGTAGAGAATCGTGTGGTTGGGTTATGTGATAAAACTCTATATCATATATATGTTACTTATTTTAGGCGTGCATATGAGAACACTGACATTTATTCATTCTTTTAAATTTTATAAATAAAGCAGCTGTAAGGCACTTTGACCGCGCATTCGGAGACATCCTTGACTATGTCGACTGTCACTTGTTTCCTATTGTTCTCTTCACTCGCACGCCAGTGTTGTCATACGATGAGCTTTGGATTATCCTCTCCTCCCCCATT
>NC_051412.1:12946084-12946303 GCF_015228065.2 Penaeus monodon
TCACTCTCCCTTTCCTCTCTTCCCAGACACCGTTTTTCCTGCTCTTCTGCCATCTTTACCCTTTATTTTTAACAAAAATCCTTTTCATCTGAGTCTTCTGGTATTTATATAATCATTTCCTATCTTCTTCCTTTATTCCACATCCTCCACGTCCAACGTTTGTCTTTACCGCTCCTTCCTCTCATCTATTTCACCTATGATTTTCGTGTCACTCAGTTT
>NC_051412.1:12946456-12946651 GCF_015228065.2 Penaeus monodon
AACACCGCATACGACATGGACAACCAGTTAAGGTGAAAATTTCATGGATTCCTCATGTGACCGACATTGCATTGTCTTAACCTCATGGGTTTTTCATGACGGACTAGCATGAGCCTTATTACAACAGGAGAAGAGGTTCAGTGTTTCAGAGACAGACGAAGAGATATATGCAATTTGAAGCTTTTCTTTGACATT
>NC_051412.1:12946716-12946804 GCF_015228065.2 Penaeus monodon
CGGTAGTTTTTATATTTTTATTAATTTCTATCAACGCAGATATTTTTTCTGCATGTATTTCTGTCGTTCTTTTTATCGTCAGTGGCGG
>NC_051412.1:12947624-12947705 GCF_015228065.2 Penaeus monodon
TCTGGCATGGAAAAGCGTCTGATGAGCACCGACGAGTAGGTTTTGCAGCAAAAAATACATTACTGAAAATGTTAGAACCAG
>NC_051412.1:12947798-12947930 GCF_015228065.2 Penaeus monodon
CACTCCTGAGACCAAGGATGAGACCTACGAGAACCTGTCAGCTATCACGCAGTATCCCAAGCAAGGAGCAGATTACTCTCCTCGGTGAATTTAATGCAAGAGTGGTCACCGACAGTGACTCTTGGTTGGATG
>NC_051412.1:12948638-12948967 GCF_015228065.2 Penaeus monodon
ATGCTGTTAGTACACCCGCAAAAGCTGGTAGAACTCGTCTAGCCTGAGTCACAGTTTGGCTTCCGTGCTCATAGATCTACAGTAGACATAATGTTCTCCCTTCGCCAGCTACAGGAGAAATGTCGTAAGCAACAAATACGCCTTCATCGACCTGAAAAAGGCAGTCGACCTTGTGAGGAGAGAAGAACATTTTCAGATCCTACACAAGATAGGGTGTCTATCCAAACTACAAAGCATTATTGTTTTTTTCATGACGACATGCGAGGCACCAAGCAGTTCAATGACAGCTGCTCTCGGGGTTTTGACATGTACAGCTGAGTGAAACGAGG
>NC_051412.1:12949470-12949762 GCF_015228065.2 Penaeus monodon
TTAATCAAATTCAGCAAGTGCAGTCAATAAATATTTATTTAAACATCCGGGCTGAACTCCCAGCTAATAGGGCCCAAACACTCCGGCGGGGCTATCTTTTCCGTCTCTCCTCTATGGAAAATTGTCATTTCAGCGTCGGAAAATTCGCATGCGGGAGAACAAATATTTGAACAGGCAGTGAACGCACGGTACAGATCCGTTCTAAACACACAGGCTTGATGGAGAACAAGTGTGAACTACCCTGAGGCTCGTTGGAACTTTGTTCGCTTTGAGTGAGGCAACGGAACACGTG
>NC_051412.1:12950427-12950710 GCF_015228065.2 Penaeus monodon
TGTACCTTTACTTATATATTCATGTATGCACCTATAAAGTGTCTAGCAAAAAAGAACCTCGAGGTCAATATTTGTATAACTAATTAGTGGCCACATCCCAAGGGGGACGGAATAGCAGCACTAGCTCACGGCCGCCTTGCTAGTGGTCGCGGTTCCCTCGCTCCTCCACGTCAGAGTCATTCTCTGTTAGAGGCACACGTAAAGAAAACGAGCTATTGATTGTTGCTATTTCTAGTAGAGCTCCATTGCTCTTCGTTACTGGAGGTTTGTTCACTTGTGGAGG
>NC_051412.1:12951205-12951422 GCF_015228065.2 Penaeus monodon
CTGCGCCTGTGTATGTATTAATAGCGTTTGAATCGGTCACTCCATAACAATTAAGAGATTGAAGCTCTGGTGATTGCACAGAACAGCCCATTCTTTTCACAAACACGTTCCCGGGGGTTCGCGTGCAGGGCTGTACATCACGGGCACAAAATATACTGTCTATGTTGAGGTAGAATTATGGAGGGGAGGGAATGGGAGAGGATGGGAGAGGGGTGGG
>NC_051412.1:12951522-12951676 GCF_015228065.2 Penaeus monodon
AGAGAAAGCTTATAATTTTAGTATTAGTTTGGGCCTTCGTATTAACACGCATAAACGAATATGCAAACAAATGTACACGTAATTCGCAGGTGCGTAGACGTGTGTTACGATTATTTTTTTGTGTATATACACTAATGTTTGTAAGTGTACGAAT
>NC_051412.1:12953311-12953656 GCF_015228065.2 Penaeus monodon
ACAGACAAAATGAACTTGCAAATTTGACTCATGATTGTTAATGCACTTCTGAATATTAGGTGATTGTGGTCATTTTCCTCATTTGCGAGGATCAAAAGCACTGCGCTGCTCAATGCCGCTTGATGCAATGCCCAAATAATATCAATATGCGGTGCTCTCGGTAAGCTTTGCGTGCAAGCTCGTAGATGCTTTGAAATTCAGAGATCATTAAGTCTAAATGAGTTTCTTTTGATTGAGAATAAGGGGGACTCGGCTGTATCCTGTTCGCTTGTGTTGTGTGCTGTCGTTAGGGAAGGTTTAGAAAATTATGTTCTGAGAAAGATGAAGGGGGGGAGGATTAGGTCA
>NC_051412.1:12956213-12956418 GCF_015228065.2 Penaeus monodon
GAAGAGACAGAATCTGGGGAACTGCACAAAGTTTGTTTGTTTTCATTGACTCTCTAGATAGCAGGGCTTCGTTAACGACGGGGGACGAGCAGAACCACTGGTTAAACGCGGGGAGAGGTCAGATGTGATAAGAGTAAGGGTCAGAGGGGAAAGGGAGTGAAGGGGGGAGGGGGGGTCACGTAAACGGGGGTAGGGTCGCGCTGTA
>NC_051412.1:12956450-12956729 GCF_015228065.2 Penaeus monodon
GAGACGTAGAGCCTGAGGCAGGGTCAAACTCAACAGCTGTGGTGGACATGCTCTCTTGGTCAATACTTTTTTTTCACCCCCCTTCCCTTAATTACTCAGGTAAATGAATATCCCTTTACCTGCTTAATCAGCAAGGCAGAAAATTACTTTCGAATTAGCGGTAGGTTTTAGCCTTTTTGACGACAAAGCGGAGCACAGCAGGCCAATTGTCCGCGCAGTAACGTGCCATTAAATTTTGGCACTCGCTGTTGACTGTGTGTTAATGTCGGAGCCGGAACG
>NC_051412.1:12957088-12957170 GCF_015228065.2 Penaeus monodon
CGTATCTCTATTTATTTTGCCTGTTACTCACTTTATCTTTCTCTCCTTTGTTCCCTTCTACTTTTGAAGTCGCTTTCCTTTG
>NC_051412.1:12963307-12963485 GCF_015228065.2 Penaeus monodon
CGATTTATTTTATTATGCATATTTTCTTGTTATGTAATCCTCCTGTGTCATTTACCAAAGTTCATTTCCTTAACTGTTAAATGCAAAGAGGAAATGTTAGTCTCACTTAAATCGAATGGTTTGTGAAAAAAGAAATCTGGTTAGCGAGGTTCAGGCAGTCCATGATCACCAAGTCAGA
>NC_051412.1:12964566-12964913 GCF_015228065.2 Penaeus monodon
GAAATATTGGAAACACCAGCGCTCAACGAGGGAGAATCAATCAGCAATAAATCATAAATGACAAATAACGAAGAAATCTGGTCCACGGTGCAAATAATATTTACAGAACCAAACCACCAGCAGTTCAGTTTAATTTCTTGCATATAAAAAAAACAAAAAAATCAGGGTTAAATTCTAATCCGTTTCGAGGTCTTTCCATGCATGTGCAAGGCTGGTCGAGGGACAGACATGCACCTCAATGCTGCAATTTCAGTAATAATTAATTCATCTTTATTCATCACGAGGCTGAAATTCTGCGAATATTTAGTTTGTTTCAAAGAAGCTTAACGTATTGGGGATTTAAGGTT
>NC_051412.1:12965164-12965338 GCF_015228065.2 Penaeus monodon
ATTCAATTGTATTTCTCTATATTCGGTAGAAAGGCTTTCATGGCGAAGAAAAAGACAAAGAAAAAGAGATAAATTATTTCTTCCCATCCAGTAGAGCACGACGGATCATCAGAACACAAGGTCAAAGGTCAAAGAAGGGATAGATTAGTCCATCTTGCAAACGCTCATCATCTG
>NC_051412.1:12965380-12965690 GCF_015228065.2 Penaeus monodon
AATCGTTTCCTAATAACGTTTGGAAGAAAATGAAGATGCGAATCGACTATCAAACTCTAAACCAATCAAACTTTTGATGATAAATGATGAGGCGGCTGCTGTATCCTCTCTTTATTAAGATACTTCCTGAGTTGGTGTCTGCTTGGGAGTCGAATCCTGAGGAGGGGCCTCTGTGCTTGCGTGTGGCCCTGCTTGCTTGATTTTTTTTCCAAAGAACTTGTAGCAAAATTATATACGTACGTAGCTGTAAAAAGCATATGAATAAATGGAAAAAGAGAAATATGGAATAATAAACAAACGGGTAGATAAA
>NC_051412.1:12965810-12966178 GCF_015228065.2 Penaeus monodon
CGAAAAATACGCTACACAAACTCAACCCCTCTAACGAGAACACACAGAAGCCACTTCCCCTTGTCGAGATAATAACCACTTGATCCCTTTATAAATTAGACATCTTGGCCATTATTGCTCGTTGATCTCAGAAAAACAGAAGAAAGAAGTGAAGAAGGAAACGTAGACGCCTCGAAGATTCAGAATGCGACGCTCGTCCAAAAACACCAACGGGAAACGGGAAGCGAGACTTTTTGCCGTGATGAGACGATATGAAATGGTAACGATATTTCCACTCTCGCTGATACAGGTATATTTGCTTCTATTTGCTTTGAGTTTTCGTCTGTTCGTGAATGTATCTATGAGAGTTACTTGGTTTGTTTATTGAT
>NC_051412.1:12967925-12968114 GCF_015228065.2 Penaeus monodon
AGGAATAATTAAAGAATCGGGATGGAAGAAAAGGGAAGGAAGGGGATGGATTGGAGAGAAGTGGAAGATGAAAAGGAGGAAGAGGAACATAAGTGAAAAATGTGGAGAAGGAAAAGAGAAAGAGAAAGAGGAGAGTAGAAGTGCAAGGAAGGAGAGAGGGTAATAGAGAAGAAAATGACCTGGAGGATG
>NC_051412.1:12968183-12968506 GCF_015228065.2 Penaeus monodon
CCCAAAGAGAAGGAGAATGAAAAGCAGGAAAATATGAAAGGAGAGGAATAGGCGAAGGATCAAGAGGGGAAGGCAGAGAAGGGATAAGGACGGCAAAGACAAAGAGGGGAGCCTAGCCACAGCGAGTCCCTGGCAAACAAAACCAGGGACTTTTGGAACACGTCATTGCCCGGCGGACGAGGCCGGCGGAGAAGAGGGATGAAAAGGGAGACAGGAACACGGGGATAAAAGATGGAAGAAGTAGAGGGCGGATAAGTGGATGGGGGGGAAAGGATAACGGAGAAAAATGGTTGGTAATAAGGAAAGGGTTATGATGAAGGCAA
>NC_051412.1:12970337-12970740 GCF_015228065.2 Penaeus monodon
ATACCATATTTCGATTATGATTACTGTCATCACAAACACTTTATAACTGCGAATAACAATTAATTATGTACAACTGCGGTGAGATCTGTTAAACTCTACGGTCAGTGCACACACGTTTTCACTACATGCGCCGCCGCCATTATGTATTAAATACACACATCTTTTTATAGTAACTCACTCACATTAATACAACAATCTGGCTAATGGGTGAAGTCGAAAGCCATTCTGCAGAGCCCAGACGCCGCAGTTGAGACACGGAGAGCTTACCTTCTTTAAAAGAAAATTCGGTCTTTATAATATACCTGAGGAACACAAAAGACATTTACGTATTTCTTAGAATAAGGAACTGTTTCGTGATTTTTTTTTTCTTTTTCGTCATTTTTCCTTCTTATTCTCTTGAAGA
>NC_051412.1:12970963-12971175 GCF_015228065.2 Penaeus monodon
CAAACAGTGAGGCGGGGGGAAGAGGGAGGTAAGAGAGATGGAGGAGAGAGAGAAGAGAGGGGGAAGGTAGGGGAGAGGGGGCAGCTTGGGGTGGTCGGGAAGGGGAAGGGGGGGAAGCTTCACAAAGAGATGGACAGACTCGCTTCTTACTCTTATTCTTATTCTCTGCCTCGTGTCTTTCGCCTTTGATGAGTTATTACGGATGTCGCTCG
>NC_051412.1:12973885-12974016 GCF_015228065.2 Penaeus monodon
TTGTCTCCGGAGGCAAGCGCGGACGAGGCCAGTTGAAGTGGACCAGAAATACACCAAGAGACGGAAGCGGGACTTCAATATCCCTAATGGTCAGGCTGAGGAGAACAATTATCATGTGTTTTTTACGCTGC
>NC_051412.1:12974328-12974550 GCF_015228065.2 Penaeus monodon
TGAGAGCAAAAGCAGGGGACATGCTGACCCCCAAAGGAGAGACAGAAAGAGAGACGGCAAATTGGACGAAAGGGAACAGGAGGAGGACTATAAGGGGACATGCTGACCCCCAAAGGAGAGACAGAAAGAGAGACGGCAAATTGGACGAAAGGGAACAGGAGGAGGACTAGAAGGGGACATGCTGACCCCCAAAGGAGAGACAGAAAGAGAGACGGCAAATTG
>NC_051412.1:12975064-12975602 GCF_015228065.2 Penaeus monodon
GAATGCTCCCCCTCCCCCCATTATCCCTTCCTGATCCTCCCTCCTCCCTTTGGTCCTTGCAAGAAGAGAAGCTGGAGGGGAGGGGGGGTGCCACGTCCCCTCCCCCCCCTTCCTGGTCACCTCTTTCTCCGAGGAACCGCCAACACTCACGAATTATTCTCCCAGACGCAAAAGTAATCTCATGATATGGTCGAATCTAGAGGTCTGCGGGTTATTTTTTTCCTTTTAAGTTTCTGAGAGAATGAAATGAAAAAGGACGAAGATGGGGGGGGGGGGTAGTAGAGGTGGAGAGTGGGTTTCAAGAGAGAATGGGGGGGGGAGGTGTAGGAGGTAGGGGGATACGTATAACGAGATTAGCTCATCTTTTATTTCCTGAACCATATCTTTACATTTTTGTTATCGTTATCTATAGCTCTCTTTTACATTCAGTTATTCCTCTCCTTTTAGGCTCCTCTCCCTCTCTCCTTTTCTCCCTTCGTCAGAAAAAAATGTAAATTACTATTCAGTTTAAGGACAAAACAGTATATACAAATAAAAT
>NC_051412.1:12975905-12976326 GCF_015228065.2 Penaeus monodon
GCACGCAACTCGCTGGGAAACCCAGAACAAAAGCAAAGGGCAAGCACACGCTCAAAGCTAATGACGTCACAGCCGCGCCAAAGGGACTCGAAACCCATTTTCTATGAAACCTGAAATTAGCGAAGGAAATCCAGTATAATATCTCATTTTAGCATGAAGTTTATCGTTGCTAATCTCTTTCATTTATCACATGCCGCGTCTCGTTCCTGTTTCGCTTAATCCATCTCCGTGAGGGTAATCGGCTGCAAATCACAGCCTTAACAATCAAGAAATATCTGTCACTTTTGTGAAATGAATGAACCGGGAGCGCCAGGCGCTGGGCCCTCGCACGCCACACTTCCAGCCAAAGATCCCGATTCGTTTGACATCGAGGGTGAAAAGTCGATATCATTTTGAATATACATACACACATACACGCATT
>NC_051412.1:12976570-12976942 GCF_015228065.2 Penaeus monodon
CACACGTATATACTCACCATCATCACCTCTTGAGCATAACCGCAAGCAAGGCAAACAAAAAACACGGCCTTTGCGCAGAAAAAAACTTGTTTCCTCTTCAACTACAAAGGCGACCGGAATCGCAAACTCTCCCCATGAGAAATCTATGTCGTGTTTTTTGCTCTTTCCTCCAAAGCTTTGTCTCCGCTCCATTCTCTTTAAACGGGATGGCACTAATGACAAAATGGCGTGACGCGCACTCCCCTCCGCGACCCTACGCCGGCGCTAAAACTGCCGAATGCAAATGTTGCTTGCAAGTGTATGAGCTCTGCGTTTCCCCGCTCGCTATACTGCACGCTTAATCTGCGCTTTTTTGTTGCTGTTGTTATCTTC
>NC_051412.1:12977541-12977735 GCF_015228065.2 Penaeus monodon
AGCACACGAAAGTCAACATGAATCTATAGGATAATCAATCTATTTCCAAATGATTCAGAATCCACGGACTCCGTTTTTTAAAACCATTTACGTTTTTATTTGTCTATTTCTTTTTTGCACAAAATAGATATGCATTTTCCTCTCCGTGCAATTTACACGATAAACAAGCGACACGTATGATCAAAAGGCGAGGC
>NC_051412.1:12977829-12977998 GCF_015228065.2 Penaeus monodon
CGCGCACCGAAAAGCGGGCAGACAGACAAACAAATGACTGTGGGACGTCAAACGCTACATTACCAGAGCCAAAAATAATTTTTACTTGTCAGATAAATGTCATTCGAATTTTTGTATGCTGGCGCTCTCCCGTTCTGCAAATACGCAACGGTCAAACGTGTTTTTTTTA
>NC_051412.1:12981098-12981283 GCF_015228065.2 Penaeus monodon
GAGGATGAAGTAACAACTCTAAGAACAGCCAGACAGAGAGAGAAAGGCAGCTACAAGTAAGTGGTTCTCTCCCGGTGCAGAGGTGCATTTTTAACGCGTCTTTTAGCAACGTTACTGCAGCGTTGACGCAATACGGTATAGGAGGAAGAAGACGAATCATGATGATAATAAAATTGCTCTGAACA
>NC_051412.1:12981316-12981586 GCF_015228065.2 Penaeus monodon
GGAGAGAGGTTAGTAGTGATTATGATCTATCTATATATACTTCTCCTAAACTTAAATGTTATTCACAGTTCAGAGTTGATATGACCGTCAAATCAACTTTGCTAACATCACCAACAAGACTTACAAATCTGAAAGAAAGCAAAAGGAGCGACAAAAAGGAACGTTTCAACAGTTCCATCGTTTTTTTCGCAAACGTTTCACAATTGGCACGTTTACCTTTCTCAAGAGAACCCGAAACATGAAACCCAATTACACTGGGAGGGAGGGAGG
>NC_051412.1:12981855-12982239 GCF_015228065.2 Penaeus monodon
GTGTCAACCTTGAACAGTTCCTCGGAAACGGCGAAGGCGACGAGGTCTCCTTTTGTGCGACCTGAGATTACCGTGAGTTCCCTCGAGTGTTCAGGAATGCAGTTTGTTATGAGTGTCGCAGCTGATTAAACTCGTACCTCTGGCAACTCCATCTCGGCGATGGAAGTTGCCTGAGGCGCGACGAGTGTCAAAAAATACTCCCCTGTCACCCCCCCCCCCACCACCTCCCTCCCCTTGCAGGAGAGATATCTTAGTTGTTAATGCACATAACATTAGGTAAATAATCTGATAGACAGCAAGATACGAAAATTAGTGAATATGTAAAGAGGGGGAAATAAACATTATTCAAATGAACTTCGAGAACCAGTGTTTTTCCCTCTCCCC
>NC_051412.1:12982320-12982443 GCF_015228065.2 Penaeus monodon
CCCACTTTCTCTCACTCCCTCCTTTCCCTGCCTTCTCCCCACCTTTTCCCCTCTCTCCCACTTTCCCCTCATCCTTCTACCCCCCCCCCCCCCCTCTTCCTTTCCCCTTCGTTTTCTCCAAAC
>NC_051412.1:12982726-12983140 GCF_015228065.2 Penaeus monodon
TACATAACACAGGATAACACGCGAGCAAATAGGACAGCGCAAAGTACCCGCGGGCCTTGAGAAAGACGCCGGAACACCCGGGGTATGTTTGCTGACCCGAGACAAGTCAGCTGTTACCCGTGGCTCTCTCCCGTCTACGCTTAAAAGAAACTGGGAGGAAGAGAAGGGGAAGGAGGAAGAGGAGGAAAGGGGGAGGGAGAGGAGGAAGTGGAGAAGGAGGAGGAAGGAAAGGGGGAGGGAGAGGAGGAAGTGGAGGAGAAGGAGGAGGAAAGGGGGAGGGAGAGGAGGAAGTGGAGGAGAAGGAGGAGGGGAAGGAGAAGAGGTGTGGTAGGAAGGTGGAAAAGGAGGAAGTGGGGGGGGGGAGAAGAGGAGGACGTAACTTTTCGCTTTCTCCCTTCTGCGCTTTCCGGGAAA
>NC_051412.1:12984282-12984560 GCF_015228065.2 Penaeus monodon
CAACTCCCTCCCAATACATTCCAGCAAGACATCGACACGGCCACTCTCGGCGCATGCAAATGAGCGAAGACCGATATTAGATATTAGACTCCATTGGCATCAGACACTTCTAAATAATCATCGGCAACGGCCAATTAACATAATGAACAGCCGGCATAAACAACGAGGCGACTTGTTAATTAGCTATCGGGAACAAACAAAAGACAAACGATAACAAATACTCGCGAATATGCATGTCATTCATCGGGGACAAACAAGAACTGCGCATTCTGAGTCTT
>NC_051412.1:12984917-12985071 GCF_015228065.2 Penaeus monodon
TAGCACCCTTGCGTCAATTCTTTTAAGATCCCCGACCATTTGAAGGGGGAGGGGGGGACACGGGGGAGGGGGGGACACGGGGGAGGGGGGGACACGGGGGAGGGGGAAGGGAAGAATTAGCAAAACATAGTCATCTTCGCCTCCGCTATGCAAA
>NC_051412.1:12985447-12985808 GCF_015228065.2 Penaeus monodon
TCCCACCACCTCTTCTCCCAGCGGCAAAAGGAGAGGGTGTTTGGGGGTTTATGCATACTAATTGATCGAGAAGTTCGAGTCAGCAAGGGGAGAGGGGAAGGGGGAGGCGGAGGAAGAGATGGGGGGAGGGAGGGAAGGAAGTAAAGATGGGGAAGGGAGAGAGGAAGGTGCTAGAAGAGGTGGATAAGAAGACAGGGTTAAAAGAGGTGGATAGGAGGACAGGGCTAAAAGTGAAGGGTAGGGAGGGATAGAGTAAGGATGGAAAAGAGAAGGGGGGGGGGATAAGGGTGGCAGATGAAGGCAGGAAGGGAAAAAAAGGGAAGAGAAGGAGATGGCAAGGAGGAGATGAAAGAATAGGAGG
>NC_051412.1:12986327-12986460 GCF_015228065.2 Penaeus monodon
CGCTCTTTAATTTTCGAATATCTACGCACCTCATACCCGATTGTTTACTAGGGGTCTGTCGGTTAATGAAGCAGGACCTCCGCTGTTCATTTGCATGGAGGAAAATGGCGTATCACATTGTTTTGCTGAGAAA
>NC_051412.1:12988549-12988650 GCF_015228065.2 Penaeus monodon
TGAAGCTAAACACGAGTGAGATGCTTCATTTGGAGATCACTTGTTATTCTTTTACTTATTTGAAAATTGCATACTTTATACAACCAGCTTTATAGCTATCA
>NC_051412.1:12988785-12989016 GCF_015228065.2 Penaeus monodon
AGCAGACTCAAACATACATCAGCGTGCGTGGGAGTGTATGATTATAAACTAGATATAAATAATTTGAAAGCATGAAGTATGTGTTTATGATCCCAAAAGAGAGATTGCATGACACACATGGCCAAGATACCGGTGATTATATTACATCATTTAAACGAAATTGCTTCTGTAATAATGTAATAGTAAATCTTGCAATAACTTTTGGTGATGCTGTTATTCACAACATAACTA
>NC_051412.1:12990056-12990276 GCF_015228065.2 Penaeus monodon
GAAAAACCTGCATCTTTAAAGGCCAATACATAAACACCTTTTGAGAACTGTCTGCCGACGGCCTCGCTCCCCTTTGATGAGCGTCCCCTGCCTTTGTCGACAGCCTCCGGTCTCGCAAGAAAGGGTAAGAAAGCGAGATACGCGGATTCAACTCCTTCAAAATCCAGCATCAGACGAAGCACGGCTTGAACACACTCACGTGGGAATGCTAATGTCTGGA
>NC_051412.1:12991554-12991818 GCF_015228065.2 Penaeus monodon
ATGGAAATAAATTGGAATAATCCCAAACCCTAAGAATGGAAAATAACAACTAACTGCCACTAAAGAAACATTTACATTCTTGATGATGTAATAGATACAAGGATGAAAATAATGTATACAGGAAAGATGGTGGCAATTCTATAAGATCAGCATCATTGGGTTTAAAGTGAAGATAGACAAAATGAACCTAAGAAACAAGGGCAACAAATAAGCTGAACGGTGTGCTACTTCCTTTCCTCTTTTCCCCTCTTTCCTTACCCCTTA
>NC_051412.1:12992007-12992124 GCF_015228065.2 Penaeus monodon
ATACACACTCGACTCTCTGAACTCGAAAGCATAAAAGAAAACGCGGTGAAAAAAGTCTCGGTCCCACAACCAACTTTAACTCCTTGACAACACCGAAAGAAAGGGAAGAGGGAGAAG
>NC_051412.1:12992169-12992544 GCF_015228065.2 Penaeus monodon
GGTAATTAAAGGAAAGAGGATAAGAAGGTGGGTTGAAGAGCTGCGAGAGAAGGTGGGTGAGCTGGCGGTGGGTTTGGTTTTCAAGGAAGCTTGTGGAGGTGGCTTTTAGTAAGTCAAGAAGGTGGGTCGCCTCGTAGGGTGTGAGGAGGGAGTCAATGAGCCGCTGAGCTTACAGTAATGAGGAGCTCGAAGGGAAAAGGGTGAGGGATGAAGGAGGAAGGAGTGGGAGACGGAGAGAGGGAGGAGGAGAGAGGGAAGACGAGGGAGGGAAAAGGCGGAGTTGGGGAGTGGAATAGGGGGACGAAGGGAGAGGGAGAGGGAATACTAGAACAGGAGAAATCGGAGTGGGGGAGCGGAGGAGAGGGAGTAAATGAA
>NC_051412.1:12992646-12993423 GCF_015228065.2 Penaeus monodon
AATTGTGGAAGAAGGGGAGAGAGAGAGAGAAGGGAAGGAGATAAGTAGAGAGGAGGAGAGAAATGAAAGAGAGGAGTGTGAGAGGGCGAGGAGAGGGAAGGAAGTATGAAAAGAATGAGAGGAGAACAAGACAGAGCGGAACGTGACTGGAAGAGAGAAGGGAAGACAGCAAGAGGAGAACGAAAGAGAGAGAGGAAGAGAAAAACGAAAGAGTGAAGAAGGGATGAAAGGGTGAGGGGGATTCGGAGAACGACAGAGAGAGGGATGAGGTAGGGAGGGTGATACCGCAACGTAAAGAGGCGGATGCCCGACACTCGCGGATTGAAGCTGAGTGACGATGCATTAAAGAGCCAGATTAGAGAAAATGTGGAGGAAGGGTTTGGGGACGGGCCACTAGAAAGGGCGGGAGGAAGGGAGAAGTCAAGGGTGAGATGACAGAAAGAGAGTAGTGATGGGAGGAGGATGCAAGGAAAGGAGGGGAGGGAGGCAGTGAGGGGAAGGGGAGAGGCAAGTTAAGGAGGGGAGGGAGGGAAGAGGACCGGATAGCAAGGAATGGATGAGAGAAGAAAGGGGAGAGGCAAGGAAAGGATGGGGAAGGAGGGAGTGAGGGCAACGGGAGAAGCAAGAGAGGGGGGGGGGGGCCTCAGCATTCTCCTTGTGAGTCTAATGCATAATTGGTATGAGCGCTTTGCTTTAATTTTTTTTTTTTTTTGACAAATGGACTTCTTTGGTTATTCGAATTTCATTTGAATTTCAATGATAAAGTTAACAGATATG
>NC_051412.1:12994457-12994596 GCF_015228065.2 Penaeus monodon
ACCGGCGATTATAATGAGATACCGACTACAATGCCCTTATCACAGTACAGTGCAATCCGTGCGGCAACAATAATGTACATAATACATCCCTGAAATTCGGTAATGATTGCAGATAGTGGGGGAGGGGGGGGTGGTTGAA
>NC_051412.1:12994706-12995581 GCF_015228065.2 Penaeus monodon
GAGTTGAAAGGATTCGAGAGGGAGATGTGTAGTAAGCATAGAGAGGGAGACGGTTAAGCAAGGAGGAGAGAAGAAAGGAGATAAGCAGAAGGAAAATGGGAGAGGGAGAGGGGAAGAAGGGGAGGGTGAGATTGGGAAAGGACTAGAGAGGGAGGGAAAAAAGTAAATGGAGGGAGGTTAAAAAATAGAAGAGAGAAGGGTATAGTGAGAAAGTGTTAAGCAAAGAGGGAGAAGATATGACGTTAAGTTGGAAACAAAATGAAAGGAGAAAGGGGAAGAGGGGGAATAGGGGAGCGAGAAGAATGAGAGAGAAAGCTAAGCAAGGGAAAGAAAAAAAAGGAGAAAAGAGAAGGGGGAAAAGAGGGGAAGAGAGGGGAGGGAAGAAGAATGAGAGAGCAAGCTAAGGAAAGACAAAAAGGAGAAAAGGGAAGGGGGAAAGAGAGGAAGAGAGGGGAGGGAGAAGAGTGAGACCCGGCGTGTTATAAACTGACAAGGAAGCGCGCGCGAACAATTATAATCATTAACTGGTATGGAATATTCCGGTTCAGTTGGTGGGAATAACGACCTCTGTAACGATGAAAAATATATGAAACAATTTAGAGAGTTCATGCAGAACAAATGTTTAAAAAAAAAGTCATGTCGAGATTATTTAAATGTCAATTGCAGGGACATTTTTTTTTCGTATGATTGCTTGTTCTCAGGTTATTTCCTTCTACCTTTTTACTGGTATCGTTATTTTTCTTTTATTTCATCTATATATTTTTTTTCGACAAACTATGTATGCACGTAAAAAAATATAAGAGGAAAAATGTATAGCCATATATTGGAAAGCGTTAACAAACGCACAATGGACTGAATTTTAAAAGTCGAAGTGC
>NC_051412.1:12997806-12998039 GCF_015228065.2 Penaeus monodon
GAATTCTAAGCCCACTATCATCTGTAGGGAATCGTCCTGAGTGTATATACGAACACCATCTTCCTCCCATCCTATGATATCACAACCTATCAATATAGAATCAGTAAAAAAAGCCTTTAGTCAAACACTCGATCTGCGCCGCCCGTGTTTGCCCGCCCGTCTGCGAGGCAGCGCGGATCGGCTGGTAGAGCGAAGCGCTTCTTTCCACCCTCATCTCTCTTTCGCTCTCTTTC
>NC_051412.1:13000200-13000383 GCF_015228065.2 Penaeus monodon
TTCTGCTTCGATCCAACCGAGGGCGCTGGTAGGCCGCGAAGAGAGAGGTGGAGGGTGGAGGGGGGGGGGGAGACAAAGGAGAAATGAGTTGCGACGAAACCAGGAAAAAATTTCGTTTTTTTTTTCTCTTTGTCCGTGTTAACGAGATTAACGATGATTACAGTAAAGAGTAAATGTAATGGA
>NC_051412.1:13001653-13001721 GCF_015228065.2 Penaeus monodon
ATAGAGAAAAGAATGGAGAGAGAAAGGAAAAAATCAAAACAAAAATCATCAACCTTCATCTTTACGTA
>NC_051412.1:13001780-13001915 GCF_015228065.2 Penaeus monodon
AATGCAAGAAAGGCAAGACACATAACATTTCTTTGAGCATGGCGACTACCTATCCTAATGGTGCTATTGAAACTTGCGCCGGAGACTTGCATTTCAATTCCTGCAACCGCGCCTCCGTTGGGGATCAGAGGTGGG
>NC_051412.1:13002576-13002722 GCF_015228065.2 Penaeus monodon
GAGACAGATGAAAAATAGAAGCATCATTTCTGTTTCCATCAATAAACATTGATATACACTGATGATAACACAATTGATGAAAAATAGTAATAGATTTAGAAACTTGTGTAAAACGATGATAATAATTACAACAACAACAGCGATAG
>NC_051412.1:13003926-13004348 GCF_015228065.2 Penaeus monodon
CATTTTTGTAACAATTTCGTTGAAATGGAGTCCTAAAACATATTCAATTGCATTATGAAAATTATTGTTGTTTGGATCTAGATGTGAAATGAATTACATTATATTACATTAACAGCATAATTGATTTGACAAAATGATATTAATATCCATTAAGCATATTGCGAATTATAATTATCCCTTTGGGCGGAACTTAGATAAATAAATTATTCTGTAACCAGGCGGGGAGAGCGGCTAAACAGATAAAAGATCCATGATGAAAACTCTGGATACGCTCTAGCCAACGAACAATTAGGAGCCTCGTGCGCCCTCTGTACAGTGAAATCTGGATACATTCTATCCTACGAAGGGATCTCGGAGGGCGGACGCGGCAACGGATGAGATCAACCTCCAACTCCCCCAACGAATTCCTCCCTCCTTTCTCT
>NC_051412.1:13004446-13004584 GCF_015228065.2 Penaeus monodon
TCTTTCGCTGGAGTTCATGAACCTAGCGGGAATTAGAGGCGTTAGCGAAGTTAGCGAACGCAGGTGTGTGTATAGCGCAATCACGCCCTTTCCTAGAATTCCTCCCCGACATGGCGGTGTCACGCTGGACCGCCTACT
>NC_051412.1:13004631-13004880 GCF_015228065.2 Penaeus monodon
TAAACCCGTATTCCCCTTGTCTCTTACCCTCCCCTGGTTCTTCCCCCTATTTCCCTGTTCTTCAAACCCCTCACCCCCTTTTCACTCCCCTAAATCCTACCCTACCCCTCCCTATTCCCTTCCTTCCCCCTTCCTCTGTTCTCCCCCCCCCTCCTCATCGTCACCTCCCCTTCCCTCCCTTCATCTACCCCCCCCCCTACTCCTCCCCCTCTCCCTCCCACCATTGATTTTCAGAATGATGATGGCGTC
>NC_051412.1:13004925-13005079 GCF_015228065.2 Penaeus monodon
CTATTAATGATAATGAGGATAATGACATATATAAGTTAGAATAAATATACAAAGGTAAATAAAGAGAAAATGGTTACCAAAGTCAGCAGCAACTTTTATTGCCGATGTTGTTATTGGCAACATTATCAGTGGTATCTTCACTTTTATGTTATAG
>NC_051412.1:13006012-13006218 GCF_015228065.2 Penaeus monodon
GACCCTATATATCTTATTTTTCCACAGTCGTCAAAACCGGATGTCTTTTATGCAAAGCTATTTTTCTCCCCCTTTGTAATCAAAGCAGTTTGATAAGCTTTTCTTCGAAGCTAATAATGAAATGCTAATTAGCTAGAAAAGAAAAATGTTTTTGCTTTCGAAATGGAGAGAGAAAAGGGTATAATAATTCAACACACACACAAAGT
>NC_051412.1:13006310-13006492 GCF_015228065.2 Penaeus monodon
AAGGGGGGTATATAGATAGGAAAGTACGTAAATATGTAGGTATGTAAGCAGACAGATAAATGGAAACGAAAGAAGGGTATAGATAAGAAATCGTCATGATCACTGAGAAAAAAAATCAACGTTTACTCAAAACATCACAGTGGCTTTTATTAATATTTTTTTTCTAGAGTTGTAATCAACGA
>NC_051412.1:13008837-13009135 GCF_015228065.2 Penaeus monodon
TCACGTTATTACCATTCAAGTTTGAAGCATTACTATAGAGTCACTATAAACATCGAGACTGCAAGAGCACTATAACCCCCCCTCTAGAATAGACACTGTAACATCAGGAAATAATCAATGTCAATCTACCACAAAGGATAGACCCCCCCCCCCCGCTTATTCTTCGCCTTTGTTTACACTACGACGTGTTAATCACTACCCCTCCCTTCGCTCTCCTTCCTCTCCTCGTTTCCCCTCACTCTCCCCTCTCCCTTCGCAAACACGAAGGCAAGAGATCAGGCGAAATAACAAGAAGGGA
>NC_051412.1:13009239-13009525 GCF_015228065.2 Penaeus monodon
ATGAACGGCTAAAGGGGTAAGAAAAAAAAGGGGTTTATGACGTAAGAATAACGTACCTGTCCCAAGAAGCGGCGGATGCGGATGAGGTCTTTGTCCTTTCCCCGAAGCGTTCGATGTGAATAGACAGATTCGATCTCACTTAAAGCTTAAAAAAGAAAACAAAGGGATAAAGATGGCCGCAAACAGATAAAAAAAAAATGAAGAGCGAAGGCGCCCCAATAATCTTCTATAATGACGGCACAATTACAAGAGGGGGTGTAATTAAAAACTCTCTTTGTCTCAGTCA
>NC_051412.1:13009739-13009951 GCF_015228065.2 Penaeus monodon
GTAATTAGTCTCTCCCTTATCTCCTTCTTTCTCTCCCTACTTATCACTCTCGCTCATTCTCGTTCACTTTCTGTTACACCCACCCATACACTCCTTCCGTCTCTCCTTTCCTCTCTGTCTGTCTGTCTGTCTGCCTGTCTTTCTCTCTCTCTCCCTCTTTCCCACCCACCTCTCTCTCTCCCCCCCCTTCCCTCTCTCCCTCCCACCCATCC
>NC_051412.1:13010077-13010144 GCF_015228065.2 Penaeus monodon
TCTTTGAGTCGAAAGGTCGCTAAGTCTGGATTCATTCGCGCAAAGATGATCGCGTTGTGTTTGAGTT
>NC_051412.1:13010184-13010502 GCF_015228065.2 Penaeus monodon
CGCTCCTCACCTCACCTTTCCTTCTTCCAAAAGTCGTACTGTTGTTTCTGTTGTCTTTTTCCTCCTTTTAGCTTATCTATTTCGCTCTCTCTCTCCTTTTTTTCAGTCTCTCTATATTTCTTCCGCCCTTTGTTCCCCGCCTTTTACTCTACATCCTCCTCCTCCTCACTGCGACAAGAAGACGTAAGCGCCTGGAGAAACTGCCCTGGCGCAGCGGTGCCACGTCGGAGGGCGCTGGCGGGAGGCAGCGGTGCCAAAGGGTGCCAAGGTGAGCGAAGACGCAGACGAAGATCTCTGGTGCCACTTCATCATACAGCA
>NC_051412.1:13010730-13010846 GCF_015228065.2 Penaeus monodon
TCGTGGGCGCGTAAGGGTATGTACGCTGGGAGAGAGACCAGCCCTGAGGTCGAGATGGGCGGCTGGGTGGAAGGGCCGAGAATGTTCTAGAAGATTCGTGTACTTTTGTTTAAGAT
>NC_051412.1:13010920-13011246 GCF_015228065.2 Penaeus monodon
TTCATATAAGAATCCTATCGGCGTCTTGAAGAAAGAGCCAAGGAGGAGAATTCCTAGAAAGGTCAATGAACTTGCAAGAAATTCGGTGCGTTGATTTTTTTCCTTTTTTTTCTAAATCTTGAAATCCGCCGAATCGATCGGGTTCTTCTGCTTGTGTTTGTTTTTTTTCCCTCTCTTTTTTTTGCGAGTGTAATTGTGAAGGCTTCTCGCTCTCAGACGGACGAAACAGAGCGAAAACTCGCCAGAGGTAGAGAAATAATTCCTGTTTAGGAAAATATCTTAGAGTCCTCAGGTTTGAATAGAAGCTACCTGCCTCTTAACCCCCT
>NC_051412.1:13011396-13011472 GCF_015228065.2 Penaeus monodon
TGATTCAGGGTGCTAGACGTCTCAAATTCATAATTCTCTCGCTCTGACTGTGCGCCTTTCTCCCTCATCGTCTAGC
>NC_051412.1:13012622-13012744 GCF_015228065.2 Penaeus monodon
ATTGGCCTCATTAACGACGGGACCGAACGTCTTGCTAGGAGTTGCAAGTTGCAGCGATCGGTTGTGCAAGATCTCGTTTTGTTCTCCGGGGTCTGAGTTACTCGCATCGACGAACGTTCGCG
>NC_051412.1:13013316-13013712 GCF_015228065.2 Penaeus monodon
AAAGAAGTGAATGAATTAATAAATATGGTAAGAGAGAGGAAAGAGACAGATAATAATGATTTCCCGTAACTCGATGTCTGAGCGAAAACCTTGAGTCTTTACGCATTTCTCAAGATTTTCTAAGTCTTTTTTCCCGGAGATTTCAGTTTGAACAGATATGATTTTTTTTTTATATTTCGTAAATTCATTACCGGCGTATGAAATATGAATGATTTTTTCCCCATTATCTTTCAGGACTTTCATTACTGGTATAATCCTTTTTATCATTAACAATTTCTTTTTGTTGTTTTTGTTGTTATTTTCTTTCATTATCGTTACTATCAAAGCAAAGGAAATATTTTTGGTGACACTAATTCACAATATTTAGAAAATAATCATTGACTTCAGAATATTAGG
>NC_051412.1:13016168-13016309 GCF_015228065.2 Penaeus monodon
GAAGACACTCTTGGATACCACACGCCGACCCAACTAGTACATCAGCTTCCAGCGTGTGCTGCGCCAGGCCCTGTCTTGGACACTGGGTAGGCGCCGTGGTCCCGTTTGCCCTAGTCATCGACGATGATCTGAGGAGTAATT
>NC_051412.1:13016388-13016613 GCF_015228065.2 Penaeus monodon
GCACTGACTGTTAACCCCCGTGAGGCTGCCGCCTCGCCCTCTCGGCTTGAGGTGCCATCACTTTGCAGTCCCCCATGAAGATCCTGGGCTCTCCGCTCCACAAGCGGGCGTGCTTAGTATACCCGCCTGAAAACGGGCATTCGCCCGCCTTACATCTTCATTCTCTCGGCGGGAGGGTGCTATCGAGCCCTTCGCTTTTTTCAAGAAGCGGGCGCGCACCTCTGC
>NC_051412.1:13018896-13019179 GCF_015228065.2 Penaeus monodon
TTCACGAACCGTTTCCATGATTCTGCGGTTTTTATTTTATTTTCTCCTTTGTTAGTTTGAATAATATAATTCTCACGTCTAAATAATTTTGCTTTGTTAGTAATGAAAATAAGTTAGCGCTGGACATCAGTATCCAGCCTGGCTTTGAGAAATTAACAAAGGTTAATTATAATAAAAGTTTCCATGGTTGTGATAAACAGGTAGACAAAGAAATAAGATGAAAATGTGAGAAAAAAATGTAAATTAATTTGAATGAAAAAATTCTCCTTTCTTTGTCTCTCTG
>NC_051412.1:13019324-13020709 GCF_015228065.2 Penaeus monodon
CAAAATGTTATTCTTTCTTGTTAATATGATTTATCATTTCCCTGTTATTTAATCCCTCGTTATCTCTCTTCCTCCTTTTCTCTCTCTCTCTCTCGTGTCTGTCTTTCTTTTATTCTCCCTTCCTCTCTCTCTCTCGTTCTTCTCTTACAACTCTTGTTCCTGTTTCTCTCTCTTCTTTCTTCTCTTTGTCTATATAATATACTTCTTCTCTTTCTCCTATGTCCTCCTTTTCTCGTTTTCCTCTCTGGGTGTCCATTTTCTTCCTCTCTCATCTCTATTTTATTCTTTTTTGCTGTTTTTTCTCCCTTCGTCCTCCCCTTTTCCTCTCTTTATCATTCTTTCTGCGTTCTTTCTTTATCTCTCGTTCACCCTTCTACATCTTCCTTTCTCTCTCTTTCTCACTTCTACGTCGTCCCTTTCTTTTGTTTCTCTCTCCTTTCTCTTCCGTTCTTCTTATTTTACTCTCCTTTTCTCTCATTCTCCATTTTCATCTCTTTCTGCCTCCTTTCTTTTTCATTTTCGTCACTTTCCCCCTTCATCCTCCCCCTTTTTCTCTTCCTCTCTTCCACGCCACTTCTTCCTTTCACATTTTCCCTTTTCACCTCGTTTTTCCTTCTTTATTCTCCCCTTTCATCTCTTCCTTCCTTCTACGCTCTCCATCGTCATCTCTGTCTTCCTTCTTTATTCTAATTTTTATCTCTTTCTATCTTCTACGATCTCCCTCTTCATCTCTTCCTTCCATTGATTTTCTCCCCTTTATTCTCTTTCTTCCGTGTCTGTTATTCCTTTTCCTCTCCTTCGTCCCTCTATATTCTCCTATTTTTTCCTCTCCTTCTCCACCTTCCTCTCCATCTCCCCTTTTCTCTCTTTCTCCCTCTTCATCCCTTCCTTCCTTCCACGTTCTCCCTGTCCCTACCTTTCTTCCCTCTACATTCTTCCCTTTCCTCTCCTTCGTCCCTCTACGTTCTCCCATATCCCTCTCTTTCTCCATGTTCCTCCCATATCCCTTTTCCTCCCTTCCTTCCCTCTCCTTCTCCATCTTCCTCCCCATCTCCCTTTTCCCCCTGCCTTCCCTCTACGTTCTCCCATTTCCCTCTCCTCCTTCTTCCTTCCCGCCTTCATTCTCCTCCCTTCCTTCCCTCTATGTTCTCCCATTTCCCTTTCCTCCATCTTCCTGCCCATATCCTTCTTCCTCCCTTCCTTCCCTCTCCTTCTCCATCTCCACGCAAACATGGAAAACATCCCACGCGGAAATCAATGTGTCTCTCCATGATAAGGCGATAGTGCAATAACCCGCCTCGTATCGCTGTATAACCGACCAACTGAAGTATTAATATTTGTATTTGGAGTGAATAGTCCCGAATGACGTCGTCTCAAGGGGTTTT
>NC_051412.1:13021513-13021736 GCF_015228065.2 Penaeus monodon
GGCGTGGGGGCGAGACGGCGGCCAGAGGGAGCGGCCGAAGGATGCGTGAAGGGTCCTCCAGAAGTTACCTGGAGATGAGGAAGTGGCGCACCAAGAAGACACGACGAACACGCCCGCCCAGACGAGACGCTGCGGGTGCCGGCGCGTCCTTTTCTTGCCGTTGCTATTATTGCCAAGGTGTTCTGCGCCGTGATTCTTTTACCTCTGATTAGCGAGTCGTGTT
>NC_051412.1:13021979-13022164 GCF_015228065.2 Penaeus monodon
AAGATGTTTAAGTTAGGGAGAAATGTAGAAGATATTAATCAGAAATTCGAAACCTTTAGGAAATGTACAATAAATAAAGAAGTTCAGCGGGAATTCTAAAAAAAAAACATTTTTTTTTCAGTATCTTGAAATTCATAAGAGGGCAGAACGGAAGAGAGGTCGAAGAGAGAACGGAAAATATGAAT
>NC_051412.1:13022980-13023119 GCF_015228065.2 Penaeus monodon
AACAACTAATTACGTACACCGCAAATACACCACAAATACACTACAATTACCGCATGATTTGATTGCGTGAGATTAAAGACCTCAAAATGCAGATTTTTTCCTCCTTCAGACACTCTGCAGACATGACCTGGCTTTTCAC
>NC_051412.1:13024482-13024618 GCF_015228065.2 Penaeus monodon
GGGGGGGCCCGGTGCGAGGGGGGGTAAACACGGGAAATTTTCCAAGAAAAAGGCGACACAAGGGGCCCTTCCCCTTTCCCCTTTGTCCTCCGGATCTCCATTGACTCTCCGGGACTTGACTGGTCATTGTCACATC
>NC_051412.1:13025007-13025154 GCF_015228065.2 Penaeus monodon
CCTTTTTAAAAAGGGGGGTGGGAGAGGGAAAAGGGGAAGGGGAAAAGGGGAAGGGAAAGAAGTTTAAGGGGGGAAGAGGGCCATTGGGGTGGGTTGAGGTTTGGGAAAGGAAAAAGGAATTGATTAAAGTTGAACGACCTTTACATT
>NC_051412.1:13028807-13028994 GCF_015228065.2 Penaeus monodon
TGCAAGGAAAATCTCCCGAAGTTTAAGACGCTTGCTCGCCAAGAGCAAGTTACGCACTTCTTAAAGACGTTTTTACCGTCTGTGTTCCTTTGTTTGCTCGACCTTATGGATTGTGATGTTAAAGTCCACTAAGAGCGTCTTAAAAGCTCAGCTGCCAAAGAGATCAGTGCCCTGTGAAAGCGGTCTT
>NC_051412.1:13029843-13030079 GCF_015228065.2 Penaeus monodon
TTAAAGGATAAATTTTTTTTTTATATTACTTCATATTCAATCATGTGATTGGAATACTGTAATTAATTCATTGGTGACAATCTTACGTCATACGAGATCTGATATTTCATATTTTACTGTACATTCTATCTTATGGTGTTGGATTAAACAACGTGGCTATTCATGAGTGAGGGGAAAGCAAAGGGGGAAATATACAGAAAGTAGGAATTAGGAAGTAAGTAGATTTATTCATGTGT
>NC_051412.1:13030566-13030714 GCF_015228065.2 Penaeus monodon
TCTGGCAAACCGACCTTGCAACATCCGCCAAAATGAAAGGCAAGTTGGCTGGCAATCCTTTGGCAAGATGGTCACTCTCTTGGCGTATATTACAAGCAAGCAGTTGCTGAAACTTAATTAGCTAGTCCCTGGGTCATAGCAACCCCAT
>NC_051412.1:13030755-13030826 GCF_015228065.2 Penaeus monodon
GTTATTATCTTTAATCATAATATATCCATAATTATTCACGCATTTGCATGCATCCTGCTCGCAAATCAGTT
>NC_051412.1:13031325-13031763 GCF_015228065.2 Penaeus monodon
GGCAGCAGAAACAACACCCGAAGAGCATATGACCATTGATGAAGTAAAAGCATGGCTGGCACAAGGAAACACGAGAGATAACACCATGTTTAAGAAAGTGGACCAGAAGAGATTAAGTGAAGAAACACGAACAGCGAATGGAGCCATTAAACGCCTGGTGACAGCAGGTATCACTCAGACTAATAACCTCGTCTTTGGGTAGCCGAAGTGCTTTTGGATTACAGAAAGAGAAAAGGGGGTAGAAACGGAACCAATGGTGGAACCGACGTATAGAGGATATACAGAACTTGAAGAAGGATATCAACTTACTTGAAAGAGAAAAAAGGGGTGAGAGAGACAAAAATAAGGTGAAGAATTTAGGTGATAAGTACGGAATCAAATGGAAAGGGCTCACAACGGTTATGGAGAACTAAAGCAAAGGTTAATATCAAAAGCTAC
>NC_051412.1:13032431-13032538 GCF_015228065.2 Penaeus monodon
AAGCTTGATAATCATCGACCCATATCCTTTCTACCCTTAATATGGAAGTTACGTGCAGGCATGCTTGCAGAAGAGATGCATGGCTTCTTGGAAAGGGAGAAAATATG
>NC_051412.1:13033178-13033464 GCF_015228065.2 Penaeus monodon
CGAGTCATTGATTCGAGGAGTTAGGCTTGCTGAAGCGGGAGGGACTAAAGATGTTGTCAATAAGGATGTGTTCAAAAGCACATGGATGAATGAAAAAGAGAAAAAATCTTACTATTGTGCAGCACAACAGCAGGCTCACTGAATAAACTATGTTAACCCAGTGTGCGCGGGCTTTTTCGGCGGCCGTGCGGTACGCCAAACAGGTATACCTGTATGGGCCGCATCTGTAGGGATGCCACCCGCGGCAACGACGCTACGCAGCCATGGCATCGCAGTAGATTCCACC
>NC_051412.1:13034133-13034217 GCF_015228065.2 Penaeus monodon
TCAAGGACCGTAAAGACAAACAACCAGAGTGACAATATTGTGCTTCCTGAGTTATAATGATCACGAACATCTCCGTTAAGTCCT
>NC_051412.1:13034323-13034559 GCF_015228065.2 Penaeus monodon
ATAGTGAGGCGGGGAGGATGTTCTAGAAGAGAAAATAGGTGCAAATAGAGGCCCCCAGAATTCAAACTGTTACACATACAACACAAACGTCTGACTTTCCTTTCAAGGGGTTACCTGGGCTAATCTTTGCTGATTAATGCTTGCACTTTCTGGCCTCGTGAACGCAGATTTAATTAGCTATTCGGAGGACTAACAAGTGGATGTTATTTCTCTTTCGGTTGGCGAGAGGGAGATGG
>NC_051412.1:13034652-13035167 GCF_015228065.2 Penaeus monodon
AGGAGAGAATACTACCAAACGTACTACTAAACACAAGGAGGGGGAGAGCAAGAACTACCTCAAGAGAGAGGGACCAAAGAAGAGAGGGAGAAAAAGGAAAAACGGAGATAAAGATCGCTCTTGCCTCACTCTCTCTTACAAACTGCAACAACCGGTTTTTTCCTTCTTCGTTTCAGACTCCTTTTCCAATGTTGATTTTTTTCCAGGTAAGACATTTAATTAAGAAACCTGAGGCACCTGGCGATTGGAGTAAACACTTCAGCCAACAAGATTTACAAAGAATAAACAGAAAGAAAGGAACGTAAGAACTCCAGATGGAATAAAATGTTTGAGTGATCAGTCGTAGAGGGTGAATATTTTATATGGCTTTGAATGCATAAAGGTAGGAGTGTATTTGCTAATCTATATATGAATACATATTGTTATGTGGAATGTGTAGGTAAATTCCACACATAAACATTCGCTCATGTATAACTACACAAGTAGACACGTTCACAAAGAGACACACATGCACC
>NC_051412.1:13035582-13035850 GCF_015228065.2 Penaeus monodon
CCCTGAATTCTTCCCCCAAACCAGGTGTGACAAGTGATTTCTTGATCCCTTCCTCACTCACCCCCCTCTCCCCTCCTTCCCCCTTTCTTTCCCTCCCACCCCCCTCGGACTCCCTCGAACTCGTCCCTGGCCCCTCTCCCCCCTCCCCTCCCCCCACAAATCCCTCAAGGACGCAACCAATCTTCCTCAGCACTTTGACAAGAGGATTACCGTGGTTCATGTGCTGTTAAAGTTGTGGAAGCTGCTGGCGAGATTCCGGTATGCGACA
>NC_051412.1:13036515-13036689 GCF_015228065.2 Penaeus monodon
CAGGAGGAAGGAGCGGTGAAGATTGGCGACAGTAAGGGAAATGAGACAAAGAAAGGGGTAAGGAGATGGCAGGAGACAAGAGGAGGAGAAGGGAGGAAGAGAGAAAGGAAAGAAGGTGAAAGGGGATGGGGATACAAACCCAGGGGTGCGAGAGGAGGAAAAGGACACTCGAAC
>NC_051412.1:13036868-13036998 GCF_015228065.2 Penaeus monodon
GTACCATTTAACCCTCAGACGCTTGCTCAGTGATCCTCGGCGCTGATAGATAGGCGAGGGCCGGATCTGACAGCCGGAATTCCCGTTTCCTGTCCGCTACCTCGGGAGATTTTTTGGGATTCTTTTGTTC
>NC_051412.1:13037304-13037382 GCF_015228065.2 Penaeus monodon
TTCTTTTTGTAGAAAATATTGTTGATGTTTATTTGAGTGGATGATGTATGTATTTCCATCCTCTCCTCGCTGTTTGTC
>NC_051412.1:13038074-13038220 GCF_015228065.2 Penaeus monodon
TCGCCGCAGCGGTCAACCACTTAGGGGGGTGGGGGGGGGGTTAAGGGGGTTAGGATACCTACGTTAAGGAATTTAATATCCCTCCTCCAGGCGTTACTCATCAGCTGATATTATAACGCCGGCGTCATTCCTATCTCGTCTCCGTC
>NC_051412.1:13038852-13038975 GCF_015228065.2 Penaeus monodon
GTATTAGATTTATTTGATCTACTTATATCATTTTGTTCTTTAATTGTACATATACATTTGCTGTGTTCTTCGTAATTTCTTATCGTTGTGTTTGGACTTAACTATTTTCAAGTACATAGGTAT
>NC_051412.1:13039048-13039428 GCF_015228065.2 Penaeus monodon
CAGCTGTTTTATCCTTTTGTTTTCTCTTCCCTCTAATCTTCTTTTATCTCTCTCATTTCCTTTAACTTATCTCCTTTCATCATTCCCTTCCTCTCCTAATCTTCATTTACCTTTCACATTTTCTGTTATGTGTCTCTTTCCATTATTCGTCTCTCGTCCTCTGTCACTATTACATTTCTCTGATCCTTGTCGTTCCTTATTTCCTTTCCCTTTATTCACCTCTCTTCCTCCTTCGTAATCCCCTTGTCTTTCTCTTCCTCTTCTTTATTACTCTCTTCCTTCCTCATTCATTTGCATGATTGTTGTTTCACGAAGAACACGACTTCCACTGTAATCCCTCTTATCGCATTCATTCTCTTGCATTCGTAGTCTCTCTCTCT
>NC_051412.1:13039790-13039960 GCF_015228065.2 Penaeus monodon
ATTCATCCAGTCTCTCGTCTACGTCTCTAGCTCTCGTAACTCCTCTCGATTCCCATCTCAATGTCGCTCTTTCTCATCCGACCCCGTGCAGACCAAAGGTCGTAAACCGAGCGTAACGCGTAGGTGGAAAGATACAAATTCGAAGTCCAATTCAGATAAAGGCTGTGCAC
>NC_051412.1:13040008-13040125 GCF_015228065.2 Penaeus monodon
AAAAAGGCACAAAGTCGTTGGAATATGAGGACGTGAGAAGTAAGGCAGAGAGATAATGAAAAGAGCAATGAAGATAATAAAGTCAACAAAATGTTCTTTGGAATTCGGTCCCGCTTG
>NC_051412.1:13043086-13043243 GCF_015228065.2 Penaeus monodon
TGGCACACATCGAAATCATTCCAACCAACAATGCAAAATTCACGCGCAGTCGAACGCCCGTTTGTGGATCGGATGCCGGATTCAATTAAAAAAAGCGAAGAGAAAGAAAACGGACGGGGAGTTATGTCCATTGTGTTTGAGAGAGATTGATCACTTC
>NC_051412.1:13043390-13043796 GCF_015228065.2 Penaeus monodon
GTGGCTATAGGTCAGTGTGAGTGAATGAGTGTGTAAGTATGTCTGTGTTATTGTGTGTATGTTTTGTTTAAATGTGTGGGAGACTGCACATGTCTGTGTGCTTGAAATGTGCACGAAATAAAGATAAAACAGGAAAAATAGTCCACTATATGATCCGACAGCATTAAGATATTACACACACAGAAATAGCAACAGGCGCTTTTGTCCGTCAGCAAATAACATCTGCGGGTCCGAGCGGCCTCGCATCCACTAGCCTTACTGTCCAGCGCCGCCAATAGCATTTCTGAATAGCCGCAATAGCCCCGGCGTTTCCCCCTGTCTTCAGCAGCGGTGTCGAAACCCCACAAAAGCAAGGGCGGGACACATAGATTAGCGGGTTCTTTGATCTCGTCTTCTCCAGGGCTTC
>NC_051412.1:13043891-13043994 GCF_015228065.2 Penaeus monodon
TGCAAGCCGATAGCGGGAGTATGGGATGCTTACTAAACTGATGCTATCTCTCTTCCGCTGTTCTGAAGGGGGGGAAGGTCGTAGCTGCGTTTGAGCGTGTGAT
>NC_051412.1:13044352-13044508 GCF_015228065.2 Penaeus monodon
GTATCTGTATCTCTCTGAACCTTCCCTCTTCCACTCTCTCTCTACCCTTTCCTTTCCACTCCGCTCCTGCCTAGACGCCGAAGCTCCCGTTGAGATAGTCAGGCAGAAGGAATCCCCCGATGGAATCAAGATAGACGTAGAGTCAGGTAGAAAAGT
>NC_051412.1:13044572-13045302 GCF_015228065.2 Penaeus monodon
GGGAAGGTAGATTATCTTGTTACATCCTAACAATCTCCTTCATTTTTTTTTCTCCAAAGACTCTTATCCTTCCATCTGACTTAGCTTCTTTTATGGTTTCCTTTAATTTTCCTTTGTGAAAAAGGCTGACCTCAAGTTAAAACCTATGTTTCCTCTATATAATACAACGCATATGCATCCCACAGTAACCCGAACCAGCGGAACAATTCAGCATAAATCCAAAATACTTTATCCTCATAACCATGCAGGAAAACCCAGCAAATCCGTCAACATAAATCCTCAACCCAACATATTCGTCCACAGCAGCTTGACACAAAACACACCGCGCTTATAAAGCACTCCGGCTTCCCTCTCGCTCTCCCGAAATCATATAGTAGCCCCGAACCACTCGATCATACAGTAACCCTCTTCCGGCGGCGATAACATCAGAAACAGAGGAGATCATGCCAGTCCGGAATTGGATTACTGGGCTGAGCTTCCATACAAACGTGGCCGCTTCACTGGGCTTGCGAGCGTCGATAGCTGCCTGGTGATGCGTACGTGGGCGCTCCTATATACATATATAAATACACAGACATACGCGCGTTAGTTCATAGGCGTATATCATTGATGTGCGCATCAGTGACTGTACGCGTGTAGGGCGCTTATGAAAGTGGAAATATACCGTACATATATGTATATGGAAATAGGTTCCTGCTTCGCGAGGCACGGGAAATTATATTCGGTAAAG
>NC_051412.1:13045427-13045582 GCF_015228065.2 Penaeus monodon
GCAGGGACAGAGAGATACAGAAAGACAACTGAACGAAATGTTGAAATATAAGTACAGGTTGGGGGAGGGGTAGAGAGGGGAGGGCAGAGTGAACAGTAGTAACCCAACAATCGGGTCAAGCGGTGAGTGGGGGAGAAGGGGGGGGGGCAAGACAG
>NC_051412.1:13045631-13046774 GCF_015228065.2 Penaeus monodon
AACACTCATTTTGCCCTGAAAGGAAGGGGATCGGCGAGTAAGTAGCAAGAACATGATTTAAGAAGACAAGCATACAGGGAGGGAGGGAACAGCTTCAACGGACAAAGGAAAAGGGACTTTATAAAGGAAGGAGTTGGGAAAGGAGGAGAGGACAGAGAGAAACGATTGGAGGGGAGAAGAAGAGAGAAATAAGCTATTGGGGAGGAGAAGAGGAGAGAGAGAAACGATTGGAATGGAGAGGAAGAGAGGTAAAACGATTGGAAGGGAGAACAGGATAGAGAAAAAAGACTAAAAGGGAGAAGTGAACTGAGAGAAGAGTAGCAGGAGGGGAGGAGATAATAGAGATAAATGATAAATAAATGATTGGCATGGATAAGAGGCTAGATACATATGAGTGGAAAGGAGAAAGGGATAGGAAAAAACTAATGGAAGAGAGAAAAAATAAGTAAACGATTGAGGGAGAGAAACAAATAGACAAAAACGACCGGAAAGGAAAAGAGGATAGAAAGAAATGATTGAGAGGCGAAAAGGAAATGAATGAAATGGAGTAAAGGAGATAGAAAAATGACTGGAAATAAGAAGAGGATGGAGAAATGATAAAAAAAAATATAGAGAAAAGAATAGAAAGGAGAAACGAGAAAGGAAATAAAAGATAAGGAGACGTGATTGGAAGGGGGAAGAGAATAGAGAAAAACGAAAGGAAGGGAGAGAAGGATAGAGAGAGATGACTAGAAAGGAGGAGAGGGCAGAGAGAATTAACTACAAATACGAAGAGCTTCGAGGGAAGTGGCTGACAGGGGGAAGAGGATCGAGAGACAAATAGAAAATATCTTTAACCACATTTTGCAACAATGAAAATGCCACTGAGTTAGGATTATTATAACTGTTAGACTCACAAGTAAAAATAATGCTCCTTGGCATCCTAACATTGTACCCAAAATTACAGCGCCCTTCATTTGCGTCTATACAAAAGAATCGGTAAACAATGCAGTGTAACCAGGGTATTAATTAAAGGTCCTGTGCTGTAGAACTGACTCTGTTTGGCGTAGCTAGGGTATGACGTAATAAGAATGCCTGTAAAAAAAAGTGAGAAATAGGGGTTAACGAAGCTTTAAGTCTCATAAATATGAATTTAGATATATT
>NC_051412.1:13046938-13047065 GCF_015228065.2 Penaeus monodon
AGGCTCCTCCTGCAAATAGGATTCATAATGGAGCAACAACAGTAAATACAACAGCATATGAAACACAAATCTACTGATAAGTGTTGTTATGTGTTTGTACTATGATTATAACGAGAACAGGGCATTG
>NC_051412.1:13048846-13048998 GCF_015228065.2 Penaeus monodon
CAATCAGCAACTGGAAAGATTGTTAGAATTCTGCTGTTAAAATCCACTTATTCGCCTTATCTCCCTCCCTTGGCCTTTCCTTTTTTCTTTACTTTTACACCCCTCCTTCCTTCCCCTCTCTTTGGCCTCGCGCGCTAAAACCCTTTCCACAA
>NC_051412.1:13049304-13049469 GCF_015228065.2 Penaeus monodon
CAAAAAGAAAAAAACATAAAAAGGCTTTAAAACCACCGAGTGAAGAGGGAAAACGCGGGAAGCCTGACAACAGCGATTGGGGATCTTGACAACAAAACTTCCCCTCGGTCTCGATCCTCTGAGAAACAGAGTGAACAAGAACAAATCGAATTAGGGATAATCTCT
>NC_051412.1:13049888-13050211 GCF_015228065.2 Penaeus monodon
AAGCCTCAATTCCACAAACCATTTGAACCAAACGCAAGCCGCTCCTTCCTCAGGTCGTCCACGGGGTAGCGTTTCCGTGTAGGCCTATCTTTTAGTCTCTGTTGATTTTGAAGACGAACGTGTTTGTCGAGTGAGCGCACAGGGTCTGTTGACTCTTTTCCTCGAATTGCAGGCATTGTTATGTAAGTAAGCCACGTGCTCTCTCTGTCAGAATGGCTGAGAGAAAGAAAGAAAAAATGAGGGAGAATATTTGTTGTTATTTGTTTTTCCTTCTTCCGGTGTTGAGACAATTTTCTCGCTTTGATTCTGATATCACGGGGGGA
>NC_051412.1:13052826-13052996 GCF_015228065.2 Penaeus monodon
TCCTTATTTCACTCTCCATTTCTCTTATCAGCCCATCAGTCCATCCATCCATATCTTATAATTCCCTCTGCATTACGGACGCCATTAAACAGAACAATCCATCGTCAGGAGCCAATTAATTCACCATCTCTTGTCACACTCGAGATCAAGACCTTTTAACACGTCGTAAA
>NC_051412.1:13053109-13053226 GCF_015228065.2 Penaeus monodon
TCGCTGCGTCTTGTTTGCCTCCGAAGGGGCAGCATCTCGTCTCCGGCCGTGGCACTGGCACCGTATCCTTCGGCATCTGTCAGGAGGACCTCGGGTTTACGTCTTGGAGGCGTCGTT
>NC_051412.1:13053679-13053973 GCF_015228065.2 Penaeus monodon
TCTTCAATTCATTCATCAAAAATCAATCGCGCTAAATCTACAACTTCTTCATTTGCCTGACTGAAACCTCCCCAATAAGTAATTCCCTTCCCCTTACTCTCTTATTATTAACATAGCCTGGACAGCCTCTCCCCATTTTCTTCTCTACATGGGAAGAAAAGGCAACAGCGATATAGCAAAAGTTTGGAAAGCTATTTGAAAAGTTCCCGAAAAAAGCGAATCGTTGTTTTGTAGTTAAGGGAAATAGCCTTTGTCGGAAGAGGTGTTACAGTGTAGCGAGTAAAGAATGCCAAT
>NC_051412.1:13054284-13054672 GCF_015228065.2 Penaeus monodon
CATGCGTTCTAACAGATAAGCAGGCCGAGAGCAGCCAGCAGCAACTGCCGGCCGCCTGACCTGAATCCTGCAGAAGCATTTATTGATGGAAACAGCCGAACATTGGAGCGTAAATAATGATTAATTAGGGGGGGATAATGACAGGCAGTCAGTCAGCGGTGCAGTAATTGGGGGACCTGTTAGGTTTAATCGGAGATCAATGAGAGATTGGGAGAACTAAACATCGACAAGGAAGCATCTGTTGTGTTGTGAGACCGAACAGGTGGCGCGTGTGTTGTGCTGTGCTCGGAACAGGTGTCATGAGGAGAGCATGTGTATTTTCCTGTCCTTGTTAGTGAATGCCATTTACGAAATGTAGATTCTTTGTCATTATTTCTTTGCATCTTTC
>NC_051412.1:13054865-13055070 GCF_015228065.2 Penaeus monodon
TCTTGCAGTTTGGAAAACGAAAGAGAGAAAAAAAGAGACAAACACAGAAAATGGTTTTAATTGCTAACGTGTCAAAAACTACCCTGTCATTAGATACTTCGCCTGCGATACATATTATTAACTCAGCCTGATGTTAATTGATGATATATCTCGGGCCCTGGGAATGAGGTAATTAATTTTGGATGTACTGATTGTGCTGTAGTTT
>NC_051412.1:13055375-13056513 GCF_015228065.2 Penaeus monodon
TTAACAATATTCGACGAAAAGGTCACAGAACACAGCGCAAGAACGGCGTCTATTCCCCTCTACCCCCCCCCTCCCCCCAGGACATGCATTAGGGTGTTTTGAAATAAGGAAACGTACTCTTATCCTCACTTCTACACAACATTTCTTGCTCATCTATATTCCTATGTAATATTACACTATCAGGAAGCCCTTTACTTATAAGCTTTGTTTTGTAAAGTGGAGAGACACAACAACAAACACAAGAAAAGATTTAAAAGAAAAACGAAAATCGAGCTAAACTCGCTGTGTAAAGTCAATGTCAAGTTTCTTTCATATTCAAAATTCAAGAAAAAAAAATTGGTCTATAAATTGTAAAGTCTGTAAAGGTCTTGAAAACTTTTTGGATTTTGGCTATAGTGTTTTTTTCCATTTTTTGTTGCTCTGCCTTTTTTTTTTTGACTGGCACAGCGATGTAATATGGATGTTCTAAGCCTCATGAAAGCCAAAACTTTCTAGCAGTTGTTATTGCTTTTTCTCTCCCTCCTCCTCTCCCCTCCCCCCTCTTTCCTCCGCCCACTCCCCTCCTCTTTCTATCACGCGCTCCTCCTCTCTCTTCCACACTTCTTCTCCCCTCTCCTTTGCCCACTTCTTTCTCTTTCTTTCATTCTCTCCTTCTTCACTCTCTGTCTTCCCCCTCCTTCATTCTCTTCCCTCCCCTTCTTTCACCCACTCCTCCTCCTTCACCCCTCCCCCCTCCCCCTCTTCTTGACCCTCTCTTCACCCCCTCCTTGACCCCATCCCCCTCCTTCACCCTCTTGCCTTCCCTTCTTCACCTCCTCCTCTCCCCCTCCTTCACCCCTTCCGTGACCTCTTTTATTCCCTTCCCCCCTCTTCCTACAACCTCCCCCCATCCCCTATCCCTCCCTCCTCCACTTCCTCCTCCTTGGCCGTATCCTATTCGTCTCCTTACTCTATATCCTAAACTTCAGAATCTGTTAGAAAGAGGGGAAGGGAAGGTTGTGAAGAGACGAAAAAGGGGAAACTGAAGGTCGGAAGAGAAGGAGTAGACGGAGCAACGTAAAACAAATACTAAATTAAGTTAATGAGTGTGATCTAAAGAGGGAGAATGGAAAATGCAACAAGAGAATGGAAGAAGAAA
>NC_051412.1:13056602-13056837 GCF_015228065.2 Penaeus monodon
ACCAAAGAGGATTTTCCTGTATAGAAGACAGACGGAAAATATAAGGAAAAGAGAAAACACACACATGAAAAAGTTCTCTCACGTCTTGCTCCAACTTTGGGAATCTTAAAGACAACTGGAGGCGTTGCTAGAACACCTTATATTGTCACTTGTTGGGGAGAGCGGCCGGGGGAACTTGTAATTTGTTATACAACTTCTGCGTATGGGACAGTGGTTTCTAGGGGGGAATTACAGC
>NC_051412.1:13056955-13057153 GCF_015228065.2 Penaeus monodon
AACTACTTACGCTTTATCTGCTTTGATTATGCTCTGCTTATCGGCCCAACCTCGCGCTCACTTTCTTGTCTTAGAACCCCCATTCAGCGACCCGCACTACCCTTCTCCCCAAACCCCTTACCTCCTCCCCAACAATCCCCAGAATCATCCCCTCTTCCCCACCATCCCCTTTTCCCCAAAAACCCTACGAAACCCGTG
>NC_051412.1:13057183-13057655 GCF_015228065.2 Penaeus monodon
ACTCTACTCTACTCAAGGACTTGGTCTACTACTGCTCCTCTCCCTCTCCCCCATCACCCCTTTCTTCTCTATCATCTTCCCTCCTTTATCATCCCCCCTATCCACCCAACGCCTTTCCCCACCTCCCTCTACCCATCCCCATCTCCCTCTCCATACCCCCCCCCCTTCCTCACAACCTACTCACCCTACCTATCAAACACCCTTTCCCACCGCCGCCCTCCCTCCCCCTCCCTCCCCCTCCTTCCCCTCTCTCCCTCCCCTTCCCCTTACCCCCCTCTTCCCCCTCCTCCCCCTCCTTCACTCCCCTCCTCCTCATTTACCTCCCAACCTTCCTTCACTCTCCTCCCCCCTGCTTCACCCCCCCCCCTCTCTCGCCAGTATATCATGCCTCCTGCAAACAAACTCCCTGGCGACGAGGCGCTGACGGCTGAGGTTACGGCGCCGAAGACAAGCTTGTTGGTCTTTCTGTCTT
>NC_051412.1:13058190-13058328 GCF_015228065.2 Penaeus monodon
ACAAAAAGACAAACGAGAAGTAAAGAGACAAATATAAAATGGAAAAAAGTAGATGGATTATGTAATTAAAACAAGTAAGAAAGGAAAATAGATTAAGAGATACGAAACAAAGGAAAATTGAAAGAGCAGAGCTCAACC
>NC_051412.1:13058365-13058840 GCF_015228065.2 Penaeus monodon
AATCTCGCCCTACAAACAAGAGGAAAAGCATTAGCTGCCACAATTAATGGCTCAGGAGGGGTGCCATGTTTACAGTGCCATGTAGCCGTGGCACCTCGCCCGTCAAGCCTTTGTTTTCAAGCCCCGGGCGCCGAGGGAGACACTCCACAGGTCCATCCTGAAGGGGGAGGAGGGGGAGGGGAGGAGGGAGAAGAGGGAGGGGAGAGGGGGGTAGCTGGGGGGAGGTTGAGGGAGCTGGGGGAGGGGGGGGGGCGAGGGAACAGGGAAAGGGATCTTGGATAAATAATCTTGTCTTAAAAGTTGGTTAATTATAGCGTCTGTATGATTATCCGGATCGTTTCATCAGGGCAATGGACTCTAATGCGAAGGTAATCATATCGGTTTGCGCGGACAGTACTCTTCCTTTGTCACTTTCTATGAGGACGAAAAAGCAAAGAAGGTTATTATTACTTTAAACAATAGTACAGCTTATAAG
>NC_051412.1:13059106-13059181 GCF_015228065.2 Penaeus monodon
TTGCTCTCTCCTTAACTCTTTGCCATCTTTATCTACCCATCTATCTAAACATCTATGCAGCTGTATGTGTTTATT
>NC_051412.1:13059220-13059541 GCF_015228065.2 Penaeus monodon
TCACCCACCCACCCTCCCCTCCCCCCTCTCCTCCTCCCATTCTCCCCTCTCCCCTTTCCCCTCGCTTTCTCCCCCCTCCCCCCTCCCCTCCTCCCATTCTCCCCTCTACCGTCCATTTCTCCCCTCTCCCCTCCCCTCCTCCCTTTCTCCCCTCTTCGCCCCCCCCCCCCCCACTCGAGCTCTGATAGCCCCATCACAACAGCCTATCACGTATCGCCAGGCTCGTTACTCATCCCCAAAGCATCAATTACCAATGCACAGAGATCAGTCGTATTAAGCTCTATTAATTGCTTTGAATGATCCAGAAACAATTAAGCCAAC
>NC_051412.1:13059884-13060826 GCF_015228065.2 Penaeus monodon
TCATCCCCTCCAATCTCCCCCTTTCTCGCCTTCTCACTCTGTTATCCACCCTCCCTTCGTCTCCTTTCTCCCCCCACTCCCACCCTCCCCACGCCATCATCCCCCCTCTCCTCCTCTCCCTCCCCCTCACCCTCTCGTCACTCCCCTCTCTCCTCTCCCCTCTCCCTCATCCCCCTTTATCTATCCTATCTCTCCCTCTATCCCCGTCTATTCAATTCATTTAGAGGAATCGGAAAGGGAGGAGAGGGAGAATGCGATGGCGAGTGGGAGAAGGAGGGAAGGGATAACAGAAAGGGAGGTAAAGGGAAAGATGGAGAGTGAAGGACGAGGGAAGAAAGAGAAAAAAGAAAGGAGACATAAAAAGGTTGATTAAAAGGGAGAGAAGGTAAGGAGGAAAGGAAGAGGGAAAAGGAGAAGAAATATACAGAGGAAAGACGTAAATAAGAAAGAAAACGGGAGAAGGAGGGAAATATGAAAAGTGGAAAGGATGAATAGATAAGAAAAAAAAGGAAGGAAAAAAGAATTGAAGTAGAAAAAGTGAGAATTAAACAGAAACGGATGAGGGGGACAAAGAGTGACAAGTAAACAGAGGAAGAGAGGGGTAGATGAATAAGTAGGAAAGAGAAGAAAGTAGGATGAAGGGAAACCGGGAGGGCGAATAGGAAAGGAAAAGAGGGAAGAAAGAAATAAACAGAAAAAAAGGGGAAGAGAGGCACACGGAATTAAGAGATGGGAAAAGAGAGAAAAGGAAATAGGGAAAATAGGAGAAGTGAGTAGGAAAGAACGAGGGATAACGAAGAAAAATGAATAGGGGAAAAAGGATAGTCATATAACAAAGGAAGAGATGAAAAAGAGGGGAAAGTGTGTAGGGAAGAAAGAGGGGGAAGAGATGGAGACGTGAAAACAAGGAAATATTAATGTAAGATAATGCTATGAAAAGGT
>NC_051412.1:13061423-13061662 GCF_015228065.2 Penaeus monodon
CATAGCTCATAATGCTATAACACCGGAAAACGAAAATGATAAGAGAAAATCACGAGGAAAAATTAATCAAGGAAATTAAAAGATGAATTTTCAACCACATTTTTTTGTAATTACTGTTACCTGTGTGATTAGCAATCAGCTAAAATGGCATCCTTTCCCTTGATTATTTCAACCTTCTGATTATAATGAAGCAAACAAGAAAAGGAGTGAAAGAGACAAAAATAACTGTAACAAAACTT
>NC_051412.1:13062065-13062297 GCF_015228065.2 Penaeus monodon
AAAGGCGAATATTTCGTTTATTACAAATCAACTCTTCGTTTGGTTATCTTTATTCGTTAATTAATATAATGCAGACTTAGCGCATTACGGAATTCCTGAAAATGTGAAACAGATAATTTGGATGCAGGATTTCAGCTTCGGAATCCTGCAATCTCACGACAGTGGCTGGACATTGCAGAACGCGAACTCAGCATCAGTGAACAACTGAATGATACTCGGAAGCGATTTTGAA
>NC_051412.1:13062886-13063246 GCF_015228065.2 Penaeus monodon
ATAAATATTATAACTACTGTATGTCATTATGGTCATCATTTCTCTTACTACCAACAAATAGAAAAGCTACAGTAACGACAATGTAATTATATTAGTATCATTAGTGATATTAATAGTTATATGTTAATTCCCTCCCGCCAATGTGTCTGGTGAAACTGAAACACTTTGCAACAGCTGCAATGTGTGACAATCGAGTACACGGGAAGCGAGATAGGACAGATTAACAGAGGAAACCCAATAAAAAGAAGTCAACAGCTGATATAAAAGAAAAGGTTAGAGAGAATAAGATATTCGGTAGATAATGAAAAGTACGGGACGTTTGTGTTATCACTGAGAATTTGAGATGAACAAGGAAGCCTT
>NC_051412.1:13063762-13063938 GCF_015228065.2 Penaeus monodon
CCAGAATGACTCAAGAAGTCGAAAAGAATGCATATTGCCAGATAATGATAATAACGTTATATAATAATGTCTGAACTGGCCAATCAAATTACACCAAATTACACCTCATAACTTGCTAATGACTCAGAAAGTGTATTAAAGCAATCCACCTCGAAATTACGCGCATTATGCAAATA
>NC_051412.1:13065309-13065682 GCF_015228065.2 Penaeus monodon
TAAAGGACCACACAAAAATAAAATGGAAGCGAAAAATGAAAGACAGAAAGAGATGGAAGACGAAAACAAGCGAAGGCCAGACCGAAAGAACAGAAATTCATGGACAAACACACAAACATAAGGAACGAAAGACAGGAAGCGGAAACCACAAGATACGGAAAGCCATAACGAAAGACAGGGAGAGGAAGCCACACACGAAAGACAGAAGGCCACAACGAAAGACAGGGAGAGGAAGCCACGCACGAAAGACAGAAAGCCATAACGAAAGACAGAAACACGAACAACAACAAAGGCAGAGGAGAGGAAAGCCACCGACACCGGGAAACGGACTCGAGCAGAGAACCCGCGAGAGGAACAGCTGCGAACCCAACAA
>NC_051412.1:13065720-13065922 GCF_015228065.2 Penaeus monodon
TCCATAGACTAAGGGATAAAGGGGGGTCAGGTTGGGTATGTTATTGATATCCAATCCTCTATCCGCAGATTGTCACGTATTATTCCACGAAACGTTTGATAGCCGAAGACAGGAGGGCGGTGCGCGGAACCTGTACTTTGGCTGTCGGCTCAGATCTCGTCTCTTGGTGCGGGCGGGGCTCCCTGTTGGCCTCGGCATCTGG
>NC_051412.1:13066532-13066610 GCF_015228065.2 Penaeus monodon
ATACACAAAAAGAATGGTGAGAAAGAGAAAGGACCGAGTGGAGAAGAAGGGAAATGAAGAAGAGGGGTAAGGGTGGGT
>NC_051412.1:13067050-13067181 GCF_015228065.2 Penaeus monodon
ATAAAATTAAAAACCAGAACCAATATAAACGGGGGAGAAGTAAAAAAAAAGATCGGTTCTCGGGTCTTTTCATTTTCCTCCTGCGCTCGGGGCGGCCGTTGAGAGCTGCTCGGTAATCTCTCGAATCGGCA
>NC_051412.1:13067443-13067555 GCF_015228065.2 Penaeus monodon
AACGAGGTAAAGCAAAGAAACAAAACAGATCCCAAAAAGTTAAGAATATCAGTATTATCCATTTAAATATCATTTATGCAAAGTAATGAACATATACACATAGATAGATTAA
>NC_051412.1:13067805-13067901 GCF_015228065.2 Penaeus monodon
TATCAATTATGTAATATCTTTCTATGATACTGCTGTATTACTATCTATTATACAAAGTTATTATTTATAGTACGTTTTTATACATTATTCACAGTA
>NC_051412.1:13067980-13068671 GCF_015228065.2 Penaeus monodon
CAGCCTTATTTCAATGCATCCACAATCTAAAAAAACACCTCACCCTACTCTATTAATACAAGTACTTAAATGCACAGACACGAAAAGACATTAATCCCATAACATCTCACCATCAGCAAAATAGAAAAAATGCAGTAAACACAGGAGAAAACACACACACAAAAAAGGCAAAAACCACGGTGGTAATGAAAGCTGTAGCCCAGTAAAAGCCATAGGTCCAATATAGGAAAAAAAAGAATTGAAATTAAGCGAATTGCTGCACATTAATTAGAATAGCGAGCCCAGAGAATCGGAAAGAGAAGCGACAGCATGATGGGGACGAAAAATAGAAACTATGTAGGTAGATATAAGAGCGAGAAGGGAGGGACACAGAGAGGAATAGGGGTAATTGAACTTTGTAGAAGTAGCCATCTATGGGGTAGTCTGTTGGATTAAAAAAGAAAAAGGAAATAACTGGGGGATTATGGAATAGTCGAAGCTAGTTATGATGGTAGAAGCGTTAAGCGCTATGAGTATCTGCCTTTTCTGTCAGTTATAAATTCGCTCATGATGTCACAGAGATAATGTAGAAAGTGAAAGTTATGTAAGATTCTTTATGGTGCTTGTTGATTTGAGTAGAAAATGCAGTCCGAAAGGAGATATAAAAAAAGGCAAGATGTTAGATGAAGGCAGTTAGGTAGGATAAGGTAAT
>NC_051412.1:13069402-13069645 GCF_015228065.2 Penaeus monodon
TTACATAAGAAGCTCGTGTCGCAAAGTGTTTACAGCAATAATTGAAATCAAAATGCAGTTTACATGTCATGGAAATGGTCTACAGTACAGCATGTTTTTTTTTCTGTGTTGTTCTCTTTAGTATATTTGTTGATTTGATTTTTATTTGACACAAATTCTGGTTGTAAGATATATAAACCGCCAATTTTGTCAAAGTCAATTCAGTTAATGCTTCAAGTAAATGATATTTGTTTTATACCATGT
>NC_051412.1:13069686-13069873 GCF_015228065.2 Penaeus monodon
CGATTCATTACGTCACGTGAATTAGTAAATATCAATTACATATCATATATTGCCTCACTTCCTTAATCTATTTCAATCGTGTATCATCGAATGAAATGTATCTGACATCATGAAACGCGGCCTAAATGTGCTTATGTTTATATGCTTCTTTTACTGAATCGCCTTTTTTCCTTCTTTTCTTTTTTAC
>NC_051412.1:13070371-13070760 GCF_015228065.2 Penaeus monodon
CATAGGTTGCAAGCTCTGTGTGGCTAACTCGTTATAATCAGTTGAAATAATTTGCATTTTTCATTTAGATACAGTGAAATATCCCATTCCAGCCAAAGTTCGATTTTCTTGTCATTGTGAATCATCCTAACGCGGTTAATGATGCATACACGCTCACGCACAAACACACAACGACTGTGTGTCTCTCTGTTGGTGTGCGCAATTTACTCTGTTGGTAACCACGCCCAGATATTGACTGATTATATTAATTATGTCATATCGCCTTTATTGGATTCTTACGTTTCGCTCCTTTCCATCCTTATTCAATTAACAGGCATCGAAATAATTGTATTTCGTTTCAGTTTTGTCTCTCTTCCTAGAATAAGATTTGGCAGTCTTAATACCCCCCT
>NC_051412.1:13070796-13070897 GCF_015228065.2 Penaeus monodon
CATTCAGCCAAAAGGAATATCGTATGAATATTAATGTAATTAAATTGGTCCATTCAGCTGGAAGGAGCTCAGTCCGTCAGCCTCACTACCCCCCCTAAATA
>NC_051412.1:13071010-13071103 GCF_015228065.2 Penaeus monodon
TGAAGATATTAAAAAGGAGTAAAAATCTCTCTAATGGAACCCGGATGGTGACTTCTCCAGCCTCTCGTTGTTTCCGGATTGGTGAACGGCGAG
>NC_051412.1:13071154-13071530 GCF_015228065.2 Penaeus monodon
TCATTCGCTCCTCCCCTTACAGCGACTGGACAACTTTTACAAAATCGCAATTATTTTTATTGTTAAGCTTATCCCTTTTTCCACTCCCTCTCTTTCTCTCGTCTTTCTAAGAATAATTTTGATATCATATACGTTTATAGAGCATGGCTGAAAAGACGTGTGTTTATGCTCATATTGCATATGCTCTCATGGTTATATTTATGTATCCATAGTTAAGATTGTCTAAAGAGATCATGTTGCAACGAATTCAGTATCGTTGAATTTTCTATGTTATGCTTCTGTGTGTGTGCATTGATTCAAAAACAATTTCTGAAGTTTAAAACAATAGGTTTTCTGTCTTTCTTTTATACGCACTGTATCAGTACAGCATACGAAT
>NC_051412.1:13075404-13075538 GCF_015228065.2 Penaeus monodon
GGTAGCGTGATAAGCCATAAGAAACACCAACAAAAAGCATTAACAATTATTCCTAAGACAATCGCTGGATACCATCCTCTTCCCCTCCCCCCCCCCCAAATAAAAAAACAACAATCATAAAACACTCCCTCAAA
>NC_051412.1:13075633-13076146 GCF_015228065.2 Penaeus monodon
GGGCGTAACAACAAGGCAGCAATCTCCTCAGGCCAATCTAGTTCCCTGTAAACTCATCCTGCTTGAAAGCGCTTTTAACTAAGACAAGAGTAATTAGCCACGTTCGTAAAACACATTTTTCGAAGATCTTAAAAGTTAATGGTTATATGATTCCGAAATTATCCTCGGTAGTAAAAGGCACTCCAAAAATCGGCTCGTTGCATCGTAATCGCGCTACTGGAGCCGATAAAGTCCTGAATTAGGGTCTACACGGAGGGTAAAATGCACGCTTCCGCCGGTCTACATGGATGTGCGACGAGTGCATACATGTGCGTGAAATCTCATGTAGATTTCCTCTCAGTAGTTATGCGTTTACAGACGTCCATGGGTGATGGAGTTATGAAACACAGACACGCATAAGCACTTTTGAAAAGTATGTTGCGATGTGTTGTTGAGTTTGTGATGATATTTTCGGCTGTTGAGTTTGTGATGATATTTTCGGCTAGTTTTGTGCTTGTTAAGTCTTTAACGTGG
>NC_051412.1:13076282-13076817 GCF_015228065.2 Penaeus monodon
GTTATGTACTCTGGGGAAGCAGAAGAGGCCGGGGAAGGGAGGCAGGGGAAGGGAATAAGAGGGGGTGCCTACCACTCCAGAGACTTGCAAGTTTGCTAAGAAAAATGATCGTCTGTTGCAGAAGTTGCAAGCCGTAATTGGCCATTTCACTTTCAGATTGCAAGCCCCCTCCCCCTCTCCCACGGCCAGACTCGAGTTGATAGTTCGTATACGAGGAAAGAGGGGAGAGGAGGGGGGAGGAGAGTAGATGTCGACTGGGGAGGAGTGGGGGAGGGGAGAGAGAAAAGGTGGAGAGTCACCCCATCTTTTCCTTCCCATCTCCCACTGCACCAGAGAGGAATTGGGTGAGGAGACGGAGAACAAAAAAGGGGGGGAATCATCCCATCTTTTCCTCCCCATCTCCCATCGCGCCAAAGAAGAATGGGGAGAAAAGGAGGAGAGAAAAGACGGAGAATCACCTTACCTTCTCCTCCCCAACGCCCACCGCGCCAAAGAGGAAGCGAGAGAGAGCCACCATGACAATACTCACTCCTTG
>NC_051412.1:13076884-13077058 GCF_015228065.2 Penaeus monodon
TTATAAGTCGTTATCGCTAATGCCGGGAACGATTCGAAGAGAGTGTCGGGCATTAAATTTGTTCGCACTTTCCTCCCTCCGTTTTCTCTGGCGAATGTCTTCTTCGCCTCCGGGTCGTTTTCTTCGTCGGCGAATCTCTTCTCGATTTGTTTCCTCCTCGCGCTTCGCACCGGA
>NC_051412.1:13078366-13078513 GCF_015228065.2 Penaeus monodon
AAGAGTCAGAAGTCAGTCAGAAGCATAACATAAACAGACTATGTGACAGAACAAGACTTATCTAACTAAAGACTGACATGCACACAGATAAACAAAAGCCCACACGCATATACAAAGGCACAACAAAGCCACACACGGAAAACAGAA
>NC_051412.1:13080078-13080635 GCF_015228065.2 Penaeus monodon
GATCTAAAAATCTGTCGTCCGCTAATCGATGGTTTTGTCTCCTTTGTTCGGTGAATTAAGATGGGCTGACGATCCCAAAGGGGGAGAGGGATTTATCACAGGGGGGCTCCACAGGGGATTAATCATACAAGGAATTTACCGGGGGGGAAGTACCACAAGGGTTTGATCACTGGGCGTTAATCACAGGGGGTTTTCACACGGGATATTCACAGGGGTTTTTCCCGGGGTTTTGTCTTGGGGTTTGAGCTTGGCTTGATAGTGAACGGGGAAAAGGGGTGTGATGATCCCAGGGGGGAGGGATATAACAGGGGGTTTAAAAAAGGGGGCAATCAAGGGTTTTTTCGAAAGGATTTAAAGGGGGGGTTTCCGGGGGGTTTAGGAGCTTGGGTTTTTTTGAAAGAGGAGAAGGAGGAGGGGGAAAGGGGGAAAGGGGGGAGAAAGAGGAGGAGGAGGAGGGGAAAAAGATTGGGTGAAAAGACCAAATTTAAATTTTTTTTAGTAAATTTCAAACCCAGACAACCCCCCAAAACCAAACGTTTCCCTTTCCCCCCCCCTTG
>NC_051412.1:13080748-13080827 GCF_015228065.2 Penaeus monodon
CCCCAAAACCGTAACCCAAAAAAAATTAACAAAATTAACTAAAATTTTAAAATTTTTTTTAAATTTTTTTTAAAAACCA
>NC_051412.1:13081233-13081299 GCF_015228065.2 Penaeus monodon
CCCCTTTGGGTTGGGGGGGTTTTTTTTTTTTTCCCCCCCGGTTTTTTCCCCCTTTTTTTTGCCCCG
>NC_051412.1:13081996-13082209 GCF_015228065.2 Penaeus monodon
ATGGGGACGTAGAAGCAGAATAAAACACGAGGGAAAAATGTAAAAATCTTTCCTAAAAAAACAAGAGAAGAAAAAAACAGAAGTAAAATGAGATGGGGTTTTAAAGACATTTTTGTATTTATGTATTTTTCTTCTTTCCTTGAATAACTGCCACGAATGGGTAAGTCTCAAAAGCTGCGTCCATTATTGATGATTTGCACGGAGTCATGCACT
>NC_051412.1:13083029-13083418 GCF_015228065.2 Penaeus monodon
CGACCTATCCTTGTTGCACATTCCGTGTTCATTTTGTTTTACTTATGACGATTATCAACATGGCTTCCCGCAAAGCAATCTTATTATCCAACCAATCAAGAACTAATCAGCTGATTCATTCATCCATCTCTTCGTTTATCAAAACACTCATTCACTCGCCCGCTAAGCATTTATCCATTCATTGAATTACCCTCATACGTTGAAATCGTTTACCCGCGTCCTCTCTTCCTCCTCTTGGCTCTTGTCCCCTACATTTATCCTCCCTTCCCTTTCTCTCTCCTCTGTGTTCTTCCTCTGCCCTTCTCCCTCCCCTTTCATTCCTCCCCATCCCCTTCCTTGCTTTCCCCTTTCCTCTTTATTCCGCCTGTCTGTTTCTTTCTCTCTTACCT
>NC_051412.1:13083457-13083660 GCF_015228065.2 Penaeus monodon
TTCTAGCTCCTTCCTCCCCTTTTCCCCTACCCTCTCCATCTCACATTAATCTCTTTACCCCTACTCCCCCCCTCCACCTCTCCATCCTTCCTCTTCCTCCCCCCATCCCACTTTCACTCATCCCTCCAGCGCCCTTCCCCTCCCCAACCCCCCACCTCTCCCCAACCCCCATCTCCCTCCTTCCTTCTATTTAATCCTCCTTT
>NC_051412.1:13083738-13083861 GCF_015228065.2 Penaeus monodon
TCAAAGGCAAAGCGTCATGCAAGAGACGATCATGCAAAGCGCGCATTACCAGACTTAAATAATCTCCATGAGCGAGGCGGAAAGGGCGATGCAATGGCTTGACCTCATCCGGGGTTTCGGGAC
>NC_051412.1:13084454-13084776 GCF_015228065.2 Penaeus monodon
ATGCAATAATCAGCAATGTTGCAATGGAGGATCTGATGTATCAAATATTTTCTTGGAAAATGGATGACTGCAAAAAATAAGAAAATCTACTTGGAATTTTATATGACCTGAGAGGGTTCTAGGTAAATCAATTAAAGTTTCGCTGCAGTATGACCATGCAAATTGCAATGGGAAAATGCAAATGAAGGAAAAATAGAATGCTTTACGAAATACAATATCTCTAGATATATCATTATCTTGCAGGCTACAAATGCCCCGTATTTTAAACACAGTATTCTATTTAAATCGCCCCCCCCCTCACATCTCCCCCCATCATTCTTTC
>NC_051412.1:13084958-13085329 GCF_015228065.2 Penaeus monodon
CCTTTCCCAGCACGTGTAACCGGAGAGGTAGTTGCAATTGCTCGACAACAGTGCTCAACTTGTACTGTTGGGCAGACTTTGTGTGGTAGATTTTTGTTGAAAAGTGCCGAGAATTGCTCGTAAGCAGATACTTGAATTAAATATTTTTACGGGTTTTGATAATATCTGATTTTATATTTTCTAAAAAAAAAGTTTTAAGGAGATATTTCCCATCAGATAATGTTACTTATTCGAAGGAATGATGTCACTTGAATAGATTTATTGTAAATTTGTTCTTTGGTGATTCCTCCTTCCTTCGTTATATTACAAGGAATGTTACATATATTACAAGAATATGGGGTTAAATTCAACTTTTCTGGAATGTAGGATTA
>NC_051412.1:13085644-13085756 GCF_015228065.2 Penaeus monodon
TCACGCTGCGGAAGGATAAAACAGATCTATCCTGTCGCCATGCTCAGGATCCCCGTACGGAGTGAGCGGGTCCTAGGGAGGGGAACGGGCCTCTGCGCCCGTGCTCGGGCTC
>NC_051412.1:13087333-13087560 GCF_015228065.2 Penaeus monodon
CTTTTTGACAAATTTATCGAGACAAGTTACGTCTTAAAAAGGATGACGTAATATAGGTAATCCTCATCCCTATCTCCATAAATCCCTGTTACAAAAACTTACAGATGACGTAATAGATCAAACTACAGACAGTGATTGATATTTTACAATTTACAAGTGGGGTGTATATTCAACGATTTATAAACACGATAAATTCCTAAACTCTTCCGCTAAACTTGATAAGTCGC
>NC_051412.1:13087800-13087872 GCF_015228065.2 Penaeus monodon
CAAGAAAAATGCTTGTATCTCAAGGGGGCGATGTATCATGTATAATCTGCTCACACATTTACTAGCTGCAGC
>NC_051412.1:13088118-13088215 GCF_015228065.2 Penaeus monodon
AAATCACAAGAGGTCAGACTTCTTCAAAATGCAACGACGTCCTTTAGTCTCGGGGAGATAATAGAACATCGATCCTCCCTGGGGCGATCAGCACTCG
>NC_051412.1:13089568-13089700 GCF_015228065.2 Penaeus monodon
CTCTTGACGGGTCTTCACACTTCTGGGAAATCAGTGATTACGCCGAAGTCATCTTGAAGATTAGGCCTCGAGCGCGAGCGAGAAGGTGGGCAGAGGGTGATATAGGCCTATGTATTGTTTTCCTGTCTCCCT
>NC_051412.1:13092305-13092452 GCF_015228065.2 Penaeus monodon
GACCGGGCGTTGTAAATTCTTCCCCCCCCTCCCTCCTGCCCCTCTTCCCTGAAAAACAATTACGGAACTGAACTAATCCGAAGGTGACACAACGGTATCAATCAAGACGGAAACGCTGCTTAGATTCAGTACTTAGTGGCATGAAAA
>NC_051412.1:13093577-13094179 GCF_015228065.2 Penaeus monodon
GGGTCATTACGGGATCAAGAATACCATTGGACAGTGTAACGGAGTAAATTTCATTAACTTAAGTGACATCTACGATTTTAAGAAGCTGCTTACGATGAGGATAGCAAATGTTTACGTGAGTTTCCGGCGTCAGGGAGGGCCTTAGTCTTTGCCTTGATGGTTTATTTATGTAAATATACTTTTGTTTTTTTAAATACATTGCGCTTTTTTTCTTCTTCTTTTTTTTTGGGGGGGAGGGGGTGTTCTATTTTAGCGAGTTCTACTTTGGGGATTCCAATATATAGTTTTTGATTCTTAATTCAGTACAGACTTATTAGTAAACTGTGTCTTGTAATGATCCTAATATTAAAATATCACTGAAATGTTCAGAAAGTTCAAAAAGAAGAACCTGGTGAACTCTGAACAGGTTGAGGGAACGTTTTAACGAACAGCGTAGGAAAAGGGGAGTGCGAAAAAGGGGAAAAGAGGCGGTTTGGGAGAAAAAGGTAGATGGAAAGCGAGAGATTTATTGGAAGACGAGCTGTGTTTCCATTTTTTGTGTTCTTGGAAAATTCTCGTGTGTATTTTCTGTTATATTTTATCTCTTTGAACCTTTTGTTACT
>NC_051412.1:13094882-13095035 GCF_015228065.2 Penaeus monodon
CATCTACTCACTCTTTGTCATTCAGCCACACTTTTACTTCACCTGAAAACGACAAAGAGAGTGACAAAAAAGCGAGAGAAAGAAAAAAGGTGATGAAAGGATGAGAGAAAAGGAAAAAGATATTGTGACGTAGATGAGAAAAAATGGCTCATT
>NC_051412.1:13095139-13096004 GCF_015228065.2 Penaeus monodon
AGTTGGGTTGAAAAGGGAGGAGAGAAAAGTGCGTAGACTTTTTCCATGCGCTTTATCCTAAAAACCTTAAGGCCTTGACAATCGCCCTTTTAATGTCGAGAAAAAGGACAGAAAATGCATTCCTGCTTTCGCCGCGTTTTCCTTCTTTCCTTCCATTGGTCTTGCCCTTGCCTCCGCTCGCTCCTTTCCTCCGCCTTCTTATCTCCATTGCCATGCCCCTTATCGTCTTCTTTATCCGTCATCCCATCATTTATTTCTCATTTTTGTTCTCTCTCTCTTGTTTTCCCTCTTGCTTATCTCTCCCCTTATTCCCATTGTCTTACATTTTTGTTATCCTCATCTACTCCCTCTTACCTTTTTTTTCTTATTTCTAACGTTTCCTTTCTTTTTATCGCCTATTTGTCGCTCTTACCTTCTTTTTATCATATTTGCCTCGCCCTTTACCTTCTTATTTTCCTTGTTGTCCCAGTCTTTCTTTTCTATTCTTGTTATCGCCTTTGTCTCATCCTTCCCTCTTCCCGTGATCGTCTTTGTCTCAGTCTCATCTTTTTGTTATCGCGTTTGTCTCACTCCTACCTTCTTCTGATTATTCCCATTGTTTCACCCTTGCATTCTTCACATCTTGTTATCCTCATGCGCTTCATTTTACCCTTCAATGGGATGCTTCTTCTGCATGTTGAATTTCTTTTCTTGCGATCCAAATTTTGCCGGAAGTATGACTTGCAAGCAGAACTGTTTGTTCAGGTAGTTCTATGTGCAATGCAGGGGAATTAGAAAGGGGGCAAGAAAGGGGAAGAAAGCAAAGGGCGGATGAGAAGAAAGAAGAAACATAAGGGGCAAGAGAAATGAAACAAAACAACAGCTT
>NC_051412.1:13096064-13097281 GCF_015228065.2 Penaeus monodon
AGCACACTTTTAATTATATGTTTTCTTTCTTTTGCTCTCTAAAACCAAAGCAACGCAGAACTTTCCCACAAGACACAAAATCATCGGGGGAAAACATCGGGTAAAAACACCACTCAGCCTGTCTCGACCCAAGACATTCTTGAGAAATGATTTTGACTATTTTCTTTTATAAGAGAAATAAGATAAATGCTCCCCTTTCTTCTCTTTTTCTTGTTTTCACCTCGCAATCTATCTTTTTGTCATCAAAATATCTACAAAATACACGTTGTCACGATCTTCCATACGCTATAAGTATGTATGTTAGCTACAGAAATTCAAATATCCTATCCTTCAAATAATTCTCAGAACACATGAACAGAAGAATAACGCATGAGAACTCTAACGTTCTACAAATCATAGCAGTTGACTTGACTACATGAAATTTTATCTTCCCCTCGCCAGAACCCCTTTAATATAACCCACTTTCCTGCCTCTTAGTTGATCAGATCCATCGCTAGAAAAGAGAGTGTGTTTTGCTCGCCAGTGCTGTATGTGATAAAGATTTGTCCCCGGATGTCAAAACGGGATTGTTATTTGTCTGATATAAAAACAATATATCACATATTATTGTATCTGAGTTGATTTTGATTGCAAAAGGATAGTGTTTTTTATCTTAATCATGATTATGTTAGTGTTTGGTTCAGAGTACCTGAGTATTACAAATTATCTGTTGATTGATTGAAGTTATCTGTTCTCCGAATTGATGTCATTTGTTGGCATGCTTAATGATTAAGTCTTAATTAAGCCTTACTGTACCATTGTATTATACCTGGTGGATGATTAATGAAAATGGATTAAGGCGCACAAGAAAGACAGGAAGAAGAAACAAAGAGGAAAAATAATAATATAAAATGAGCGTTAATTCTAAACTTAATGCATGTTCTTAATTAACTTCTTTTTTTTAAGCTCGTCAGTGGTCTGCCTGATGAAGCATGACAAACACACGCACGTAATCCAGTTGGAGTACTCTTGGCGAAGGAAAATGGCTGCGCACTCTAACATGCAGAAGTGCGTGACGTTTCGATAACACGACACTACGATTTGGCTGCTCCTCGAAATTGCCTCTGTGTCAATCAAAAACTATGTGGCTATTAATATTCAACGCTTTTCTTAAAACATTTGGGGAGGGGGGAGGGGATGTAGAAGAATTCCGAATATTTGATGAAAGCGCGTTCTCT
>NC_051412.1:13097379-13097598 GCF_015228065.2 Penaeus monodon
TCCCCAATCTCTCAATCACAACCACACAGCATGCAACCAGCGACAACCCAAAATATCCACACACACTCAACCACAAAGCCCCACGTGCAACATGGCCTCCACCACCTCGCCGACGGCCGGCCTCCACCAGGCACAACAACGTGACATGGGTTGACATTCCAACTTTAAGCTGTCATTACAACTTGTGGCTCCGACGTCTTCTGAGAGGTTCCCACACCA
>NC_051412.1:13100769-13100967 GCF_015228065.2 Penaeus monodon
TCATTTAAAAAAAGAAATTAAAATAATAATGATGAGAAAAGGGAGAAAAAAAGGAAAAAAGAAAGAAAATTGAGGTAAAGGGGGAAGAGAGAAAGGAAAGAAGCAAAAAGTAATGAAAAATAAAAAAAAAAAACAAAAAAAGGGATGGAAATAAAAAAGGGGGGATGGGATAAGTGAAAAAGTGAGAAATAGCGAGAT
>NC_051412.1:13101165-13101381 GCF_015228065.2 Penaeus monodon
ACAATGAAAAATCTGCAAGAACATGAAAGTTTTATGGATGAGGAAGAGACTGAAATAACAGTCTAAATAAAAACAAATTGAAGGAAGTAAAAGGCAGAAAAAGGAACAGCGACAGTGAATAAATGGCGGCAATTTTGCTTATAAAACTTTATGAGAAAAGTTTGGATAAAACAAATCTAGCGTATAAGGGAATTAATGGAACCCGACAAGATACAC
>NC_051412.1:13101942-13103360 GCF_015228065.2 Penaeus monodon
CGAAAATTTTACGTTCTGTCTGCTGTTGCGATTAATTTTCTCCATCTTCCAATAACTCTTATTTCGCTTCATTTTCTTCCTCCTACATCTTTGCGCCCTGAACTTGCTTTCTCATAATTCTTTAGCCGCCTCTCTCCTTTCCTCTCTTCACTCTCTTTCACCCTTACTCTCTGCTAGCCTCATACTCTAATCTTCCCTTTTCTCTCTCCCTTCCTCTGTTCCCTCCTCTTACCCTTGATGACCCGCGAAACCACGAGAAAGTTGTTCAGAAGTCTGCAGCTCATTTTCTAAACCTCCTGCACTACACTCCTGCACAGCTGCCCATATCCTCCCCAAGTCCTTTCGGAGTCTTCCCTACCCGGCCCTTCCTATGTACCCCCACCCCATCCCGGGCCATCCCAAGTCCTCTCCCTCGCAATCCATCCCAAGTCCACATACCCCAGCATATCCCAGCCCGTCTCAAGTCCACATACCCTAGCATATCCTATTCCATCCCAAGATCACATATCCCAGCATATCCCACCCCATCCCGAGTCCACATACCCCAGCCCTTCCCAAGTCCTCATACCTCAGCATACCCCACCCCATCCCGAGTCCACATACCCCAGCCCTTCCCAAGTCCTCATACCTCAGCATACCCCAGCCCATCTCAAGTCCACATACCCCATCATATCCTAAAGTCCCCTTCCACCTCATCCTATCCTAACCCATCCCAAGATCCCCCTCCATCCCTGTCTATTCGATGTCCCAGCGACCCTCCTCTCCAACCCACCCCAGCTTATCCCAGGCTCGCCCACCTCAGCCCACAGATCTTCCCACATATCCCACCCCAAGTCACCTCACCCCAAGGGATCGCCCAGTCACCTCACCCCAAGGGAACCCCAAGTCACCTCACCCCAAATATATACACCCCAGCCCATCCAAAGCTCCTCCACCTCAACCCATACCAAGTACCACCAACCCCAAGGATACCCTAGCCCATCCTTAGCTCCCCCACCCCACCCCAGCCTAACCCAGGCCATCCTAGCCCCCCCTCCCAACCCAACCCCAACCCATCCCTACCTCCCCCACCCCAGCCTAGTCCAGCCTATCCTTAGCTCCCCCTTCCATCCCTAGCTACCCCAGCCCCCCATCCCATCCCACCCAACCCCAGCCCATCCCTAGGTCCCTCCACCCCAGGCAGCTCTAGGCAATCCCTGCCCCCCCCCCCCAAGGTCCCCCACCCCGCCATTCCTCTACCTAGCCAAGATCTTACAGATAAGTTAACAGCAGTTCTTAATAGCAAAACTTTAGTCGTATTACTAGATCGGGGATGTGGATTTTCCAATGAATTTATTTTCTCTCGCTTCTTCCCCCTCCCCACCCCCCTCCTCTCCCTGGAATCTTTCGTAGATAAGATATTTCAAAGGAGGATTTTT
>NC_051412.1:13103920-13104011 GCF_015228065.2 Penaeus monodon
ACGGAAGTGTTCGATTTTCCGCAGTAGCTTTCAGTCAGTATTTCATTCGGATTTAAATGTCAAATACCGGGCGGTGCAACATTCCACTAAA
>NC_051412.1:13104306-13105143 GCF_015228065.2 Penaeus monodon
AAAATTTCCTTCAGTCACAACCTTCCACCTTTTCCTCTTCAACTAATTTCAAGCAGCTTCCCAAGATCAGTCAAAGACAAAGATGTATATGTCAAGATTTCGTGCAAACTAAATACGCTTATGATTCTCCTGAATGCTTATGGAAACAAGGTCAAGCGGAGTAGATTTTGATGGGATAGATGCTTTATAGATAGTTCTGTAAACTACGGTACTACGAGATGGTCTAGCGAGATCAGTAGAAAACACGTTTGGCCCCTTTTTTTGAAAAAAAAAACGACCAATTTTAACAAACTTAATTACTCTTTAAAATATATGGTCTGTGATTTACAACTTTCCAAGTGCTGCTGAACCACACACAGGTATTAAGACCGGCGACACGGAAATAGCAAAGTTTTGGACTATTGCAATATCAAAATTTTTAACAGGGCCCTGGGGAATGGTTTGCCCCGGCTTTTGAACATAATCCCTGTGATGCTGTGAAAACCAAGTAATACATAGACAATACCTGATACCTTTGGAAAATCATTTTGCACAGATATTTGGCAAGTTGTGTGTAATATCTATATCGACGTCTACCTTAAATAACTGTTCTCTTCATTCTTTAGGAAATGAAATCAGCAAATCAGATGTAAAGATACTGAATAATACATTATATTATGGCATATCTGAGTCATCATTAAACTCATCACACTGTCTATGCTTAACGTTACGATCATCGCTATTGTGATATCTTTTATTGATTTAATACTAATTTGCATATCTATAAATTTCCCATTGGTTGGGGTAAGGACAAAGAAAAAACAAAGGGTTTGGGGTCAAGACTTGGGAAAAGGGGGG
>NC_051412.1:13105218-13105297 GCF_015228065.2 Penaeus monodon
TGTACGAAGCAAGGCAAAGTTAATGGCGAAGGAAAGTTTAAGTAAATTAACCTTTCCTTGGATATCAAAAACAGAAGTG
>NC_051412.1:13107039-13107412 GCF_015228065.2 Penaeus monodon
TTTTCTTTTCAGATCCACATTTGGCCAAACAAATAATGAAGCCCTGAATGCTTTATATATATTATCTCTCTTTCTACTTATATGGTGTCCTTAGACAAAGAAAAAATGTCTAAACTTTGTAAATCTTAATCCACGTCGAGTCTGAAAGGGACGTTCACGCACGCCACTCACACACTAATCATGAAATCCCAAAGAAAATCCGGCACAAATCCACAAATAAATGCGCTCTTTCCTAACTTCCCGACAGACAAAGCCCACATTTATAAGTAGACAGAGCCCCCCCCCCCGAAGGAAAGGGTAGAGGAAGCAGCACAATTAGTCATATTTGCTTCGAACTTCCTTCCTTTCCACAAACGCCAACGAATTAAATGCA
>NC_051412.1:13107665-13107862 GCF_015228065.2 Penaeus monodon
GCGTTCGAGGTCCAGACGAATAATGTATTTCCAACACCATTACTCTTGAATTACTCTTTTGCAATTTGGCATCTGAATTTTTAATCAATTTGCAACCGTGTAATTTCATTGCAGCATCGCGCAGTGTGATTTCTCTTATTCAGGACCGACTTTATAAAGCTTTGTTCCCTTCTCGCTGCTGAACGAGAGCGAGAATG
>NC_051412.1:13110437-13110644 GCF_015228065.2 Penaeus monodon
TTCTTTCTTTTCTCTCACCTCTATTCCCCGGAGATCAGTGCAATAAGACAACAAAGCTGATAACAAAAGTAGCAAAGCTGAAGATTCTGAATAGGATCTCTCGTCTCTTCTGCAAATGATATTTTCTATTCCGAAACTAATATCCGTCTTTCGCAGCTGTATATGAGAGCGTAGACTTTGGTATTGCTATGTTATTATTCTCACTTT
>NC_051412.1:13111145-13111842 GCF_015228065.2 Penaeus monodon
TCTTTTCATACCTAATACTGCTGTTATCTTTATTCCTCGTATCTCTATTTACTGTTATTTTCTTATTCTATCTACAATTCTTCCTCTGCCTCCTTTTTATATTTTCCTTTATATGTTGTTTCTATATTTCTTTTTAGTTCTTGATTTTTTTCATGTCTCTTTCCCCTGTTCATTTCTTTATCTTCTGTTTTTGTTTCTATATTTTTCCTTCCATGTTCTTTCTATAACTCGTTCTATCTTCTTACACCTTCCTCCTCATTCTCTCATACCCTTCTCTATAACCTCTTTCTCCTCTGCTTCTCATTTTCTTTCTGGTCATTTTTCCTCATTTTCCTCCTTATTTCCTTCTCGTGATTAATGAACCTCCCCCCCCCCCCTTCATCCCTACTCCCCCATGTATGTTACAGTGGCGTCGGTTTTTTTCTAATCTAGTGTTATCATAATTTTTTATAGTTTATAAGTTAATATGTCTTCTTATCTCTCTGTTTAAAAAGTTCTCTTGTTTTAAAAATTCTCTCGTGATTATTTTTGTCTTTCCCCCCATCTCTCTTCATTACATATCTCTTTGCCTCTTTGTTTATTGTGTATTATCTCTACTCTTTTTGTTGTATGCATCTACTTCTATTTTTATTTTTTTAGCCTTCTTTCTGTCTGTTTACCTGTCTCTTTGTTTTTTATCATCGATAGATCCCCCACT
>NC_051412.1:13112112-13112669 GCF_015228065.2 Penaeus monodon
TCGCGAGGCCGTAACCAACTTCTCTCGCCATTTTATCTTGGTGATTTAATGGCAAACTTGTATAAGACACACTCCCCCCCTCCCTCTTGTGCCCCCCTCCCCTACTTCTGGCCCCCCTCCCCCGAACCTCTTCCCTCTCACCCCCATACCCCCCCCCCCCCCCCCCCTCACTCCTCTCCCTCTCCCCTCCTTCCCTACAACCCCCTCCGTCCCACTCCTCTCCCTCTCCCTCCCCTCCTTCCCTTCAACCTCCTCCCTCCCCTCTGCCAACTCCCATACCCCCCCCCCCTTTCTCCTTCCCTCTCCCCCACTGATGTTATGGACTAGTTAGTGATACTACGCTACCCCCCCCCCCTTCCCCCGGCCCCTCCCAAGTCATTTTTAGAAGGGGTGGGGGGGATCCGGGAAAGGGGGTAGGATCTGGGAAGGGAAGGGGGGGAGGGGGTACAAGGTAGGAGGACCGTGTTTCTTGCGTGGAATTATGACTTTATAATGCAAGCAAAGTTTGGTTATTTCAATTTTATGACCCATACTAGATAGCTGACTTATCGAGGTAC
>NC_051412.1:13112865-13113062 GCF_015228065.2 Penaeus monodon
TTCATAGCATAATGTAATGAAACGCACTAATTGTCTATTTGTATATCCATTTCATTTTGTTTGTCTTTCCATTCAGTGATCTCATATAATATGAATAAATGGCTGAATAATTGGCTGATAATAAGAGGAAATAGCTAGAACTTTACTGAAATATTGCTATAAAACCTGAAACACACGTGGTGTTGCAGTATATTCAA
>NC_051412.1:13113200-13113365 GCF_015228065.2 Penaeus monodon
CTTCGCCGCGCATGAACCTCTGGCCTTTTTCCCTGCTTCTCTCTCATGACAAACATCGACTATCCATAATTCCTTTTGTCCTCAGGGAAGGTGACGCGACGGCCGAGGAGATTGTCATAAAACACTTCTTCGGCGCTGAGGGAGATCGATGCGTTCGCTCGTAGT
>NC_051412.1:13113413-13113481 GCF_015228065.2 Penaeus monodon
CAATTCAAAAAGAGCTTACTGGGTTTTGTGAATTGAACGTTTATGGGATAAGTTCAGTTTCTCGTCAG
>NC_051412.1:13113835-13113987 GCF_015228065.2 Penaeus monodon
CTTTGATGCGTTTTTTTTTTTTACGTTTTGCTCTCTGAGGAAGAAAAATGGAATAGTAAATTCTATCAGACGAATTTCTATGAATCTCTATACCTAACATTACCATTAACTCTCGCTTTTTCCTTCTAAGCAAGCTCTCGAAAGCAGAGTGA
>NC_051412.1:13115539-13116039 GCF_015228065.2 Penaeus monodon
GCGTTTCCACCTCAACATATGACGTACCTGATTTCCTTTTTCTGTGCATTAATGATTTTCGTCCCTTTCATCGTCGTTGTGCCGGAAGCGACACAAGAGCCTCGCCTGTGACGTCACACCGCATTCTAAAGGAACAGAAGTTGATATCACTACGGCAGTATGGATGAATGAATAAACAGCTACGTAGATAAGCGGACCAATAATATGTTGTATTCATAGATGTATTTTGCTTTTACGGTCTGTCGAATTCCATTTCCATTTTGATTTTGTTGGCCTTTCTCTTAGAAGAGAACGGGGTCAGAGAGACAAGGCGGGACGGCGATCGTTTTCGTGTTTACAAAGAGTTCTTTCATGTGGTTGGCTGTCCTGTGAGCACTCACCTCTGATTAACATTTGCCTTTAAGTGCAGCGGTGAGGGAGAAAGAGAAAGAAACAGTCAAATACTCACAAAACACGTACACACACACACGCGCGCGTACATGCTTACACACCGCTCTCAA
>NC_051412.1:13116479-13117129 GCF_015228065.2 Penaeus monodon
TAACTTGACCACATCAACAAAAACCATCGATAACCCCCTCAACGCTGCTGCTGCCTTCACTGATTTACACTAAGGCCTAGAGTCGCGATTCAATCATCTTTTCGAACATACTCCGCGCTGCAGTCTTTTTTTTTCTCACCATGGCAACAGCGCTTTCAAACAAATAGCTCAAGAAGACTCTCCAGGCCAGGGTGAAGTCCAGACCGGGGTTTCTCAAGTGTTTTTGATAGGCAATTCCTGCACCGGTGACCTAAGGCAGGAAACATATTTACATTATATTTTCATTTGGTCTCATCTACCGAATCTGTTTGAATTTTACTTCGATTCCAGGATATGTGCATCTTGATATTTCTGATTTCTCGTGCAAAATGTATTTTAAATGTTTCGTACACTAAGCATCTTTTAAACTTGTTTGGGTTTTTTCATTTTCTCCTTTTTTCCTGGAAACATTCGCTCCTTTTATTGTGTATCTTCGAAGGTCACTAACTCCTCCGATGCAGCCGGATTTACGTTGCCATAGAGAAATTGGCCAGTTAACTGTTGCCTCCAATATATCATATTTGTCAAAAGCCTAGTTCGACTTCAAATAAGTTTCGCGGTTGTAAGTGACCTTTAACCTTTCAAAGAAACATTTAAAAGGAACTGTTTAT
>NC_051412.1:13117537-13117719 GCF_015228065.2 Penaeus monodon
GTATCGACTTCAGAGCACCATATAAGAATCTTCAAACGTCTCAAGATTAAAAAGAAAGAAAAAACGCTCGAAAGGGAATCAGAAGTTTGCCGGCAAGCAAAACCCCGAAAGGTAAGAACGAGCGAGAAGGAAAAACAATGCCATCCCTGATCCAGGTCTTGAATTGGCTTTGTAGTCCTTTG
>NC_051412.1:13118118-13118381 GCF_015228065.2 Penaeus monodon
AATATATATATAAACACCAGAAAAGCAAAGAAAAATGTCAAGAACTTTACATCCAGCAAATTGCCTGGTTGGCTCGTGAATTCCGAGACGGGCGTCCGGGGAGACAGCAAGCAGGAGGCCGAACCCTCGCGGCCTCGGGCGCCGTCTGATCGGCCGAGAAGCTTCCAGGTCCTCTTCAGGATTTAGCTCTTCCTCGCCTGCTGTTGTTCGCGGGCGTCGCCGAGGAGGAGGAGGGGGCGGCGTCAGAGACTCGGTTACTGATG
>NC_051412.1:13118852-13119125 GCF_015228065.2 Penaeus monodon
CAGGCATAGACGGAGGCAAAGAGAAACTAGACCACACTTTGCTTCCGAAATCTGCGAGGATTCCGCTGCTGCAGATCCCAAAGACGCGCGGAGACACCTTCAAGTCAAGGCAGTTGGAATAACAGGGACTCGGTTGGCTTCAATAGTCTATTTAGCTCAGTCACAGTTTCGAGATATTTGATTCGAGTCTCAGAACATCGAGTGAACTTGACTGAGGGGCAAATAGGGGTTTGGTGTTGGACAGGTAAACGATATTTTCGTTGTATATGCATA
>NC_051412.1:13119166-13119986 GCF_015228065.2 Penaeus monodon
CCCCCTCTGTATCTTTCTCCTCTTGCGCTTGTTATTATCCCGATAATAGTATATCAGAATGAGTTTTCTCCTCGTCTTTTGAAAAGAAAAGAAAAACATCTGATGAAGGGGTTGCTCCCCCTACCCCCTCCCGTCACTGTATGGCGAAGACACGAAAAGGCAGATTACTTCAACATTTTCCCGTTCGGTGCCGACTTATCTTGTGTTAATTATGAGAGTAAAAGCGCTCTGTTTAATCAGGACTTAAGAAGCGGTTTGAATATCAAAAGAACCAGGAGAGAGAGACCGTTTTCTGACTAGGGTTTACATCCGCTGTGGATATTTTATTAGAGTTAGCATATTTTGCTCCATCGCTTGAAGAAGCCTTTGTCAGTTGAAGAGAAAAATTGGCTGGGTAAGGAGGCACACGAGTAGATAACATTTAAACGCTTTTCTCTGAGATATTTTAATTAACTCAGTATGTTACAAACGCATCCTCTTTGTTCAGTATCTTTTTAAAGTGATTTTTTTTATTAACCAGGCATGATTGCTAGATTCTGTGTGTCAGATATTTTTATACGAATATAACAACATCGACAGGCGTGTGGGTTTTGGATCCGGCTAAGTTCTCTTCATTAACTTTCCTCTATTACGCATTTTATTGTTCATCATTTCATAGACAGAACACACGTGTACGCTTGTTTGTCAGTACATATTCAAAGATGTAAATTAATTCGTGTAAATGAGATTTCTGAAATCCGCTCACCTAGTAAGAGAAAGAGTGGAAAAGGTAGATTTGTAGACAAACGTAGAGGTTTATAAAGGAATCTGATATAAATAC
>NC_051412.1:13120048-13120119 GCF_015228065.2 Penaeus monodon
ACCCTACAGGAGAAATAAGGCCACCAAATGGGACTCCTTGATGTCATGTTCGCGCTAATTGAAATAATCAC
>NC_051412.1:13120149-13120355 GCF_015228065.2 Penaeus monodon
GTTATAATGAAAACCAAACCTAATTTCTTTTCGGTGTAGTTGAATACTCTAAGGCCAGTCTACCGGAGTCGACCCTTCAAGCAGAGGAATTAGCATAGTTTGAGGTCTTTTCCCAGAGTCAATTAAAGAAAAAGGGAGAAAAGGAACTCGCGTTTGGCCGAAGATTTCTGCCCGAGTTGGCTCTTTCTCTCTATAGAGTCGCCCCC
>NC_051412.1:13120506-13120645 GCF_015228065.2 Penaeus monodon
GAGTATAAAAAGAGTCAAATATGTCACGTTAATCAGAAATAGATTAATTGGAAACTTGTAGCAGGAGAGAGGAAGTTGTGGACCTTGTGTTAATGGCTTTCTCTGTGATTTGTTGGCTCAGTTTTAAAACCTCAGATAT
>NC_051412.1:13120918-13121164 GCF_015228065.2 Penaeus monodon
TTGAGAAATCTTTTTGAATAAAAAGATATTTATATTGTCTTGGCTTCAATTATTCACGATAACAATTTGTCAGTGAGAATGTTTATTTTGGTATAGCGACTAAAAGTCCTTAAACATTAGATAAAAGTCCTAAATGACACCATAGCATTAATATCACTCTGCAACATGACACAAGGGATCTAGAATCAAGAAAGGATTTTATCTCAAGCTGCCATTGCGAGATTAAAAACTCGTTTCAGTAATGTA
>NC_051412.1:13121418-13121509 GCF_015228065.2 Penaeus monodon
AGTGTTAAAAAAAAGATTAATGATAACAATAGCAGTTAATTATGTTAGTAAAGATCATAATTTTGATTTTCAGAATGTTTGATAATTGCAG
>NC_051412.1:13121728-13122041 GCF_015228065.2 Penaeus monodon
ATATATGTATACGTGGATAGGGGAATGATGGGTTGTCTTAACATAAATGTCTATTGATCTAGTATGATATTACACACTGAAAATCCTCGAAGTTTCAAGATGATAGAACACAGTTGAGCGCTGTGATATTTATATTACCGAGTTCTAAAAGAAAAGTTTGTACACAAGCAGATAAACAAGGACACCCAGTTCGTGGAAGTATACGAATAAGTGATCGAAGACAATAAACGGACGCAGAAAAACAAATTCCAGGAACAAACGACAACGCGACTGAAGATTACCAATGCTCAGTATTACAATAATATTCGCATTG
>NC_051412.1:13122079-13123220 GCF_015228065.2 Penaeus monodon
AACTGGTCTTATTATTATTATCATTTTCCCCTCGAGTTATAGGTTCGTATCTGTAAGCTATCGTAATTTCCTTCTTTTTTTCCATTTGTAGATCCAGCACTAAATCCTATAGAATTATGTTACATGCGAGAAGTTGTTTCCTCTTTATAATTTTCCTGAGTTTCCTCATCTGCCAGATAGATTACGTAAGTGTAAATAAATCATTTACAACTACGGATGATGAAATAATGAATGAACAAGGCAAGTTAATAAACGGAATTATAAAAGTAAAATCTTACACATAAAAACACATTATAAATGATAAATCAAACTGACGAATAGAAAATAAAAGCAGATTATTTATCATCTTTTCTAGACTATGATTATTGATATTACACCTTTACTTCTGCTATTAGACTTACGTAACATAGCCAGTTTCTTTCATCTTTACATCTATAAATAATGAAGATATAGTTTGTTCCCAGATAATACGAAATCTTACGATGAACCGCGAGGAAATTTCTGTGTGGGTTGGTACAGGAACCGGCTGATTGCATTTTGCTGCTGGTTCGGGGTAGATGGCTTTTTTAGGGGGGGGAGGGGGGTAGATTCAGATTTATTAGGGCAGATAATGACGTGGTTATGGGTAGATTAAGGAGGTAGTTCCCGTTTAGATTTTATTTCTACTTCTATGTAATTTTTTTCTCTACTATTCAAACTTCTTCCTAATATTTATTTTTACTGTAATCGTATTTTCTAATGGATTTTTTTCTTACATTTTCTTATATTCGCGATTTATCCCTTCTCACTCCTCTTCAACATTAACTGAGCCTTTCCTTCGACCGCCCCCCCCCCCGCCCACAACCCCTCAAGATCCCTCGAGCGTCTGCCAAGGAACTCTGCAAGAACACACCAAGTCTCGCAGCCTCGACCCAGTCTCATTCGCTCTCTCCTTATGTACCCGCGTAAATAATTGATCACGCTTAATTAATAACTATCAATAACGTGCCCTGGGAGCGTGTGGACCGCTGGGGGCACGTCTGAAAGTGTGTGTGCGTGCGGGGGGGAGGGGGGACGGTGAGGTCCGTGGGGGGCGCAGGAGGGGTCCTTTTGGTGTCTGAAGGAGTTCGTCTTAGCGGGGTTGGTCCCGAGCGTCTCAAGA
>NC_051412.1:13123251-13123656 GCF_015228065.2 Penaeus monodon
TCACGTGTTCGTCTCAGGACGCGGCACGTGGCCGGGGCGCTGACGCACGCGCGTGCACGGCGTCTGGCACGTCCGCGGAAAACGCAGGCCCAGGTGTGCGCGCGCGCTGTTGCCTAGACGCCCACATGCACACACGCACGCACACGCAGACACGCGCGGCCACGTTCACATAAAATAAGAAGAGAAGTTAATTTTTCCTCTCTCTCTTTCCTTCTTTCTGTGTTCATCGCGTCGTGCCATTTCGTTTCGAATGTGGAAATCCTCATCTCTTAACCGCCACGTAACTGAGCAACTCATTAAAGATATAACATATTTTTTATATCATTTATTCAAATCCGAAACTTCAGTTCCGGCTCCTCTTCACGATTATTTACATGATCTGTTATTCATGCTTTTCGAGCACTG
>NC_051412.1:13123706-13123826 GCF_015228065.2 Penaeus monodon
CTGTAGGAGGAAGACGAATAACAAAATGGAGAGAGTGAAAAACAGAGAATATTGAGAGGAAAGCGGCAAGGATGCAGCCACGTTTCGGAATTTTTCTTGGTTTTAAAGCCTGCCTCCTTT
>NC_051412.1:13123931-13124105 GCF_015228065.2 Penaeus monodon
GCTCGAACCTTCTTCCAAGACGTTCGACTTCCCTCCCCCATTCAAACCAGCCCCGGGAGGAGCACTCCGGGGCTCTTTGTTCACGGAATCTCGACACCTTCTTAGAAAAACATTGCCAGATGCCTCCAGATTTCAAATTCAAGTGAAAAAAAATATGCAGATTGTGTGGGTATG
>NC_051412.1:13126505-13126639 GCF_015228065.2 Penaeus monodon
TGAAGATTTTCATAACGTCTTGAGAACTGTGGCAAGATTCCTTAAAGAACCCGAGCTCCGTCCTAAGGAGGCCGCTAATGACGGGGAGCAGCGCGGGGAAGAAGAATTTTTAGTTCTCTATTCCGACGCTTGGC
>NC_051412.1:13127424-13127659 GCF_015228065.2 Penaeus monodon
AAATTTTTAAAAAAAATAAAAAAGGGGGGAAAATTTATAAAAAAGGGGAAAAAAATATAACATTTTTATAAATTTTAAACTTAAGATTTTAAAGAACCGAGGGGAAAGGGGGGGGGGCCCAACGGGCAAAAAGGGGGAAAAAAAAGAAATTTTATCTCTTTGAGCCCTTTGGGGTTCCTTCCCCTCCCCTTTCCCTTCCCCCAAAAATTTTTTTATTCTCTTTCCCTTGGGCCCC
>NC_051412.1:13128958-13129164 GCF_015228065.2 Penaeus monodon
GAGGCGTAGGGAGATCCTTATCAAGACGCCGGCCTTGATAAGAGCCCTTTAGGTTCGGCTGATTAGGCGAGACCGGCAAATCAGTGTCTGAGATCGACCTGTACTGCAAAAAAGGAAAAAAAAAAAATTCATCATCTTATGCGACTCTTGTCTTGTTTTCGTTTAACCAGTGATCTGTTCTTGGTATGTATAGTAGTGTTTGTAGC
>NC_051412.1:13132392-13132615 GCF_015228065.2 Penaeus monodon
GAGGTGGGGGGGAGACGAAATGAAAATAAGTGGGGAGACAATAAATATAAGAGAAGAGAAGAAAATGAAGGCGATTACGAAGGAGTCGAGAAAGAAAATGAGGCGGAGAAGAAGAAGAAGAATTAGGAGAAATAGGAACATAACAGACGAAAAGCGTGAGAAGGGAGAGACATTAAGATAAACGGAGAAGAGAATAAAGTAAAGAGCAGGAAAGAAAAGGAAG
>NC_051412.1:13132735-13132862 GCF_015228065.2 Penaeus monodon
TGTTAGAGAAGGAGGGGGGAGAAAACAGAGAAATGACGTCAAGACACAAATGATCGCGCCTTGGAAGAAAGGGGGAATAAGAGAAAAGAAGAATAAACGGGGGCAACGGAGTGGATAAAAGGACACC
>NC_051412.1:13133005-13133409 GCF_015228065.2 Penaeus monodon
TCCGGGAAATACAACTAAAACTGCACATGAAAATAAGAAGAAAAAAAATATCGATAAATAGATACACAGCTAAACGGAGAGATGAGAAAGAAAATCGGAGATCAACAGAGACACAGGCAGACAGAGGGATAAAGAAGAGGAGGGAAGGAGACGATAACAAGAGCACAATGTCTCGGTGAAAACCTTATATAAGACTTCCTTTCTTCTGTACCGTCGTGGCTCCGGCAGAAAATTAATATTAGGCTCCTTTGTCCTACCTGTCTCACCTTTTTCTTAACTAATTTCTAGACCAGGTGGTGCCTTATGTCTTAAAAGATGATACTAAATTCACCCTTCGACATCGCCGCGTCTTGGGAAGCTTCACTCCTTCTCTGAAGCTTTATCAGTGGCGAGCAGACTGGGAA
>NC_051412.1:13137473-13137849 GCF_015228065.2 Penaeus monodon
TACCTGCAATAGATGTATGAATTTGTTATGTGAGTTGAAAGCTGACTCTCATTCGTAATACTTTGATAACTGTCTGTTTTACCCTGTGTTTATGTCCTTTCAATAATAGATGACAGTAAACGTTAGCCGTTATTCTGACCGACTGTCACTCTGTTTATTTGCATCCACATTATGTAAACTTCCATTTTTTCAATCACTATTGTCTATTGATCTATCTATACATCATTTAAATGTTATCTCTATATATACACTTATCCTTCCTTTTCGATCATTGTATCGATATAAATTCCGTATGCTTTTAGCCCCATAGTCTTGCAAAGGAGAGGGGAAAGTCCGAAATACGTGAGGAGGCAACGAGGAGAATAAAAGCGTAATT
>NC_051412.1:13137975-13138066 GCF_015228065.2 Penaeus monodon
GGTATGTGTTCGTTTGAAATGGAGTCACGTGACTCGGAGATCACGTGTGACGGTAGAAGGGGTAAGACTGGTCCGTAGATTGAAGAGGACT
>NC_051412.1:13138986-13139137 GCF_015228065.2 Penaeus monodon
ATACAAGAAGATAAAGAGAGCGATAAGTGGAGAAATCTTAGGAGTGAAAGACTTTTTGTGAGCTCCCTTTCACGTGTCTTAAAGGAGGTTCGCGATTTTTAGAGCAACGCGAAGAAAAGGAGCGAGAGAGAGCAAGTGAGAGATAGAATGT
>NC_051412.1:13139215-13139323 GCF_015228065.2 Penaeus monodon
AATGGGTAAAGAGTGAGAAAGAGATTGTTTTCTTTTTATATGTGATGTAGAAATAGGTTTACAAATGTGACTTGAAGGTAATATTATATTTATGCACCGGAACAAATG
>NC_051412.1:13139413-13139670 GCF_015228065.2 Penaeus monodon
GACTGCGTAAATAAAGCCAATTACTAAACTTTAAGTACACTCTTCCCCATTTTCTTCATCCTGGTAGTTTTCTTTTAACTGTTTTTTTAATTCTTTTTTTTCAAACATTCGTACCCATGGAGTGAACCCGTTACACTCCCCCCTCCCCTGTCAAAAAAAGGACGACTAGGCAACTCCGTCCTTGTGTCTACATGGCGAATCATGAGGGATTTCCATGAGAGGATCAGGTGTCTCTGCAACAGAATCAATTGCAGACG
>NC_051412.1:13139799-13140329 GCF_015228065.2 Penaeus monodon
TTCTGTTACCTGGAACTCGCACCCGCCTCGCTTTCCTATTGGTCCGCTCTCGCCTCTTAGGAAGTGACGTCATTCACTCCGGACCTATCGCGGTGCTTGATATTCTCTTAAATGACCAATTAGAGGGCGAGACACTCTTCAAGCTGCCCAATAGACAGCTTCCGCATAATCCACAGGATATTTCGTAAACTCTCGACGCCGGAGTCCGAGATGTACTCAAATGTTTTTGTGGCTTGATGCAGGACCGAGGCGATGCTCAAATATTCATATAATCCCAGACATCTCATTAGTATTCGTATTTGACTTTTTTTCCACGAGCGCCATTTTTCGTTACACTTTTGCCCGGCGAGAATACGATGACGTTCTAAATCCCCTGTAAAAAGAATCGATCCCATGAGCTGACCCCTTTCGCGCGGCCCGCGAGAAGCGACGAGAAAATGCGTGATGGCCGACTTTCCCATCTCCGAATGGAAGAAATAAAAACTTGGAGAGTAAAATATCGGCACCTAACACAGCACTCATACGAAGAC
>NC_051412.1:13140369-13140851 GCF_015228065.2 Penaeus monodon
TCTAAAGGGAAATCTAAACTGAAAAAAATACATACAAATACCAACTCTCGTCAAGGTAAGCACCGCTGGAGTGCCAATGCCTCCGCTCTATCACAAGGGGCATTCAAAGGGCATTTTATATCCGCCATTCACCGTGATAGATGCCAACCTGCTTATCGCAAGAACAAGATATGATAAACGGCAAGGCATTACGGTCTGACGCGCGATTTTTTACTTACATCGCGTGTGCACAAGTTGATTACTGCCACATCATTATGGAAAACGATATTTATTTCGGTTCAGCGTATTTTCTGGTTAACGGCCTTTGAATATTCATGGAATGCTATTTGTGGGTGTAATTGGTTATCTGTTTATTTATCATTGTGTCTACATCCCCGCGTGTTTGTCTGTCGCCTTCTTTGTTTGTCTGCTTGTTGTTCTATAGAATTATGAATTTTGGAGATTGATAGACATATGTAGACTGGTAGATGTGAACAAAAAAT
>NC_051412.1:13142282-13142621 GCF_015228065.2 Penaeus monodon
GTCTTTCTCCCTTTGTCTTTTTCACGCAGGTTTCATTTTTTCCCTCAATCTATGAAAAGACGACAAAGAAAGTCCTTCGCCATTTTTAACTGAGCTCAGACGCCAATTTTTAATCTCCGTTTCATCTTATCTTCTTTGTTTTTATCTCTATTTTTGTTCTTTGAATATCTTGCCTCATTTAATTTTTGTGTCTGGTGGAAAACGAAGAAGGAGGAAGAATATTTTTTTTTATTATTTACCTTTTTTTAATATAACGATTTTTTTGGGTGGGGGGTGGGGGGGGGGTCGTGGAGGTTGTTTCTTTGTTGCTCTATTTTACATCGAAGGTAGAAAATAAAG
>NC_051412.1:13142703-13142800 GCF_015228065.2 Penaeus monodon
GGGGGGGGGGGGCTTGGAGCAAAAAATAATTCGCTACAAAGACTTCTGGTTTCATTGTCTTGCCATGAGACGGTGTTTCGCTGTTGTGGAATAATTC
>NC_051412.1:13144329-13144869 GCF_015228065.2 Penaeus monodon
AGCTTCTAACCCAAAGAAACATTTTTTTCATCGTGTACTCAATGTCCTTTCTTTGTCGACACACTTGCTTCTACTAACTCTTCTGAGAAAAGTATAAAACCATGTCACTGTTGCGTAATCCATTTCTACAAAGAGGTATTATTTCCTAATACAACTCTGGCTCTTAATGCCTTCGTTTTCAGACTGCAATCAAGCCTCATTGCGCTCCCTTTTGTTGTTAGAAATTTCTCCTCTTCTTTCCAACATCATCGGTGTATTAAACAGCAGGGAACGAGAAAATTTATGCTATAAGTGCCATACCCTTTGTCACTTAATTAAGGATCTGAATCAAGTAGTAGGTAGTACGTGTTTATAAAGGTGATTTAATAGACACAAGGTCCAGATTATAAACAGTGATTTTATTCTTTGAGGATTTTTAGACCGGCAATCCCGGAGGGAAAATCACACGCACGAGGAGATGAGCAAAAACTCTGATTCTACGTAAAGGTACATGGATAATCTGTATTTCATTTGTTTATAATGGTAAAACTTCACTCAGCA
>NC_051412.1:13146247-13146527 GCF_015228065.2 Penaeus monodon
ACCCGAAGACAATGCCGTCCGTCTTCTGATACAGAAATGAATAGCAGGAATGAAAATAAAATTACAGACAACCCCACGGAATATTCCTTTTATCATGCCACGCGAATTTCAGTGTCAGTATAATATGATGGAGATTTATTATTTTTGTTTTCTTTCAACAAAACATCAAACATAACATAAAACAGTCTACAATTTTCTGGCCACATTCTTAAGAAATGTATATGGTAATACTGCACAAACTTCTGTACCATAATTCAGTCATAACTGAAAAAAATGTGTG
>NC_051412.1:13146630-13146999 GCF_015228065.2 Penaeus monodon
TTGGAAGATAAACTGGTTAAAAAAAGACATCCTAGAAGTCTGTGATATATGAAACTACTGAAAATACCGTAGTTGTTTATAATGTTCTTTGAATATGCCCATAGTAATGTTAACGTGTATCTTTTTAGTACCCCTTAGCTCATGGCTGTATATACACTTAAGAAATATTTCCTCGAACTGCAACTACATATTATTATGAGCATGTAATATGATGATCCCAACTTTAGAATTATAACGTGCAACATGCAATGTCGAACCTGAACAAGATGATATGGGAATCTGATACAACAGACGGGTAATTGAATGTAACATAATTCTCTGATCCTCGAGGAAGGAGATTAATTTTGTGTCTTCTCAGGTACACGATGC
>NC_051412.1:13150261-13150493 GCF_015228065.2 Penaeus monodon
AGAATTGGTAACTACATTTCATATATGAAAACACGAATAAATCCTTTTTTTTCTTTTTCATTAGAATGCCATTTGACTCGCCGTAATTTGGTCTAGCCACTACAGTTAACCTCCACAGAATGAACAGTGTGACAATCTAATCAGTATGTATCTCATCGCCACCGGTAAAAAAAATGGGTCAAACATTTAGGTCTGGAACAATTTTGTGGAAACAGGGATCTGCGGACCATTA
>NC_051412.1:13151263-13151327 GCF_015228065.2 Penaeus monodon
CACTCGGGCGTGGAATAACATCAACGGCCACATAATGGGAGAAATTACACGAAGTTTAGATAAT
>NC_051412.1:13151358-13151428 GCF_015228065.2 Penaeus monodon
TTTGCTTTTGTTGTAATGCTTAAGCTTATTCTTCAAAGAGCAAATCATAATTATTTACCTCTGTCTGACG
>NC_051412.1:13152751-13152984 GCF_015228065.2 Penaeus monodon
TAGCATCTGCATAGTTGAACCACAAAGTCCAAATTCCCGGCTCCCAATTAAAAGCGAAACTCGATCGATATCCAACCATAATCATCTCCATAGATTCTCCCATACATTCCATTCCCCGCAGAGGACGAAGCCGGCGAAGAAACAACTGAAGGAGAGAAATTAAAAAACCGTTTCTACCTGACGACCCCGAAGAAACGTTCAACCTTGTCTGAGAACATAAGACGTGCATACGG
>NC_051412.1:13153186-13153687 GCF_015228065.2 Penaeus monodon
TTCCCCCTCCCCCCGCCAACACACTCACACAGAAGGAGCGGGTCTTCCCAGCCCCACGTCATTGGTATGCAACTTGCAGCGATGGCTAGCTGAACGAAGTTACAGGCTCCCTCTACCAGCGTCGCCTCACAACACGTCAGCCAATTCATCGGACCGCCACTCATGCCCCATGAGGCGCAGGGTGGGATTCATGGGGGGTTATGGGTGCGGGCAGGGGGGAGGAGAAAGGGAGTAAGGAAGGGGAGGGGGTTATGGCGGGGAGGAAGGCTAAAGGGAAAGGGGTGTTGTTGTGGGTTATGGGTGAAGAGGGACAAGAGAGGGGCGGGTAAGGGGCGGCATGAGCCATGGGGATAAGGCACAGGGAAGGGGTGAGGTAAAGAAGTCATGGAGGAAAAGGAAAATAGGGGCATGAGACATGGGTGGTGGCGCATGGGGTCCGGCCAGGCAGCGGGGGACGAGTTGTAGAGATACAGGGTGAAGGGGTCATGGAGGGTAAGGGTG
>NC_051412.1:13157374-13157571 GCF_015228065.2 Penaeus monodon
CTTTCAATCAAATTGCATACCTCATTGAAAACTGTTAAGAAGAAGACTAGCTTACAGTATCAACTTGCCCACAGCCATAAACCCTTACCTTTCTTTCCTTCGTTTCGCTTCTTCTTCCACGAGGTTCCTTTCGTGTTTATGAGCTGTTAGTCTCACATCGTTTACTTTTATTCACCACATCTTAATATACTATACGT
>NC_051412.1:13159106-13159492 GCF_015228065.2 Penaeus monodon
CCCCCAAAACATCTAACATATACTATATCTTTGCTTTTCCTGTTTTTCCAATTGCATACCCTTAAAAAAATTTTAAGAAAAAGACTAGTTTACGTATAATTTTGCCCCAGCCAAAAAACCCTTCCCCTTTCTTTCCTTCTTTTCGTTTCTTCTTCCACGAGGTTCCTTTCGTGTTTATGGAGCTGTTGCTGCAGATTTCTGTCTACTCATTTCCCACATTCTGTTTATTCTATTAAAAATTATCCATGTGTTTATTCACCTTTTTTTAATTTATTTGTTTTTTTAAATTATTTCCTCCCTTATCTATTCCCTACCTATCTACCATTCTGTCTACCCGTCTAACCGTCTGTATCTTTATCCACCCGATCCCTCCTCTGCGTTTTCGC
>NC_051412.1:13159516-13160016 GCF_015228065.2 Penaeus monodon
TGTCGGAGCTTAAGCGTGTTCAGCGTGCTGATACTTTTTTTCTTTTCTTTTTTTGACAATTCCAAAGCCAGTTGCCAAAATATATCGTCTCGCTACGTGATTTTAATCGAAGTGATTAACGAACTTCTTGCTCTTCATACGTATTGGTTCATCATCCTCTCCCCCCCTTTCTCCTCCTTCTCTCCCCCCCTTTCTCCTCCTCCTCTCCCCCCCTCTCTCCCTCACCCACAACGTCCATCGCCCATCCCCCAAGCCCACCGACCATTCCTCACGCCCACTGCTCCCCCCCAACGCCCACTGCCTCCCCTCCACGCCCACGGCCATCCCCTACGCCCACCGCCCACCCCCTTCTTGTCTTCGGAGGCGACTGACGCCCGAGCAACAGCAAACGGCACCTGTCCCGGGGCCCTGGGACAGCGGGGCATCGCGGGTTGTTTGCTCGTGTTGTCGCTGCGGCTGCCGGTGAGGGCGTTTTTATGCCGGATGTGTTGCGCTCTGCG
>NC_051412.1:13161274-13161347 GCF_015228065.2 Penaeus monodon
TCGAGGAGCAGGTGCTCCTTCCTTGTCTTAATTACGAAACATTCAGTAATTCGCCCAAACGACCCCGGAGCGT
>NC_051412.1:13164198-13164414 GCF_015228065.2 Penaeus monodon
TTTTAAACACAATAGCCAAAAAGAAAAAAATTAGACAATGGGACCAAAAAAAATAAAAACATCTAAAAACATTTTTTTTTTTTTTCACTTTAAATATTAAGGAAAAATGTTCGGGTTTGAAAAAAAGGTTGGACTAAATCAAAAGAAAAAAAAAGAAAACTTAAAAAAAGCATAAAACACCCAGAAGTAAAACTTTTGTAACAAACAGTAAATCCA
>NC_051412.1:13164462-13164660 GCF_015228065.2 Penaeus monodon
GGGGGGGGTGTAATTTGAATAAAAGACAGGGGGGATAAAATGGAGGAAAATCAAACAGCGGTATCTCTATTCAACGCGGGTTATTTGAATTTATACTTTTTTTCTTTTTGCTGAATTTATTTTACTGGTTAGGGTTTTTTTTTTCTAGCTCCTAACAACTGGGTTTATGTATAGAGTATGCGTGCGAAGTGTTGGGGT
>NC_051412.1:13165046-13165861 GCF_015228065.2 Penaeus monodon
AATATAAGCAGAAATCATGAGCCCCCTCAGCATCCCCCAAAAATGACGGGCACACGCAAAAAGCAAGAGAGGCCCGAATAAAATTGATAGTCCCAGCAGTCCAGCCATGCATAACAATGTATGACTTTATCTATATGCAAAGTGGGCGAAGAACAGAGGAGCACTTCGGCGAGTGCGTAATGAGAGCAGATAAATGGACAGGGCTTTTGGAACTTTCCTTAAACTCGGAGGGAAAAACGAGAGAAGGAATGTAATTTATGATCGTTGTCTGTATTATTCCATTTATTATTTATATATCATGTAGAAAACTAAGTTAGCACTTATCAGGAGACTATAAAGCAAGTCACGTATACAGAACCATTTAAACCAGATTGTAACATATTTTCAATAATCAGCAGGTGAAAACCATCATACGAACGCACTGTATCATACACAGAATACCGAATGATAAACGCATATAGATGAATCAGCATCTAGGCGTAAGAACCATAAACCAGAGCAACATACGGAATAACGAAAAAAAAAATGCAAAGAAACTTCCAACAGCAACAAGAGTCAACGACCAAGACAACCCCCCACAAGCACACAAAGGCACACGCAAATGCATTCAGCAACAGATCCGATAAAAACCAATTAAAGTTGCTTGGGTATGCATGCAGCCGTCCGGAGGTGTGCTCAAACTCTTGGCATACAGCAGCAACTCCGAGGTGCGACCTGAGACACAGCCATGGAATATAAGACAGAACTACAACCTGATAATGAGAAAATAGTGTGACTCGAGAGCCGATGAGGCGAGGGCTGGGAAAGAGCGGAGG
>NC_051412.1:13167117-13167255 GCF_015228065.2 Penaeus monodon
TAAATCCAGCAATTGTTCGGACGACCCGTTTCTGAGCAATTGCAATGGCTCCAACGTGGTTTCATTGACAGCTCCGGAGGACAGTGTTGCAGTATAATAGGTGTGGGTAAATTGAAAAAAAAAGTACATTTGGGGTCA
>NC_051412.1:13167413-13167564 GCF_015228065.2 Penaeus monodon
TAACAGAGAAAATGATTGAAAAAAAAACTGCATTAAAGAAATAAATTGCATTACTTACTTTTCTATCAAAATTACAAATACCCTTACTACTATTCGTTACTAAAATACTATAAAAATTATCTAAAAAAAAAACAGTAACATTTTTCGCCAG
>NC_051412.1:13170957-13171178 GCF_015228065.2 Penaeus monodon
AACACAATAGCCAAGAAGAAAAAAATCTAGACAATGGCACCAAAATATAAGAACATCTAAAAACATTTTACACTTCAAATATTAACGGAAAAATGTTCGAGTTCGAAAAATGGTGTGGAGCTAATATCAAGAGAAAATAAAAGAAAATCTTAAAAAATGCATAAAACACCTCACGAAGCATAAAATCTTTAGTAACTAAACAGTAACTCCATTTTTCCCAC
>NC_051412.1:13171219-13171393 GCF_015228065.2 Penaeus monodon
GGGGGGGGTGTAATTTGAATAAAGTCAGGGAGATAAACTGGAGGAAAAATCAAACAGCAGGTTATCTCTATTCAACGCGCGGTTTATTTGAATTTATACTTTATTCATTATTGCATGATATCTTATCTTGTTTACTGGTTTAGGATTTTTTTTATCTATGCTTCCTAACAACTG
>NC_051412.1:13171750-13172916 GCF_015228065.2 Penaeus monodon
GCAAGCACGTAAACGAATACAGGAAATAAATGAAAAGAGAAAAAAACAACAACAGCATACTAAGCAGAAAGTCATGAGCTCACCTCAGCATCCCGTCAAACATGACATGACACACGCAAAAAGCAAGAGAGGCCCGAATAAAATTGATAGTCCCAGCAGTCCAGCCATGCATAACAATGTATGACTTTATCTATATGCAAAGTGGGCGAAGAACAGAGGAGCACTTCGGCGAGTGCGTACTGAGAGCTTATAGACATGGTACAGGGCTTTTTGGAAACTTTCCTTAAATCTGGGAGGGAAAACGAGGAGGAAGGACTGTAATTTATGATCGTTGTCTCGTATGTATTCCTTTTTATTTTATATACTCTGTAGGAAACCTAAGTTAGCACTGTATCAGGAGACTAATAAAGCAAGTCACGTATACAGAACCTTTTAAACCAGATTGTAACATATTTTCAATAATTCTTAGTCAGGTGAAAACCCTCATACTAACGCACTGTATCATACACAGAATACCCCATGATAACCGCATATAGTGATAATCAGGCATCTAGTCGTAAGACCATTAAACCAGAGCAACATAACGGAACTAAGAAAAAAAAATGTCAGAGAAACTTCCAATCGCAACAAGAGTTTCAACGACCCAAAGACACGTGCCCCCTTACAGCACACACACAGGCACACGCATAAATGCATTCAGTACAACATAGATTCCGAAAAAACCCAATTATAAAGTTGGCTTGGTATGGCTGCGCCGTCGCGGTAGTGTCCTCAAACTCTTGGCATTACAGCAGCACTACATCCGGAGGTGCGACCTGAGACACAGCCTGGACTAAAGACCGAGCTACAACCTGATAATGAGAAAATATTGTGACTCGTAGAGCCTATGAGGCGAGGTCTGGGAAAGAGCGGAGGAGAGACAGGGAGGTAGATGGATGCACGTAGGTAGGTTGGTGGGGGGGGAGTAGCTGAATAGTGTGTAGATTGAGAAGAGATGTTATAAGATGATTAGGGTGGGTAAGTAATAGCAACAAGCGGTAGAAACAAGATAGACAGATAATAGGCTTGAGCATATTAGTAAAGTCAGGTGGTCAGGAGTTGTTACTATATATAGATAGGTAATTGATTCTTAATGGTAGTATTCAAAAAAAATGTGACTTTAGGAA
>NC_051412.1:13174000-13174307 GCF_015228065.2 Penaeus monodon
GTAGCAGTGGTTACTTACTAGTATACTGCAAATAACTTGATAGTGCACATATACACGCATATTCACTATGAAATCTATAACTGAAAATTTTTTGTACATTTTACATTTGCATTCATACGGCACCTAATGCATGTAATACATACCATTTATAGAGCTGATATCTACCGCACAGGTTTACATATCATCAGTTTTCTTTAGTTTCAGTGTAGAAAACCCTTTATTTATTAAATCCAGCAATTGTTCGGACGACCCGTTTCTGAGCAATTGCAATGGCTCCAACGTGGTTTCATTGACAGCTCCGGAGGAC
>NC_051412.1:13174519-13174680 GCF_015228065.2 Penaeus monodon
TAACAGAGAAAATGATTGAAAAAAAAACTGCATTAAGAAATAAATTGCATTACTTACTTTACTATCAAAATTACAAATACCGTTACTACTATTCGTTACTAACATTACTATAAAAAATTATCTAAAAAAACAAACAGTAACATTTTTCGCCATGAAGTGAT
>NC_051412.1:13174751-13174890 GCF_015228065.2 Penaeus monodon
GGGGGGGGGAGAGAGAAGTAACCCGAACTTATACAAATAAGCAAATGATAAGATATCTAAAAAAGAAAAAAAAAAACACGGGAAAGGGGATAAGAAAATGGAGAAGATTGGATTTGAACCTCGAAATAAAAAGCGAAAT
>NC_051412.1:13176726-13176878 GCF_015228065.2 Penaeus monodon
TTTTCGTATATTTTCCACTTCATTTTTCCCCTGTTTATATAATGACACAGAATTCCTGAATCGAACATGTTGACCCCAAGCCAATTTCCCTAATGTCGAATGTAGCGTGTAATTGGCGCTGGTCATATTTCAAACGCCAAAGTTTTTGAATT
>NC_051412.1:13178575-13179022 GCF_015228065.2 Penaeus monodon
CCCCTTCCCCGTCTCCCTCATCACTCAAAAAAGCCATGGTTATCGAGAAGCAATAGAAATACAAATCCATATCATTACGACTCGATCCTCCTGTTCAGGGCCTGTGACGGGGGGTCCTTCAACTCCAGGTTATCCGAGAAAGGGGAAGACACTTCAGATCTCACAAGAGGGCGATTGGATCCTCTTCGGTATCCTTGAACGATGCTCCTTCACCCTCCTGGAGACCAGAGGACGCCGAAGTTACCTGGATTTATACAAACTCTGGCTCTCCGGCTGGCCCTATTCTCGTCGCCTGGCACTGATATGTTTTCATAATAAACCGGCTTGAGTTCACTATTCCTCTGTAGCTTTTCCCTTTTCTCCGAGATTGCTTGGGAAAGAGCCTTTGTGCTCTTATTGATATGGGCCGTGTGTTGGGGCGTGTACAGGAAGTATCTTGGAGACGAC
>NC_051412.1:13180766-13181142 GCF_015228065.2 Penaeus monodon
CAAATTCATTTGAAAATAAGACTCATCACACTTTTCAAAATACTTGTGCAAATCAGGATCGAGTTTCACAGCAGGTTCAGACGACTGTCGAGACCCTGGAGACAATTTATATATGAAGAAATCTGTGTTTTCTTTCTTTGGGAACCTCCGCACGCTAATTTGAAGCTGATCAGATTTGATCGCAGAATAAGTCTTGAGGAATGACATCTGCAATGTCCTTGCAATATAACAAGGGCGAAAGAGCCGGTTCTGATGAATGAAGCGAGTTTACGAAATGCCTTCAGATTTCGCGACGGAATTTGCGAGGAAAAAGAAGCGGAGACACGATGGAAATCCAAAGGGGACAGACGAGTGGATATTCTTTTTAAAAAGCTGC
>NC_051412.1:13182650-13184014 GCF_015228065.2 Penaeus monodon
GAATCACAACCGACGAAGACGCACTATAAATACGCATCGCTCCCGAATCCCTTAGTCAAACCAGGCAGACCGGGACGGAGGGAGATGGAACGCGCCGATAAAGTAACGACCCCAGCTTCCGATTCCTATGTAAAGCAGCGGTGATGTATGTAAAGTTTGGTTTAACCGTGAATTGTGGTGACCCGGAATAGGGGAGGGGAGGGACGCGACCTCATGAGGGCGGGGAGGGGGTGAGGGAAAGAGGGGATGTATGGGGTAAGGGAGTGATGGGAAAGTAGTGGGTGAGGGAGAGAGGGGAGGGTGAGAGCGATCAAGGGGGGTAAGGGAGGGGAGTGGGGTGCAGAGGAGGACTTAAAGGGAGGAGGGGGATGAATGCGACTTCATGAGGGCAGATAAGGGGTGAGGAGAAGAGGGGAGACTAGGGGGTGAGGAAGAGAGGAAAGGGAGGATGCTGAGGGAGAGAGGGAAGGGTGAGAGCGACCAAAGGGGATAAGGTAGGGGGAGGGGTTACAGAGGACTATGCTAAGGGAGGAGGGGGGGTGAAGGTGACCTCATAAGGGCGGATAGAGGGAGTCAGGGAGAGAGCGGAGAGTGAAGGCGATCGAGGGGAATAGGAAACGGAGATCGTGAGCAGAGGACGAAGGCTACCCCTTGGGACAGAGGGGAGAGAAGGAAGGGGAGAGAGGGAAGGAGAGAGAGAGGTGGGGTGAGACGGAAGGGGAGAGGGGGAAGGAGAGAGAGGGTTGGAGGAAGAGGGGAGGGGTGAGAGGGAAGGAGAGAGAGGGAAGGAGGGAGAAGGGAAGGGTGAGAAGGAAAGGGTGAGAGGGAAGGGGAAAGAGGGAAAAGGTGTGAGAAACGGGGAAAGAAGAGAAGGAGAGAGAAATCGAGGGAGAGGGAAGGGGAGACAGGGAAGGGAAAAAGGGAAGGGAGGAGAGGGAAAGGGAGATAGGGAAGGAGAAAGGGGGGAGGGGTGAAAGGGAAGGAGAGAGAGCGATCCAGGCGTCTGGGGAAGGAGGTAGGGGGCAAAGGACGACTTTACAGGCGGAGAAAGATGAGTGAGGGGAAAATTGAGAGGACAGCTTAAGGAGAGGGGAAGGCAGATGAAGACGATCGCAGGGGTGGGGGGGGGTAGAGAACTGAGGGAGGGGGAGGGCAAGACTGTCCCCGGGTGAAGAAGGGGACAGGGAACGGAGGACGACTGACAGGGAGGAAGAGGCTGCGTGAGGGGAAGGGGGGCCAAGGGGACATGAGGGGGAGTGCGGGGGGGGGGGGGAGGCGACCAGGAACAAGGGGAAGAAAGCGAGACCGACCCTAAAGGCAGGGAAGGTCGGGCTGAACTCAGGGCAACATAGGGAGTGGGGTAG
>NC_051412.1:13184145-13184329 GCF_015228065.2 Penaeus monodon
GATCATTATCACTATTAGCATGATAACTATTGTCATCACTCTTACTAACTTCATTGTGGTAACAACAGTAGCAGTAATAAAAACATTTTCCTAGTTTTTTTCTAGTTTTTATATTTCCTTCACTTAGTTTTATCATCATCATTATCAGTCTAAATAAAATTATTTTCATCTTCCCTTGCTATGT
>NC_051412.1:13184389-13184697 GCF_015228065.2 Penaeus monodon
AAAATGGAGCCAAATAAGTGAGCGATCCACATTCTAAATTGGTTTTTTCCCTTCGTCGTCTGCTCTCATTAGGCACGGCGACACAGGACTAATTGCTTGGACATTCTAAGCATAGAATTGCCTTAGACATGATCTCAAAATCAATTTATTTGACGACAAAAATAGTTCTTGCGATTAGATCTGAAGGTGAGTATCTCCATTAAAGCGTTTCTTAATGCGATTTTTTTTTTCTCCTGTTATCTGTCCTTGTGTACATATGTGAATATATTATCAGAGATAGTGACAAAAAGAAGAATAACGAAAAATTG
>NC_051412.1:13184974-13185237 GCF_015228065.2 Penaeus monodon
TTGCCTTAGATCATTCCGTGTAAAAGTGAATCTATCAAATGAATAACAAACAGTCTGCAATATCCAGCATTCATTCAGCACATTAATCATGCGCAGGTGAACCCACTTCATTCCAGGCGAGAAGTAAATTTTCTAACATAACAATTACGACTCGTGATACAGCACTACTCTATGAAAATGCTACAGATATTCGTCTATAAATCAGATCACATTTATCATCAGTGTTCCTTGCTGCTGGGTAGTAGAATCTTGGATGATATACC
>NC_051412.1:13185904-13186394 GCF_015228065.2 Penaeus monodon
GAATCACATTTATATCAAAATCCGGCTTCATCTTTTTCCATTCGCTTATCCTTCCTCTTCTATCCAACTTTATCCTCATTTCCAGCCAGACGCCTAATTACAGCAGGGTATAATGTAAGATTTTTTTTTCAAAGTCTCCCCTCTGACACTCCTAATATTGCCATCTATATGAGTGTAATAATGGACATAGGAAAAGAAAAAAAAGATTAAGGGTGATATTAATTAGATAAGGATGACCATATAAGTGAGAAAATGAACATTGAATTGATATGAATAAATGATAATAGGGGAGACAAATATGCAATAAAAACCGATCGAGAGAGAAAGATACAAAAACGGAAAAATTCTATAGCCATATACGGAGATGCTGCAATTTAGTAACATGTGTCCCCACATTTAAGGCCGATAATCACATCATTTAAATGATAATTAGGGATATAAATGCCCCTTCGCTACTATGATGACGTCAGTGATGTCACAAGACCCACGG
>NC_051412.1:13186939-13187253 GCF_015228065.2 Penaeus monodon
GGTATCGGTATCGGATTAACTAATCGATGACAGTTTTGCTTTATCGGTATTGCCAGGGTGTTTTTCTCAAAAGGCATCGAAAAATCGATAGTTTTACATTTCCGGCTTGAAATTTAAGTTATTATTTACGAATTCTTGTTCTGCAGAAAATAGGCTTGGGCACGGTCCAAGTGTGATTTTCCATTTAAAACACGTTTGTTGTTTAATACTAGGGAAGGCGACTAAATTAGCCTTTTGAGATGAACACTACGCAAATCCAGAAAGAGAAAAATGAAATTCATACTTGAATGTTCTTCCTTTAAAAACAAGACATA
>NC_051412.1:13187632-13187821 GCF_015228065.2 Penaeus monodon
CAAGTGTAAATATTACTTGCTGCAGTCATTTATTTGCAGTGGGTAATTTATACAATAAAGTATCGGCAATACATGTATTGTTCTCAGTATCGTTTTAACTATCTACGAAGAATCGTATCAGAATCGCTTTAACGAATTTTCAGGGATCGATCCATTGGCATCGTCTTAAACAATTCTGTGTATCGATGC
>NC_051412.1:13189780-13189866 GCF_015228065.2 Penaeus monodon
TCAATTAAAAGGCTGTAATACGAAAAAAAATCTATAAGAATAGATTAAAAGATTATATAGACTCCACTTGCTTTAAAGTAAAACAG
>NC_051412.1:13191640-13191900 GCF_015228065.2 Penaeus monodon
CTCAATATACATACGTAGAAATCGTTACTTTGTTATTGGTTTCAGCATTTTTTTCCAATATTTCACTTCCCTTTTCCCTGGATCTTCCCCTTTTTGGAGTGTTGCTTATTTACGTGTGACCGATTTCTCCCCTTGTTTCAGAGAGCTTTTAAGTAATTTATGGCTCTTTGGGCGCATTCGGACGAACAAAATCAAAATTCCCTTACGTTGTGCATTTCCCTAAATTGGATACCTATTTTCCCTTAACCTCCCACTCTCTC
>NC_051412.1:13191928-13192188 GCF_015228065.2 Penaeus monodon
CTCTCTCATACACAAAATAGGTTAGGGTGAGCTGATGAGATACAAATTTGCATTCTAGGGAAGTTCCCCCTCATATTATTACCATTATTATTTTTTAGGGGTTTGTCCGGTGTTATGGAATATTTTGTGCTGTGGAAGCTTGTCATTTTGCAATTTTGTTGCCGTTTCCTCGTGTGTTATTTTACTCGGGGGGTGGGGGGTGGGGGTGGTAGGGGTTTGTGTAGGGTTGATATTATCGTTCAATTTTGTCCTTTTTAAAT
>NC_051412.1:13193022-13193169 GCF_015228065.2 Penaeus monodon
TACGAACATAGGGTCTAAAACTTTCGCGAACATCTGACTTAGTTACCCCTCCAGTAATATAGAAAATGTCATGTTGGCGCTGGAGACAACTCTACGGGATCAGTTTGTAGGATTTCACATACGAGGGACGTACAAACCATAGAAAAT
>NC_051412.1:13193486-13193838 GCF_015228065.2 Penaeus monodon
GTGTTACTTTAAAGAGCAATTTCTTATAACATCAGGGTGGGAGGAGATTTCATGACCAGGCAAACACTAGGCTAGTTGAATTCATAGACATACTCTTGGCAGCTGAGTACCTTATACATCAAGGTTTAGCAGTTGTTTTGTGTGAGTCACGAATTGCTATGCTGGTCTTGGACTCTCCTGAAAAAGGTGGAGGTAATGATGTGAATAAAATAATATATCCATCAGGCAACTGTCAATAATTTTATTACATACAGTGAGTGGATATATTCGAATGTGGGTATGCCCAGACTGGGTCATGTTGACCGTTAGGGGTGGGCAACATGCAGCAATAATCCGGGAATATAAATCCTGC
>NC_051412.1:13193894-13194450 GCF_015228065.2 Penaeus monodon
CTTTAAAGATCAAATTCTAACAAAGAAAACTTGTATGATCTTACCAATTCACAAAGATTTGTAGAGCTATTTACAGTGTAAATTCTCCGTATGATTCATGCAGGTCTCAGACTGATAGAGTGATAGATACCATAAGTTTTTCTGTTTTGATGGTATTATTGGAACCTTAACAACACAGATAACCTGTAGTATACTAAATGGTGGAACACTACATATTAGCCAATTGGAGTATATGTTATATCTCTGAGGAGGAGTATACGTTATATTTCTCATGAGGAGTGTGTCTCGATGAAGCAATGGGGCGAAAATACCTTCTGCTCTCCCTCAGTCCCCTTGTTCTGCTCTTCCTTGTTCTGTTTCCAGCGCTACGTCCCTGGCACATTGGCGTTGCCTTTGATCGAGTGGCGAAGAGCAGACTAGAATAAGCCAAAGAGTCCCGGATCTGACGACACCTTTGTTACGAGATCAAACCTGTAATCAAGGATCGGATCGAATAATAGAAGCTGTTTTATAACTCTGCAATTATTTCTCTTTTATTTCTTCTCACTCTATGGCC
>NC_051412.1:13194783-13194940 GCF_015228065.2 Penaeus monodon
CAGTTTTATCCCTTCGCCCTTCTCTCTTGGGAACTTGATATATCTCCAGAAAACACCATCTTGCATTGTCGCTGATTTTTGAACAGGTCATCACCGTCCCGCGAGGCAACAGACGCTCACATCTGGCAAAAACTTCTGTCCTCCAACGAAGAAGAGA
>NC_051412.1:13195338-13195798 GCF_015228065.2 Penaeus monodon
GCCTCCGCCGAAACTTTGTCGCTGACGCAGCCTTTTCCTTCCTTCGCTGCATCTTAAGTGCGACCTTCCCTCGCCCTCTCTTCGCTCTCTTTGCACGCCGGGTTCCTCAGGTTTTCCTTTCATTTTCCTTTACGTTTCTAGAAGTGTGTTGGCTTCGCTGCCTTGTTTCTTATCATGTGTCTGAGTTTCTTTGCTTTGGGTTTGTTTCGTTTAGCTTTTGTGCTTTCTCATTTCCGCCCTGTTCTCTTCACTCTACGTCTCTGTTTCTTTGTTCGTCTTTCGTTCTTATTTCTATAATTTCTGCGGTTCCCTTTTTTTCTCCTTCCTATCATCCTCTTCAATTTTTTATGATTTTTTCCCCTTTCATTCTCCTTTTCTTTTGCTCTTTTTAATTTCACCCCATTCTCTTCTATCCAACATTTTCAATCATCATCCACCCTTTTCCTATTTTTTTCAACAA
>NC_051412.1:13196102-13196570 GCF_015228065.2 Penaeus monodon
CCATCCTATTCTGTTGTTCATTTCGTCTTTCTGTCAACTTGCTTTCCCTCTCTCTCCTTCTTTCTTTATTTCTTTGTCTCTCCCTTTTTCCTCTCTTCCTTCCCCTTCTCCTCTCCTTTCCCCTCTTCTTTTTTCCTTCCTCCCTTCTTTCTCCCACTTCCTCCTTCCTCTCCCCTCCCCCTGGTGCAGCGTTTCTCCCTGCTTTCATTCACCCTCTTTCTTAATCCCTTCAGTTTCGCTTTAAGTGTCCATTATATTCCCCTCTCCCGTTTCATCGTCGTCTCCCCCTTAATCCGTCTTTTATCCCCCTCCCCTCTTTTCCCCTCTCCTTCGTCTCTCCTTCTCATGTTACTCGTATTTTAGCGGCGCAACGCAGGTCCTTGTCGCCGTGTCCGTTTTCTTTGCTTCTTGTCCTTATTCGTTTGTTTTAAAGGTCTTTGGGTAGTGTTTTGTTGCTTTTTCTTGCTA
>NC_051412.1:13200045-13200301 GCF_015228065.2 Penaeus monodon
TCGTATGTCTGTCCGCTCCCCTTGTTTCCGTCTATCTGTTTCCACCTCCCCCCCCCCTCCCATTATCAGCGTCTGGATCACGGGCGGGCAATGGGCTTGGATCCCATACTCTGGACTTTAGAGACTCGGATCCAGCCAACGCAATTATGTCGATCCCGATTAAGAGCCTATTTGTCCCTCTCGTGTGATTACACTGTTGCTATCGGCCTTATCTAGCGCTCTTGTTCCCTTCGTCTATTTTTTCCCTTTGATTAGG
>NC_051412.1:13200379-13200452 GCF_015228065.2 Penaeus monodon
ATACCTCTTTTTCTGTGTAAATTCCTCGCTTTGTCTCATTATATGCTTTACTTTCATTTATTTCCTGTCTTGT
>NC_051412.1:13201074-13201270 GCF_015228065.2 Penaeus monodon
ACCGGTAGCGAACAATTCTTAAACTCAATTCTACTTGAGATCCCACAAATCCGGGCACCATCCATTTTTACTGCCATTGCTCAGTCCCCTGGTGTTATTTCCCATGAATAGCCAATCAGATGGCTGGCCTCGCGTGACGTCATGGATTAGTCAAGGAGGATTTATGAACGGAGGACAAACCTATCAAATCACTCGC
>NC_051412.1:13201445-13201559 GCF_015228065.2 Penaeus monodon
CAGATTAACAGAAAAGTGAAATCAACCACAAAATAGGATGGTAGGAAGGACAAAGAAAGCAGAAGAATTGTAAATGAACGAAAGAGAAAATCTAACCCACCCTCAAAAAGAGAG
>NC_051412.1:13201600-13201764 GCF_015228065.2 Penaeus monodon
GAAAGAAGGGTGAGACACTTCTCAAAAAAAAGAAAAAAGTACAATAAAAATTCGGAACAAGGAAGAAGGATTTCGAAGACGCCGCGCCAATCCTACTTCCCTAATCCTCTTTGCATCTTGATTTCTCTTCCTCCCTCTTCCCTCTTCTCCCCTCTTTCGCTCAT
>NC_051412.1:13202140-13202305 GCF_015228065.2 Penaeus monodon
CCACTCACTGCTGCTGTTATTACAACCTCCGCCCGTGTTACCGCAGCCAATAAGTGACGTTATCCATTTTTGAACAACTCCCATATCCGATGGAACAACCGCCCGCTCCTGTTTGCCGGAGTTCTTTTCATATCCTTAGAACTACTGAACTCCAGCTGCTACTTA
>NC_051412.1:13202339-13202510 GCF_015228065.2 Penaeus monodon
CTACTTGTTAGAGCTTGGAACTTCAGCTGAATAATAATGGAACAAGGTCACGGTGTCTGCCTTTTATATAAGTTTGATAAGTTTTAGTGAAGCGCCTCACATAACCGGCTGGATATTCATCATTCTCCGAGACCCGAGGGGAAACATGTGAGAGGGGAGAGGAGGCAGAGG
>NC_051412.1:13202792-13202862 GCF_015228065.2 Penaeus monodon
AGGGGTAAAAGTAGATGAAGGGCGTAAGGAGAGAGGAAATATGATAATGTATTACCAACAGTGACATATG
>NC_051412.1:13202945-13203153 GCF_015228065.2 Penaeus monodon
TGGGAAAGGCCAATTGCACAGACTGCTCCCCGTATGCATACAGAGGGTCCTATTTTCTGTCTCCCTTCAACAACACGAACGATAAATCCTCCGGCAGATCATAAAGTTCAAAATCCGATTTTCGAAAATCTGAAATCTTGCTGTTTTCTTCCTCTGGGGAATCTGCCTGTCATTGAATGTATTCTCATTCAAGAACAGGGAAGAGGTG
>NC_051412.1:13203547-13203647 GCF_015228065.2 Penaeus monodon
TTTAATGCCTGGAATCTTATATCATGTGACTGCATACTTGAAATTGCTTCATTTTCGTGTAAAATAGGAGGGGTTATTAACAAATGAATATTAAAGAGTA
>NC_051412.1:13204394-13204812 GCF_015228065.2 Penaeus monodon
CTCTCAGGGATTACGATTCCACTATAACCTCTTAGGTTCTTTGGATCTTTAGGCATCTCAAGGGCATAAATATTGAACACAAAATTTAACCACAAATGAGTTAATAATTATGTACAATTATTTCACAAATAAAGTAAAGAAATGCAGCCGCAACACCGGACGATACATGTACGTAACAGTCGAGAACAGTGGTAAGCCACCCAAGCACTGGTAACTCAAGTTAACGTAAATGGAGGCTGAAATTCTCCGATGGCTTTCTGCTGTAATGCACAATGAACACTATTTTCACAATTATCACGAATCGGTGATAAGAAGACGTACTAAAAGAAATTTTATTAGAAAATTTGCACAAATTACTTGAATGTGGCAGATCCAGCAAGGCCACTAACGAACCTCAATATGAATATGACAGCAAAGT
>NC_051412.1:13205581-13205768 GCF_015228065.2 Penaeus monodon
TTTCAAAAAACGTTCGTCCATTCCCCGCGGGCAACGTTCTTTTCTCGCATTGACCTTTCCCGGAAACGTTCGCTCGAGGCCCCCAGGTGAAGCCTCGTACCGGGAATCGAAACCTCACCAGCTTCCGGGAAACGTCAGGTCGCCCTCGGGCTACGAGATGCGACCTTTCGTAATCTGTGTCGATCCG
>NC_051412.1:13205863-13205940 GCF_015228065.2 Penaeus monodon
ATAAAGATGATTTTTAAATCTGATCATATCGTTTTTAATCGATATAGTAGGGAGATGCTGGGGGGGGGGAAATATGT
>NC_051412.1:13206512-13206943 GCF_015228065.2 Penaeus monodon
GTCTGCCTTCCATCCTGCGACCCCTTTTCTCATTCTCATTCTATCTGTCTATCTGCCTCCTTGTCTATCACCTTCCCTATCTGTCTCCTTTCCTCCCACACGCCTCCCACTCTCCGGACCGCATAACAACAAAATCGATACCACTCTTTAGTCAAATAAACAACCAGGGCGGAATAAACCTTAGCGCTATGTGCAACTCGTATGGAAATCAGGATTGCCTGAACCTTCGATAACAATGAGAAGTATTAGTAAAGGAGATTAAAGCAGATTAGCGATGTTATTCTGCTGAATTAGACAGTCAGTTACTCCCGTATCAAATATTGTGCATGTGTGGGAGTATGCTGCGTGGCGCAGGGTGGTTTATGGGTTTGTATTTTCTCTCTGCCTTGTTTGTGTTTGTTTATTTGCTTCGTGGCTGTGGCGGATTAACA
>NC_051412.1:13206986-13207614 GCF_015228065.2 Penaeus monodon
CCTTTGTAGACCTTCGTAGTTTGAGATTGTCCAATTCGACAGGCGACGCGATTGGACATTTGTTACCCAGCCAACATCTTAATCAGGGCAATCAAAGAAATATAAAGAAACCATTCAGAAAAAGGTCGATCCATACTCACAATGTTGCAGACCTTGCAATACGGATCGTTGCAGCGATTACTGTGGGAAGTTCGATACCGTCTAAGGAGTAGCTAACTGCTTGCACATCTGACCTTTCCTCTTCTAAAACGAATTTCTACAATCCGTCTAAACAGCATCTAAACATCTAAACATCTAAACTACATGCAAAATCTCGGAATAAAATGCCTAATCTACCACTGTATGAAACATCTAACCAAACTATTAACCAAAGGAGCTGATATGTTATTCCGTTCGACAAGTTTCCTAAAATGCGAATACGAAGAATAACCTCCAGAAGGAGAAAGCTGTGCCAAGGAAAACCGAGGAAACAGCCACGTAGTTCGAGGATGCTGGAGGCTGATCTCATCACCAGAGAAGCCACGGATGGGAGGGGCATCCGCGCAGAGGCTGGCCGACGGAGACACAGAGGGAGTGGGATGACGGGTCCCCTCCAGGTAATCACACGTAGATGGACAAATACATGCAC
>NC_051412.1:13207923-13208275 GCF_015228065.2 Penaeus monodon
GCGCATCCCCAGCCCTCCTTAACTTTTACGTCCTCAAGCCAAGGCCGAAGATAAGGAAATTACAAACAAGTTCGAGGCGAGGTTTATGGCGGGTCTTCCATGGGGGCGGGAGACGGGGGGAGGGGGTAGTGGGGATGAGTCCTCCTCGTAAGGGACTTGATGAAGGTTTTAAAAGTCAGGTCCTGGACTCCGCAAGTCCCGAGTCCTCATCTCCATCCCGGCTGCTTCGCCGCTACTCAGTCGCCTCGGACTCGGAGCGAACTTTAACCTACGCAAATCCTCCTTTTTTCCTGGTTTTTGTTGCATATGTTTGTCTGTCAATATATTGCAACTATCATATATCATACTATAT
>NC_051412.1:13209602-13209787 GCF_015228065.2 Penaeus monodon
TGAAACTTCCCTGATGCAACATTCCCAATCCCTTGCAAAGAAGAAAAAAAAACACGGCCATCCTCGCTCTTTTACCTGCCTCCGCCTGTCCGTCACCTGCCAGCGAGCTGGAACGCCGCTATGCAGAAGAGGATAATTAAGCCTGTGTTAAGCAGTACTAGTTAATAATGAGACAGACGATGCGT
>NC_051412.1:13209844-13210108 GCF_015228065.2 Penaeus monodon
CTAATTCCATCATTAGACCCGAGGGGGGAAAGAGATGTCTTTGGTCGAGATAATGACCTAATTATGCTGAATTAATTGAAAACGACATCCTCAACTGGCTTTTCTGAAAAAGGTTTCGTCTATGGAAAGAAGGACTGGAGTCGGGGGGGGGGAGGCTTGCCTTTGAAGGCCATTGATAACATTTACTTTTTATAATAACCCTTTCTTTATAAATACAAGGAAAAAGGGTTCTGGAAAATTACATTGTTGCTTGAGGGACGAATG
>NC_051412.1:13211062-13211164 GCF_015228065.2 Penaeus monodon
AACGAGAAAAAAAAGATACAAGAGATACTCCTACAGAGAGAAAACAACAAAGCGACAAAGAAAGGGACGAGATAATAAAAGTGTGAAAGACAAAGAGACAGC
>NC_051412.1:13211193-13211530 GCF_015228065.2 Penaeus monodon
CACGGGTATTTTTATTGATAAATTGACATCATATTGCACAAGAGGAATTCCTTTCAAAATATTCTCTATTAGATTTTTTTTTCATCGTAGTTGGTGACTGACTGCGTGATATAAAATTTCATTCCACGTGCGTGTATAAGTGTGTGCGTCTATGTGCGGGAGGTCGTGTGAATGATGAAAGAGATTTTTGTGCAATACGTTCATCAACATTATTCACGTGTTGAGCCCGTTAGGAAGGGATGTGCTATTATTACAGTGGATTATATATAACATCAAAATCCGCGTATGTAACAGGTCAGAATAAATGTCTCCCGTTTATCGTTTAGGAAAGTGAAGC
>NC_051412.1:13211619-13212109 GCF_015228065.2 Penaeus monodon
GGAGAGAACGAGAGCCTGTGCACGCGCGTGTGTGTGCTTGCTTTAATCTTTAAAACACAAGGAATGGCAGCATCGCTGTTACAAAGGGCAGTAATCCCCAAGCTTTTCTATCAAATTTTCATCCCAGTGCCAGTGCCACGGAATGCTGGTTCTTCCGCCCACAGTAATGCCATTGCAGGCTGGCAGCGGTCATATGTCTTGCATTCCTCGGTAGTGTCTTCTTGCGTCGCGTTTCTGAGAGACGTCAACTCATAAATTCCTATTGCATGAGGCGTCTTCATTTCTGTCTTTGCCTTCTTACCTGTTCTTTGTCCTTGCGCCGGGTTGTTCCTTCTCTTTTCTGGCTTCTGTTAGGTTGGGTGAATTATCATTTTATCTATTTTCCTGCGATTCTGGTCTCTAACCTATTTTTTTCCCACTTCATGGTTCATTTGTTAATATTTTCTATTTCATTAACCTTTATTTTCCTCTTTGTCGTCGTGTCTGTCTG
>NC_051412.1:13213168-13213396 GCF_015228065.2 Penaeus monodon
TCTCTCTTTCATATTTAGCCACCGGTATTCACGGGCCAAATCACACAGGCTTTATGAATGGCCTCGTCTATTACCTTTTTATATGTGCTGATATTGCAAAATATGACAAACCCTTTTAAACTTGTTGTATCACTGAACTTGTCATAAAACAAGAATATTACTTGTGAAATTGTACACTACGTCAGATTGGGTGAATCGTAAAACGGCATAAGGAATACTTTTCTGGGG
>NC_051412.1:13214169-13214356 GCF_015228065.2 Penaeus monodon
CTGATGTCTCCGGCAACTTCTTCCCCGTCCAGCCAGCGGACTTCAAACTTCTTCATTCGCCCCAATTTCGCTTTTTATTTTCAGGTTCAAATCCAATCTTCTCCATTTTCTTGTCCCCTTTTCCCCGACTTTTCTTTTTTTTCCTTTTTCGGGTATCTTATCATTTTCTTATTTTTATACGTTGGGG
>NC_051412.1:13214879-13215306 GCF_015228065.2 Penaeus monodon
GATTTTATTTTATTTTCAGTATTTCCTCCTACTATTTCCAACTTGTTTTCTCTTCTCTTTGTCTCTTTCATCTTTTTTATCCTTTCCTCTCATTTTCTCTAATTTCCTTCTCTCATTCATTCCCTCGTTCCTCTTCCCCATTTTCTTATTTCTCTCTTCTTATCTCTTTCTCCCATTCTCTTTCGTTCTCCCCATTTTCCTTCTCGTCTCCATCCTTTTTCTTCTCCTTCTCTCTCCTTTCTCTCTATCTCTTTCCCTTCTCCCCTCATTCTCCGCAGTTTCCTTCCTTCCATCATTCACTCTCTTACTTCCCACGCCCTCTTTCACAAGAAAAAGACCCGGTCAGCGAGTTGGTTAAAGTGGGAGGGAACTGAAGGAAAATGTGCAAGAAACTGAGGTAACAGTGTGTGGTAGGAGAGCGGGAGGG
>NC_051412.1:13215552-13215670 GCF_015228065.2 Penaeus monodon
TATACCTCGAGGTCCACACACAAGGAAACTTTGTTGTTGTTCTTGCGCCAATCCTGAACGAAGAAGCCAGAATATACGCAGGTATATTTTCTCACCATGTCTCTTGTCAACACACACA
>NC_051412.1:13215878-13216122 GCF_015228065.2 Penaeus monodon
GCCCACGTCGAGCCAGACGGAAAGATCCTTCTCAGAGGTTCAGGAAGTCAAAGAGGAGGATCAGAAAGTCTGGAGAAGGATCTAAGACGTATGCGGGGTGTGGGATCCTTTGGGCACACACCTCACAGATCGACAGGCTATCCTCACGTAGGGCCTGGGGTGGAGAGGGCAGGGGGAGAGGGCAGGGGGAGAGGGAAGGGGGAGAGGGGAGAGGGAGAGGGGAGGGGAGGAAGGCGGGTGGGTA
>NC_051412.1:13216222-13216368 GCF_015228065.2 Penaeus monodon
TTTTTCATTTTTCACATAATTAGGTGAGCCGAACATGAGGTTAGAAAAAAAAGTTTTATGATTAAATCTACCTTCGTGATAAATTAAATGTTCTGATAAACGTTTCACATGATAAACAAAATGATAAGATAAATGAGTAAATGTAT
>NC_051412.1:13216619-13217160 GCF_015228065.2 Penaeus monodon
GTACTTACATTTTATCTGTAATAAGCTCATCATTTATCACCATGCTAATACTTATCATGCTTGACAAACTTGTTACTAAAACCACTATACTTTACCATGGCCAGACGTATGTTGGAACAACACATCACAATTACATCATTATCATTACTCACAACAATGAATATTACCTTCCCTTCGTGTAATGCTCTTAGGTGAGCTGTGTCACTTACCTCTTCTGCCTAATCTGCTCTTTATATCCAGCAATCGCATCTTTATCACGTCTTCATCTTCTTACCGTCTTTTCTCTCTGTCCTTTCAGCATTCGCAGCTCCTCCTTTTTACGGGCGTCTTAACTCCTTGAGATGATTGCTTTCCTGGGTAGAGTCCTCGGGCCTTATTCTTTTCACTTCTCTGCGTATGCAAATCTCCCCTTTATTGTCCTTCCTTATTCCAGATTCCGGGAATACATGGCAACTCAATTCTACTTTTCGCCCCTCTCTTTGTTTCCTTTCTCTCTCAGTCTCTCTTGCTATGTGAATGTACACAAATGTGTGTCTGCCCC
>NC_051412.1:13217338-13218242 GCF_015228065.2 Penaeus monodon
GGATTTGGCAAAATTTACGTGTAATGCCATGAAACGCCAGCAATTGCTTTCGAATCCTTGGACGCCCATCAGATTCACACGGTCGTTTCGTTAATTAAACATGGCAGATCATGACACTTTCAAACAACTGTCACGTACTGTACAACAAAGGGTCAAAATCCGTGTGACTTTGCTGTGGCCGTGGTCTCATGTACATGTTCGGTCGCAGCTATTCATAACGGTTTGCGAGGAATGTGATTTTAGGTACATTGGCTTCGTCTACGGTTTGGCTTTTGCAGTGATTTTCACAAATAACGATTGGCTGTGTTCACCTTGGGCGGCATCTGTGTGGTATCTTGGGGCCACAAGACTTACTTATGGTCTGGCTTTTGTGAACGTTTTGGATGACTGGCTTTGGCTTCTGCTTGAGTGATACGAACTCTTGCTATCGCCTTAGTTTGCCTGGAAATCTAACATGGCGAACTGAATGACATGGGATTTTTCGCCATTGGTGATTGGCCTCGTCATTGGCTAAAAATCCCTGAGACTTTGGACCGTTGGCTTCTGCTTGATTGATATGGAATGTTTCGCAATCGGTTGAAGTTCCTGATCTGCTTGGTCTCCGCATTTGCTTGTTTTGACTTCTTTTCGCGATCACCATCGTCTTTGACTTGGCTTATCTGAGTTTTCACACATTGGCAATTGTATCACCTTAAACTTTGAAAATCGGGCATCGTATCCGGCTTAGTTTTTATGAAAATCGGTTTACATGAAGTTTTCGGCTTGACTGATTAGAAGTGCTGAACGTCTGGCTTTGTCTTCGGCTTGGCTCAGGTCCCTCGAAGCAGCAGTGGTTTTCAGACGCGGACTCTTCTTTGGCCTTGCGTATATCATAGATTTCTCTGTATCATATGTATGTCTTCAG
>NC_051412.1:13219784-13220001 GCF_015228065.2 Penaeus monodon
ATTTCTCCTCTATTTGCTTATCTTTATTACGCAGTCTACTGTACGTCCCCATACTTTTGTTAAGAACTTGACAAGACGAAGAGAGACGGATATATGTACGAAGAAATACCAGTCGTCTGTTTTTCAAAAGAAATCAGTACTGAAATAGAAAAAAATCTTAGAAAAAAAATAATATTCTTTCTTTTACAGCAATTATTCAATTCTGCTTCGCTCCAAA
>NC_051412.1:13220105-13220172 GCF_015228065.2 Penaeus monodon
CCTGCGTGTCCCTTGGTACTCATCCTTTCTTACCTATCAAAAGTTCCCTCTCTCAGTATTCATTGGC
>NC_051412.1:13220421-13220518 GCF_015228065.2 Penaeus monodon
TCTTTGCTGTCTCTATATTTTTTAATCCGTCTATTTAGGAAGGAGGTTTTGCCGAAAAGGAATATCTTTTTTACATTGCATCCTGTTTTCATACCTT
>NC_051412.1:13220689-13220949 GCF_015228065.2 Penaeus monodon
AGTACACATAAAAGACTCCCCCCCCCCCCTTACCAAAAAACAAGCAAAAAAAACGCAGGCTACTTAGCCGTCATTTCTTATATTGCCTTCTTTACATTCTCCCCTATTCATTCCCCTTCCCTCTATTCCCTTCATCGTAATATATTCCCTATATTTTTATAAACGCATGTCAACCTTCCTCTCCAGTCCTTGGGATGCGTTCATTTACACCCAGCTCTGTCCATTACCCGGCTCCTTTATCTCCCTTTTATCATCTTTGT
>NC_051412.1:13221008-13221180 GCF_015228065.2 Penaeus monodon
TGTTATTTTTATATTCCCCCAAATACACTTTCATCTACCATTGACAATATCTTTTGTTCCGTGCCTTTCGGGGACCGCATGGGACTGTCTGCATGTCGACGACCGGGGACGAGACTCCGGGTTTGTGAACGCTGCCTCATATGCCGTCGGTCTTGGAGTCCTGGAATTTAGT
>NC_051412.1:13221611-13221680 GCF_015228065.2 Penaeus monodon
CTTTCCCTTTGGTTCCCTTGCCTCTCCTTTTACATCGTCATTTGTTTCTTTATCTCTCGGTTTTCAACG
>NC_051412.1:13221707-13221885 GCF_015228065.2 Penaeus monodon
CAAAGCGCACATCGTTTAGCTAAAAGCCCCAGAAATTAATTAAGAGTGAGATGTACACGTATATAGGGCACGTGTATAGCAGCCATTAGAGGACGGAGCAGAGCAATTTCGCCCCTAAGAGCTACTTCTGAGGGGCGGGAATCAGATATCCTTCTAAAAGGCTGGGATTAGCTATGCA
>NC_051412.1:13222415-13222784 GCF_015228065.2 Penaeus monodon
CACGCTTATAAGCTTGGAATATCATATACGATTACATAGGAAAATTGTTACTGCATTGAAAAAACAATCTAATCAAACGGCTGTTCATATCCTAAGAAAACTATATTCATTTACTGGAACCTGTTTTTGTTTAGAAGGGCGCGCGCTCCTAAATACAGGGAAACACAAACAGCGGCGCATATTTGTGAATAAATATATGATTATATACTGCACCATATGTGATGAATATGCGCACAAATTCAGTCTCTAAATTAAAAGGAAAAAAATATTTCCTGCCACACAAAATTCTTCATTAAGTACTCTATACCACCGATCGTAGTGATAGTGTGGCATTTTGATTAAAAAAGGGTCGGAATTTCTAGATGAAAT
>NC_051412.1:13223723-13224082 GCF_015228065.2 Penaeus monodon
GAGCAGCTATATTCAGAGCCCATCACTGTCCCCTTAAGACTTTTTCATTTCATTATGAGAGTCACAAATTCATCCCCTTTTTCCCTTCCTCCTTCATATGCTGTAGACAAGAGCCGTCATACTCCCTAATTGCCAATCCTTGCTCCCAATCCGACTCTCCAAATGGAACAATTGTTCTTTTATGCCAAAGATCCGCTTCCTTTTCCTTAATTGAAGGAAGATGTATTTCGTCTTTTTTCTTTTCTTCTCTTTTTTTATGATTTGCAATATCTCTTTTGTTCTTTCGCTGACATTCATAGCTGGCGGATCATTAGATGTGTCCCTGGCCGTGCGTTCGTGCTCTGCTCGGGCCTCATTTT
>NC_051412.1:13224290-13224522 GCF_015228065.2 Penaeus monodon
CCCCTCCCTCCCTCCCCCAGTTCCCTCATCTACCCCCTAATCCCCACCTTATTTTTTCTATTTTCCCCTTAATTTTCCCTTATCGAGACTGACCAAAGAAGCGGGACATTTACGCGGGAAAAATTGTACAATCGCATTTTTCGGTCTTTTTTTCAATATTATCCCGTCTTTGTTCCGGCCAAGTCATGTGGAGTTCGATGGCGGAGGGACACGTGGCGGGGAAATGGGACAC
>NC_051412.1:13224893-13225855 GCF_015228065.2 Penaeus monodon
GCGTGGACAAAGGAGATTAGTGCGTCCGTTCGCGGGGGGGGGGGGGGATGCGTCTTTGTCCCTTTGGTCTGTATGTGAATGATGTTTTTTTCCCGTTTTTATTTCTTGGGAGTCCGGTTCTCGGACCATTATGGTATCAGATATTTATGAAAGGCTAACATATGACGACAATGAAGAAAATATACCCGCTGAGAGAAAAATGTACAGAAGGGATATTGGGAGAAAAATTAAACAGTTTGTCTTTTCAAGGATTCTCATCAACTTGGAATAAAATGTAATCATTAAAAAGATATAAGGGACCAAAGAATAGCAAAGTCATTAGGCCTACAAACAGCTCATCCCTCGACCAATCTTATGAGTCACCAAAGGAAAACCACTGCACCGAAAACCTTTACTAAAATTAATTCTAAAAAAAAAAAAAAAGATCATAGTAAAACAGTATACGCATCTACAAAGGTCTGTAGTTGGTCCCATATTTCACCGGACCCTCAGTCACCCTTACCACCGCCCTCCCTACCTTCTCCCTGCCCATACCCCTCCCTTCCCCTCACCCCCCCCCCCATACTCCTCTCGTTCCTTACCCCATCACCACGCCTCATGCCACCCCCTCCCCCTCTGCTCCCCCCTCTCCCCCCTCGACCTCCGCTTCCCCCCATATCCCTACCCCTCTTCCTCACCCCTCCCTCCCCTCTTCCCCTCTCCCTCCAGATCTCCCTGCCTCCTCCCCCCACCCCGTCCACTACCATCATAAACTCCCCCCTCCCCCACCCCCACCCCCCTTTTCGGCCTCTTTTTCGGCTTCACTAGATTTGCGAAGCGCGCCGCCGCGTCCGAAACCGTCCTATAATGGATTCGTATATAAGAGTTTCGGTAGAATTTTCTGTTTCTTTCTTCTCTTTTCCTTCTTTTATTCTTCTTTTTCTCCGCTTATTTGTTCTCCTATTTGTTCGTAACAGTGAAAT
>NC_051412.1:13227856-13228041 GCF_015228065.2 Penaeus monodon
TCTTGATTCTCCTCTACATCTCTTCACTTCCCTTGACAGCTTCCGGCAAAACGATTTTATTAATCCCTCCTCCCCTACCGCCCCCCCACCCCCCTCTTTATATCTCCTTGGAATTCTGTTCAACCGAGAAGAGGAGGAAAAAGAAATGTAAAGGGGGGGGGGGATAATGTGTTACGAAATTTTTC
>NC_051412.1:13229221-13229316 GCF_015228065.2 Penaeus monodon
CGCTTTTCATTTTTAGTTCCACAAGGAATATAGCCATTGTGTGCGCAACCTTCCCCTTTCCCTTATTCGTTAAGATCGCCTTTTTTCTTCCCCCA
>NC_051412.1:13229424-13229642 GCF_015228065.2 Penaeus monodon
GCTCTGATTTGCCCGCGGGGTTGCGCAAGCGAGGTAGACGAGGACGGGGGGCGGGGGGGGAGGGTGTTGGGTGTGGGGGGAGAAACCCTGGGGAGACGAGACGGGGGGGTGAGGGGAGGTGCTGGGGGGAGGGAGACCCGAGGGAGACTGGCAGTGGCTTCTCTAAAATATATTTCGAAGCGAACGAGAAAAAACTGGGTAGGAAAAGTATATCATTA
>NC_051412.1:13230575-13230782 GCF_015228065.2 Penaeus monodon
GCCAGATCTACAGCGCAATTACAGTATAACTCAAAAACACGCAGTGATAACCCCGTTACCCCCAGAATTTCCCCTTTCGACCCCTAACCAGGCGTGAATTACCGTGATGTTGACAATTAATCAGAAAGCGATATCCGGTGCGTTCGGGATCGCCAGATCGGATAATTCAAAGTAATTCTATTCGTTACGGATAAACCTCTTTCATCT
>NC_051412.1:13230828-13230901 GCF_015228065.2 Penaeus monodon
GCTATACCATCCTCCTCCTCTTCCCCTTTATTCACCCTTTCCCCTAAATCCTTATCTTCTTTAGGGCTTTCTC
>NC_051412.1:13230920-13230988 GCF_015228065.2 Penaeus monodon
CGCTTGGTTCCGTTAATGTCTCAATCAAGAGAGGGGGAAAGTACGATGGCATGGGAAATGCTTTGAGT
>NC_051412.1:13232048-13232320 GCF_015228065.2 Penaeus monodon
GCCTGACAAGACGTTGAGACGGGCATATAAATAGATTCATCAAAATAATCACACACTCAATTGTATGATGCATATATTTTGATCTCAATCTTTCCAAATGAGATATTTTGTGTTTTTCATCATGTAAACAAGTGCGAAAATAATGAAATTGTTTGATATTGCAAAGAACATTTCAATAACTGATTAATAGCCATTAGTGTGAATATGGTGTAGAATCCAAAATTTTAATTAGCGGAATTCTATCGAAGAAGAAGAATATATTTACAAGATAA
>NC_051412.1:13232530-13232698 GCF_015228065.2 Penaeus monodon
CATTGTAAATAAATTATATTATACATGAAACAGAATCTAGTCCACTAAAATTAGCATATACTGACAGCTTATTGCGATCAGATCAACCAAATCCCATTCTAAAACCTTTCTTTCTTCCCTTCTTTGTACTTCCCTCCATCTGTTTCCCACGGTCTTATTTTTATCAGC
>NC_051412.1:13233107-13233232 GCF_015228065.2 Penaeus monodon
GTGTCTTCCTCTCTTTTTCGCTCCCCTGTCGTGAGGACCAAAACAATCACAGTGTTATCGAAGGTGTTTTGACAAAGGGAAAGGGGAAAGCTAGGTATGGAGTGAGGGGAAAGAGGAGTGAGGGG
>NC_051412.1:13234332-13234520 GCF_015228065.2 Penaeus monodon
TGAGGATTTTTAGGAAACACCGAGAAAAAACAATTTTGACTCGCCTTACCTTAAAATGATAAGCATGACTTAACAGTCCAGACGTTCGTAGGGTGAATAGATTGTATTCCTGTTGAATGTGAACCGAAGTCATAAAGGTCATAACGGCTTTAGCTAATTTTCTTTTATTTAATTGTTATATAAAAGTA
>NC_051412.1:13234606-13234693 GCF_015228065.2 Penaeus monodon
ATAATAAAAACAAAAGTAAGACGGGAATGACCCCCAACTTCCTGGTATTTTTCGTAATTTACTTGAACGAATTAGGACGATTTTCCT
>NC_051412.1:13234883-13234974 GCF_015228065.2 Penaeus monodon
TTATACATGGTTCATTGTTGAATGTCTCTATACTCATCGTCCCTCTGAAGAGAGAGGCCCCTGTTTACATCACGCGTGGAAGATCGCGGCA
>NC_051412.1:13235037-13235139 GCF_015228065.2 Penaeus monodon
ACCTATGTGATATGTGAACACAGTTCTCACCACGAATTTTTCCCAACATCTTTCCCTCTATTTGTGCGAGATGAGAGCAAGAACACATCTTAGTTATCACAG
>NC_051412.1:13235255-13235332 GCF_015228065.2 Penaeus monodon
TGAAAGCAACGACCCATCTGGAGAGTGGTTATGAATAACTCCCTCCCCCCCCCCCTTTGAAATGTGAACATTTAAAC
>NC_051412.1:13235608-13235804 GCF_015228065.2 Penaeus monodon
TAGGTCCCCCTCTCCTTTGTTATCATAGTATTGTCAATTTCCGAAGTCCTTTCTAAACATGGTCTGAACTATGTCTCGTGAATCAGCTAAACGGATCTCGAACCATTTTGTTTCGGGGTTTCAGTAACACCAACAGACATTACTCCTAAATGCATTGCTCAACAAAGCCTCTGGCAAGTAATTATTTTGACAGAAG
>NC_051412.1:13236541-13236966 GCF_015228065.2 Penaeus monodon
GAAATCTAACAAAAGGGATACAACACTACAAGAAACTCGAAGTCAGCTCGACTACGGGGCCTACAAAATACTGAATCCCTTGTTATATCAACTTTAATTCTTAACTGCTGCAATAAATCTATATCACTGAAAGAGGCGAACTACGCAATCATATTATTATTTTTGACAAAGTTTAAATCAATATTTAAACGTTCATAACATTTTATATGAAAAGCGAAGTCAAAAGAATAATTCATATTGATCTAAAAAAAAAATGGAACGAAGGAGAAATGATTGTTGTTTATCAATTGAGAACTGATGATAGTAGTGTATGATGTATATTGTGATTTTATTTACTGTATTTGTTGCAACAATTCAAGAAAGAAAATTGTGCAACAGGAAAGGACGGAGTAAATGGTTAATCCGTGATGAGTAAGTGGAATAGT
>NC_051412.1:13237110-13237184 GCF_015228065.2 Penaeus monodon
TTACTTAGTGTTCGCACAAGAGACCCTGTCTGTATCACTGCGACGGTTCCATCACTCAATTGAGAAATCCATCA
>NC_051412.1:13237436-13237853 GCF_015228065.2 Penaeus monodon
TCCAAAAGCAATTTAGACTCGCTGTAGCATATCAATCTCCACAATCACCTTACGCAGTGGTCTCCGTGTTATCATCCAGCATTACCAGTTATTGCACGAAGCTCCCCGGACCATCACTTCGCTATATTGCAACCTTGGATTAGGCGAAAGACATCAATCGCCACTCCGCAACCTGGGCTCACTCTATCCGCGGATATGCTCTTCGCCGGGATTTCTGATATCGGGTCTCGGGTTTGCGTGTGTTTGCATCCGATCGTGTTCATTATTGCTCGAGATTTTTGTGTTTCTTTAGAGCGAATTGTTTTGAATGTTGGTTGGCTGTTGTTGCTTTTAAGGTGATGGTGATCGATGGTATTAATGTATGTTTTCGGTTTATTTACGTGTGGTTCTTGTCCAATTTAACCAATTGTGTCTTGT
>NC_051412.1:13238161-13238665 GCF_015228065.2 Penaeus monodon
GCACGCACTCGGGCCCAAGTGTCCATCAGCGGCCGTGCGGGGACCCTCTTTGGCCATCGGGGATCAAACTGCCCCCCCCGACTCCCTTCATTACCCTGCTGAGTCCCAGGGGAAGCTCTGGTACACAAGATGCTGGTTTCACTGTTTGCTGTGCGTTATTACCTGGACACTGCTCAGGCTGGGTGTTTCTCTCCCTCGTTCTGTCTGCTGATTTCCTTTCTCTTTTTAGTTATCAATTTTTTTCATTGTAATTTTTGAGAGGGGGGGGGTGTCTTCCGTTCGTGTCTTTCATGCCCCCTTTTTTTTTTGGGGGGGGGCGTATTTGTGTACGGTTCGTTTCGGTCTTTGTCCGTCTTTGTTCTTTTTGTGGCTTTTTTTATCTGTTTGCTTATGTCCACTTTCATCATTTCGTTTTGTGCTGTCCGGACCTTTTTTCCTCTGACATTGTTTTCCCTTAATCTTATTTTTCTGCTTATCCTCTTTCTCTCGTTATTCAGTCCCTTT
>NC_051412.1:13238868-13239060 GCF_015228065.2 Penaeus monodon
CATATTTTGATTACTCCTTAACCTACCCTTTCTTATTTCTTTCCTTCCGTCTCCTTCCGTCTTTCTCTCCCTGCCTTTCCCATCTCCAACAGCCTTCTCCTTCCTTCGCGACGTCAGAAGGGACGTCAAGAGACATCAGTTCCTGCTGCATTGATGTAATTTCATTTCCTCCGCCTGTTGCGCCTCCTACAT
>NC_051412.1:13239349-13240151 GCF_015228065.2 Penaeus monodon
ATCTTGATCGTTTTTTTCTTCGATAACTACCCTATTTTTTATTCAAACATTAAAAATTAAAGCCACCATTTTCTGCCATGAAAAAAATATAATCTAGTGCAATTTTCATCCCGAAAATACCATTTCCACCTACAAAAATGAATTATTAAATAGGTTAATGCGTTGTATTCCCCAAAATATTTTGCGTTCATAAAAGACGAAACACAGTTGCGATTGTTAATTTCTCGTTCTTAAAAATCCTAATGCTAGATATTTAATTTCCTGTTGGCATTAACATTGTGCTTTCATTGTGTTTAAAATGGCAAGTGCAGATTGGTTCATGGACAGTCCCCGATCGTGAAAAAGCGTCAATTTAAAACGAAAATGAACAAGAATTAAGTCATTCTGAAACAAAAATGCAGTCGAGTTATTAAGAGTTAAGAGTCAAGCGTCGTTCTAAAACGAAAATGGACAAGAATTAACAGTTCAGGGGAGGCTCACCCTCTTAAAAGGGATTAAATTAAAACATTTAATGAAAAAAGGAAAAAAAAATAGAAATAAAATGTAGACAAGAGCGTTTTTAAATAGCAAATTTATCCACAAATGTTATCGGAGTACTTTTGAGCCTCCCCTTAAGCGCTTTTCTTAAACGAAAATAAACATGAAATTGCATCGCTGCACAAATCTACACCTGCTTGTTGGACGAGGCAGCGTGTGATCTGTCACGCAAGCATAATATGAAAATGTTGATACCGAGTTGCTCTACAATGTTACTATTTTTTAGAGAAAACAAGAGTATGGACTAATGAATTAGCGCTTTTGA
>NC_051412.1:13240410-13240652 GCF_015228065.2 Penaeus monodon
ACTGTCAGAATACAGAGAGGGTAGAGGTTAATAAAAATAACAAAACATCAAGCCGATAAATTCGGGATGTTAAATAATGTTGCCCAAACGGTCGTGTATACAGCGGATAATCCACACAATAAAAACGACTGTAAGGGCATCATTTATCATTTTTTAGGCCTACCTTATGGCACAATTAGGGCATTGTTCCTTTAATCTGAATTATGTATTTAATCAAAACCTGGGAATGAATTGCTAACTAG
>NC_051412.1:13240674-13240757 GCF_015228065.2 Penaeus monodon
GGGGGGGGGGCGCAAAACAAATATGAATATTTGAATCATATTAATAGCAAATTATAATTCATATGATGATTTGCATAGCTTAT
>NC_051412.1:13241170-13241286 GCF_015228065.2 Penaeus monodon
CCTTGCTGTAAGTATTGACAAACATCAGTGCGATGTTGTTCCTCTGCCCGAGACCCCTGCCACCTGGCCGCTACCACAACAAGCCTCGCACTCAGCACATCTGCGTCTCCTGTGCC
>NC_051412.1:13241565-13241697 GCF_015228065.2 Penaeus monodon
TTATTCCACCCCTTTCCCTGTCTTTTCTTCCCGCGATGCAACCACATGCAACTCAGCGGCAGGAGAACAAAGATAGATGGCCAAGAAGTCTGACCTCTTCTGGTAAATTATTGGTCGCTGAAGACTTGGTAT
>NC_051412.1:13243378-13243561 GCF_015228065.2 Penaeus monodon
GCCATTCCCATTCAAAACAACCCCCGGATTCCTGGTCTTTATCGACTTACCAGAAAAAGGCAGCGACTGCGGAGGAAGACGAGAAAATTCCAAAACAAATCATAATTGCATTTCTCCATTTTCTTTTCCTCTGCGTCTGACTCGGTTTTGTTTATTTGTGAAAATCAGTGTGCCGTTGCTGGG
>NC_051412.1:13243782-13244025 GCF_015228065.2 Penaeus monodon
ATATATATGTGTATAAGAAAAAAAGGAAACGAATCTTGAAATGAAAAGTAGATAAAAAAAAGAAGAAAAAAAATGAGTTGCGGGAAGTTATCTCATGGGATCGGATACCAGCGAGTGAAGACATTAGGAGGGATAGGATCGGCCTTATTTTCCCGCGCAAATATAGACGTCAAAAGATTCGTGGGAGTTGGAAAACGTGTTCGGATTCTAAATCTTCTTCGGGTCTGCAAATCCCCCAAACCG
>NC_051412.1:13244376-13244467 GCF_015228065.2 Penaeus monodon
GATGGATGGTGTTTCTTTCCCTCTAGTTTTATCATCGCTCACAAGATTTTCGTCAGATTCTGGTAATGCTGATGATTTCTTTGTCGGAGGC
>NC_051412.1:13244694-13245083 GCF_015228065.2 Penaeus monodon
ACCCTATCTATCACAATTATTCACACGTCTAATGAGGAACATCACATTTTAAGTTCTCACTCTGGCTTTCATCCACTAACGTCTTATACTAATACCTGGAGCAGGCCCTCACGCACACAGACACAGGATACACTGAAATACAACGTAAACATCCACCTCGAAACGCAGTAATCCGAAACAACAGGAAAAAAAGACACACTGTCCATCGGAGCAGACAAAACCCACGGGAAAACTTACACAGAAGAGCATCGGGGAAAATGATTATCTGAGGGACGAAAGTGAGGTTGATCGAACACACTTGTTGATCGAGCCATAAATTCGCCATAAAGATCATATAGAGACATGGTGCTTCTTTATCGCTGCAGATGCTTTCAGTGATCTAGGGGTTT
>NC_051412.1:13245395-13245702 GCF_015228065.2 Penaeus monodon
GTGTGTGTGTCGAAATATATCTCATTACGGAGGAAGCTTAACCTACAGATATAGAAAAACGACGCTGCGAGAAGAGAGCAGAGACGTAAAGGGAAATAAAATCAAAAAGAAAAAATCGAGGAAAAAGCGGGACCGAGGAAGAATGGTTTCCTCCTGCTCCTTTCACCCTCGGCAGCCCCGGCCATTCCTTCCCGTCTTCCTTTTCTTCCTAATCATCTGATTATTTATGATAATTTGTCTCCGGAGACATCGACAACGTCTGATGACCCCCCCCCCCCCGGCCTCCACTAGCCTGACAAGCCTTTTT
>NC_051412.1:13245995-13246645 GCF_015228065.2 Penaeus monodon
CAATTTCTTAATGGCGACCGTAAGGCCTACATGGTTTATGCAAATTACTCCCATCCATAAATCCGATTTTTAGACTATTAAAAGGGGAAAAAATCCGAGAAGATAAAAAACTTGAAAAGAGAAACTTTTCACTCACTTTCCGACTCCTTAAACTCCGTTATTCGAAGGATGAGTCAAGCCGGATAGACTTGTATGGTAAATTTGATGTTAATTTTGTTAAGTCTCTTAAAGTAAAGTTGGGAGAGGAAATTAGGAAGAGGGCGAAAGGGAGGGATAAAGTTAGTTTATTAATCAGATGTAAATCGAGATTACTTATGCGAGTGAAGTAATCAGGTCCTGGCAGAATCTCTCTTCATTAAAGTCTAATCTTATAAAGTGACTTTTTCCCTCTCTAATGTTGCTGTTGCTACACTTCTTCTAGTATTACTATAATTGCTATAACTTATTTATTGCAATGACTGCAAAAAAAAAATGTTATTACTGTTTTTTATTGAAAAGTAAACACAAAGAAAGGAATGTAATTTATAAGGAAGTAAATGAAAGAGAGAGAAGAGAGAAAAAAAAGACTTTGAAAAGGAAAGTCTGAAAAAAGAGGAAAATAAATAGAAAGAAAGGAAAAAGTTATACGAACAGATGCTCAGTGCTAGACG
>NC_051412.1:13247019-13247708 GCF_015228065.2 Penaeus monodon
AAAATTTAAGAAAATAACTATGGAAGAGGTGAGAAAAGAGAAAGTAGGCTATGAGAGAACGGATAAGTGGACAAGAAGGAAGATGTAAAGAAAATACGAATGAAATAACGAAAAGAGAGAGCAGAAGAAGGAGAATGAATACGAAAAATCTAAAAATGTTGAAGCAAAGTGACAAAATGGAACAAAGAGAGAGTCCTTTGGAAGAAGGGAGAAGAGATAAATGAAACAAAGAGAGGAAAGAAAATACGTAACAGAAAAACGTGAAGAAGAAAACGGAAAGAAAAGAGACTTGAAACAAGGATCAGATGCAATAAAACAGACAAAAATACGAAGAAAGAAGAAGAGATTAATAGGAAAGTAACAGAAAAAAATAGGACAAAAATATAGGAATGAAGAAAAGGCTAAAAAAAAAAACGATAGTGGGGAAGAATACACAAGAGAAAACATACTCAAAACGGAAAAAAGGGGAAAACGTAATCAGAAAAAAATATATACACAAAAAGTTAATGAAATTTAAAAAACGAACACACGAATAGAGTAATAAGGAGAGAAAGCAAGCACACACCTCGCCTCGGAGCAACAAGCACAGATTCCAATGGACGCAAGCGAACCAAAGCCGCCCGCTTGAAACATGGGTTTTCCGCCCCGAGAGAAGAAGGGGCGGGAACCGAGATGGATAAGGAGAACCA
>NC_051412.1:13249328-13249639 GCF_015228065.2 Penaeus monodon
AAGGAAAACAGAAGAGAAGGAGAAAAAAAACGAAAAGAGAAGACAGACTAGAGGGATAAAAGGAGAAGAGAGCAAAAGAGAGAGAAGATAAGAAAAACAAAACGATTATAGAGAAGAGAAAGACAGAGAAACGCGAAGAAGAGACATAGTGACAAGAGAGTAAAAGAAAACACAAGGAAGCTTCAATGGAAAAAGGGGGAAAGGAAACACAATAAGAAAGACCAATCAGACTAACGTACAGAAAGGGAAGAGGAAAATAAAGATAGGCAAAAAAATAAGAGGCTAAAGAAAAAGGAACTAGCAATGGCTCA
>NC_051412.1:13250116-13250444 GCF_015228065.2 Penaeus monodon
TAATATTGTGAGTCCACAAGACCCTCTCTCTTTAAAATAAAATTAGAAATAATAACCAACTGAAAATGTCGCCTCTGAGAAAAAAATGGAAAAATCGCTGGACTTTTTCATCCTTTGACAAACGACGAGTTTCCATAATGAAATGGATATATATATATAAATCTACACTTCACATTCGTTAAAAAAAAACTTTCTGTAACCTACTTAATTCGTTGTAGTTTATAATTAGGCGTTTTTATCTTGATTTGAAAAGTTGAAAACAGGTTTCATATCAGCTGCATGTGTATATAGTGTGCAAAATATATACAGCAAAAGGCATGCTGTACAA
>NC_051412.1:13250758-13250828 GCF_015228065.2 Penaeus monodon
GTTTTGTCTCCCCTATCATCCTCAATCTAAGTGATACGTCAACAACGTCAACCTCCGTCCACCGACGTAA
>NC_051412.1:13250879-13251218 GCF_015228065.2 Penaeus monodon
TCGCCCCCACTCGCTCTCTCGCTCTCCCGACCCGGTCCACGCACAAACGATCTTCATAAGCTGATTTAAATGCATAATTAATTCAAGCCGATGGATTAAGTGGCATCATCTCGTTCAGGAGTTGCGTCGACAGAGCGGCGAGGGTCGAGTTACTGTGCTCGGCCTCGTTCCGCGCTCTGCTCGCTGTCTTTGTTTCCAGGAAGCTTTCTTTTCATCTTCTCTTGTTGTGTATGTTGTTGTTTTTCTCCTTCTCTCATTGTCTGTCTCTTTGTTCATTTTTTCTTTCTCCAACTATCTCTCTAACTATCTTATTCTCTCCTTCTCTTTCTCTCATTTTCT
>NC_051412.1:13251891-13251983 GCF_015228065.2 Penaeus monodon
TCGCGCACAAACACACACGTCTCTCTAACCCACCAATCCCAACCTCCCCCCATCACCCAACACACACACAAGCTCGAGCATCTAATCCCATA
>NC_051412.1:13258263-13258527 GCF_015228065.2 Penaeus monodon
TCCTCGCCCACCGTCTGATCGATCGCATCTGCGTTTGTCGATTAGGATTAATCTCGCAAGAAATCGTTTAAACTTTAGCCATTAATAACACTTTCTGACTTTATTGAGCGGGTTATGTTTTTTAATGTGATAGATATTCGTCTCGGTGTTGCTGCCAAAACCGATCCGAGTTTCTGTTGCTATTTGTGGGTCGGAGGAGACCGCTCTGGGAGGGACTTCATGAAGGATCCGAAGATTCTGGCTGTGGGAGTAATGCTGGTCTGG
>NC_051412.1:13260573-13260648 GCF_015228065.2 Penaeus monodon
ATATTTAATCGTATTCCCGGTTTCATTCTTGACAAGATCTGGCAATGCTGTGTATTGATATATTGATTAACTTAA
>NC_051412.1:13260835-13260950 GCF_015228065.2 Penaeus monodon
ATTTCATTCACTCACGTTTTCTCTGTGTATGCTGAAGAGGCTATGGAGATATGCGATGACGGCGATGCGGACTGCAGGTCGCCGGTCAGCAGGATTTTTTCCAGTATTCTAGTCT
>NC_051412.1:13264315-13264416 GCF_015228065.2 Penaeus monodon
TATAAAAACTATCCCAATAATACAAGAACTATTCACATCTGTTCTGATGGAGAGTTGCAACAGATACACCGCCACACTGGTTGAAAAGACGCCAGAATATT
>NC_051412.1:13264520-13264881 GCF_015228065.2 Penaeus monodon
CTCATTTTACTCCGATTAAATTAATAACGAAACGAAACAAAATCGAAAATAGAAAGGACTACCCCCTCCCCCTACCACATCACCCCCCCAAAAAAAAAATATATATATACATGTCCTTACAACGACGTATTTTATCATCTAAATCAACAGCACTGAAAAAATAATCATTCATATAAAAACGAACTGAAAAGATGTTTTGAAGGAAAAAAAAGTATACTCATCAACCATGAAGATAATAATGCATGATCCGTCGTGTGAAAGAGATGACAGAAGAAGAGGAAATTACCGCTATTGTTTCCAGGAGAGAAAAGTGTGAGAGAGACTGATAACGCCAAGGAAGAGAGGAAGCAAAGATTGTTTA
>NC_051412.1:13266098-13266216 GCF_015228065.2 Penaeus monodon
ACATATATGATATATGCTAGTACTTAGATAGAAAAGGCTATACCGCATGATAAGTATATTTGATAAAGATAGTTACACAGATAGATAAGCAGCGAGAATGGACTGAGCAGATAGACTG
>NC_051412.1:13266401-13266484 GCF_015228065.2 Penaeus monodon
GTTGAACTCCTCCCAGGTGGACGTAGGGGACACGTTCGTAGAGACACAGACTTACTAAGCCGCGAGATGAAGCGGCCGGGAGG
>NC_051412.1:13266562-13266642 GCF_015228065.2 Penaeus monodon
AGAGGGGCGGCCGGGCGCGAGACCAGGATCTTGCGATTGCAAAGCGAGCGCTTTAGCACCGAACTATACAACCTCTTACA
>NC_051412.1:13266944-13267352 GCF_015228065.2 Penaeus monodon
TCCACTCTCCCGATCACAACTTAACAACGATAACATCAAACACGCCATCAATCCATCAGTATTTCGGTTCGCGAACTTTATCGCGGCAGTAACGATAAATGTCGAATTAAACTCACACTTTATGACGATTTAAGTGTACGCCTAACGCCGGCTCTCGTTCCGGTTGTCGGAAACACTGTAGGCTGCGAGTCGGTTTCGGAAATGAGTTAACTGCCTTGAGGCGATTAAAATGATACACGTGTTGATTAGATGAGATTATCTACATCTTTTTCTTTTAATTTCTTTCTCTAATTATGTTTTGTTTTGGTTGATTAATATGTCCAATCATCGCACTTGTGACACCTGTGGTGCTGGAGATTAATGGAGAGGGAAAATTGTCGTTAGTTTAGCGTCTTCCGTCTTCTTAAT
>NC_051412.1:13269751-13269860 GCF_015228065.2 Penaeus monodon
CCAATTGCAAAAGAAATGGAAGTTTCAAAACTAAAGAAAACAAGACAGTTCTTTTTTCTGGAAAAGAAGAAGGAAATTATAGTCACGGAGTTGCTATGATTCTCACGAA
>NC_051412.1:13273772-13273840 GCF_015228065.2 Penaeus monodon
TGGATGAAGTTCGGTCTGATTTATCGTTTACTGGTTTATATCACATCAGGGAGTTAGATTTATCACCA
>NC_051412.1:13274163-13274272 GCF_015228065.2 Penaeus monodon
CACGATAATCCTTGTTTACATCAACGTGCAATTTACATCCATCATAGATATGACGATACTTGGACAGATACACACGCAGACAGGCATATATTTCTCTATTTCTACCAGT
>NC_051412.1:13274300-13274655 GCF_015228065.2 Penaeus monodon
TAGTAATCACAATAATTCTCGCAAATCAAAACACAAAAGCAAACATATTTTTACATTCATTTAATAAATGAATAAATAGCCCCCCCCCCCTCACAAAAGAAAAAATAACGTGAGAGAGAGAGGGGGTAATAGTAAAACACTTTTTTTACTTTTTTTCAAGTTTCTCGCTAAACTCCAACAAATTTGACCTTTTGATGGATAATCAGTCTGTCAATCTATCAGACAACAACCTGTCACTCGGAACTTACGTTATGTTTCTCGCATCACCATGATTGCACCAGAATTCGGAGGCAGATAGTAATAGGTTGGGATTTGTGTCGCTTTATTTATTTATCAAATTTGTCTATTGGCTTTA
>NC_051412.1:13275441-13275617 GCF_015228065.2 Penaeus monodon
ATTTCAGACTTTGATATTTGTAACATCATTGTTGAAATGATTACCTGCTGAGAACGCTTCCTCATGGCGCTGCATACTTTGTCGCCACGGCACCACGCATTCCCTATTTCGACCTGAGGGCCTCCAGGAGCACGTCTAGGCCGTCGCGAGAGTCGGCGCACATGCTCTGGCTCTTC
>NC_051412.1:13277929-13278494 GCF_015228065.2 Penaeus monodon
GTTTAAATATCTATACATACACTGGTGACTTCGCCTTTCCTTTCCTTTCGCAGAAGGGAGAGAGAAGCGAGAGCAAATGGCCAAACTGGAGGCCCGCCGCAGCGAGCCCGAGTCAGTCCGTTTTCTTTCACGTCGTCCGAACGCGCCTCCCGTTTTCTACAGTTCGCTCCGGCATCAAAGTGTTATTCATTTCACATTAATTATCAGTGAATTTCAGGTGCGGTCGTTCATTTTCGTGATTATCTGCAATTAATTAAGAGGACATGGATGCTGCAATTCAGTTGATTAAAAATGTGTTTTAGAGCCCACGCTGTACAAATTCATTAAATCTGGTTGAAGCTGCGTTCAAGGTTTCTAACAAATCAAAATAATTCCGCAGCAATACAAACAAAGTCCAGGGTGGGAAAGGCAGGCTATTCCAAAAGATAATAAACCAGTAGATAGATTTTGCCGAAGATCGTGTCATGAATTAGATTAAAGGGCTGAAAATACAGAAGAATTAATCCGTGAAACGGTAGATGAACTAAAAGAAATTGCATATATAACTTAGCTCATTTGCACATAC
>NC_051412.1:13278681-13279211 GCF_015228065.2 Penaeus monodon
TAAACACTTCTCAGCCACTATCAAACACGTAAATAAACGCCCGCCTTGAATCCACAATATATTCGATTTTTTTTTCTTTCTTTTTTATAAATAATGGACTCCCTGAAAATAACGAGAAAGAGGGACAAAGGAGCTCAAATTCCCCGAAAATGGAGCGAGGAGAGAGCGAGGCCGAATCGCCTTGACGTTCGCTCCTTCGGGAGGAGGATCTTAACGGGAGGCAGATAGGCCTACGGCGAGGCTCATTCCGGCGCTCTCCTTTTGTCAAAACCTACAGACAAGATGCTCCTCACGCTGTGATCCCCCTCTCCTCCTCCTTCCACTTCTTCGCCTTCCCCTCTCTCTTCCCTTCTTCCCATTTCTCTCTTCCCTTCTTCCCATTTCTCTCCCTTCCCATCTTCCCATTTCTCTCTCTTCCCTTCTTCCCCTCTTCCTCTCTTCCCTTCTTCCCATTTCTCTCTCTTCCCCTCTTCCTTTCTTCCTCTCTCCCGACGTCAATCTTCTTCTTAAGCCGTAGGATTTTTGAGTGT
>NC_051412.1:13279792-13279870 GCF_015228065.2 Penaeus monodon
TCGGTCGGCACGGGGCGTCGAGGCCAGACCGTCATATGAGGTGGAATGAGGTGGAATGAGTCGCCTCTCTTGGCCTGC
>NC_051412.1:13279903-13280038 GCF_015228065.2 Penaeus monodon
AAGAGGGGGGGAGAAAGGGGGAAGAGGGGGGGAGAAAGAGGGAAGAGGGGAGGAGAAAGGGGGGAGAGGAAGAAAGGGGGTGGGAGGGAAGGGGGGAACAGGCGGGGAGAGAAAAGGGGAAGAGAGGAGGTGGGA
>NC_051412.1:13280257-13280780 GCF_015228065.2 Penaeus monodon
TGGAAAAACTGAAAAGACAAAAGGACATAAAAAGACAAATAAGAATAATAACAGATTTGAAAGGAGAAAAGTGAAGAGAGTAAAGACATGATGCTTATCCCTTATCCCCCTTATACCCGACAAGATCAACTTCCCCTCACCCTTTCCCCTCCCTTTCCCCTCAGCCACCCTTTGTCACCTGTCTCTCTCACCCTTCTTCCACTCTCTCTCGCCCCTCACACTCTCCCTTTCACCCTTACACGTTTTCCACTCGGCCCTCACCCTTCCCCTCTTCTCCCTCTCCCCCATCACCCTCTCCGTCACACCCCTCACCTTCTCCCTCTCACCCTCTCCCACTGCCTCTCATCTCTCTCACTCTACCTCTACTTCTCATACGTCACCCTCTCCCCCTCTCCCCCTCTCTCTCACCCTTCTCCCTCTCCCTCTCACTCTTTCCCATTCCCTCCTACCCCACTCCTTCTCCCACTCCCTCTCACGCATTTATTTCTTAGTTTTTTTCTTTTTCTATCAATACCTTTCTCCG
>NC_051412.1:13280868-13281040 GCF_015228065.2 Penaeus monodon
ATTTTTTCCCTGACCCCTTTCTTTATCCTCTGGGATTTATTTGCGGAGGGTCATTAGCACGGGAGATTAAAGGACTATATTCTATTTGCAGACACATATGAAGAGCTTTGTAAAATTCAAGGATTACATTCAACAGATTAGCTGTTACTCAATAATTATACTCAAGATTAAT
>NC_051412.1:13281733-13281923 GCF_015228065.2 Penaeus monodon
ATCATGCAGTCTCTAGAGATTTTATTTATGTATGCATTAACGCAGTTTTTAATGCAGAAATAACACACACCGAGTTGAATATCATTTGAATATGTAAATGACACAAAAGAGGCTTAGAATGCTATTTTCAGTTGATAATTGTAACTGACAATATTTATCATTTCATAATTGCTCCGAAAAACAAATACAC
>NC_051412.1:13282257-13282777 GCF_015228065.2 Penaeus monodon
TTGCCTTTTCTTTGATTTTCGCCTTTTGTACATCTAGTTTCCCCTATTTTTATGTATATTCTTATATCGTTTTCATTTCTGTGTTCCATCGAACCCGTTTTATTTCAGATTCATTTATCATTTTTAAGAGAAATAAAAGGCGCAGTTTTAGTTTTATCTTGAATTCGTGAAAAGGAGAAAAAATCAATTGACGCAATATGACGTCACGCATGACGTTTGGAATGGAACGACAGTAAAAATGTTAATGTAGAAAATAATAGCTGGCCATATGCAGAAAATGGTGCCTATTCAAGCTCTTGTATTTCTTCTTTTTTTTTTTGGCAAGCTTATATTTGAATTACTGATCATGCCTTTTTTTTTTACTTCCCTTTATCACGTTTTCTGCTATTGTTGTTGTTTATTTCCATTTTCTTTCCGTCTTTCTCTCCCTCTTTCCCGCTTTTCTTTTCGCTTCCTCCTTTCTAGATACTGTTTTTCTTTCTTTCTCCTTCTATTCTTCTCGTTTTTCCCTTTCACTCAT
>NC_051412.1:13282964-13283479 GCF_015228065.2 Penaeus monodon
TGTTCTTGCTCTATTTCTCTTCCATTTCATTTCACCTCCGAAGAAAGCGAAAAAATTGTGTGAACTTTTGGAGGCATAAAAAGAGTATATCCCAAGTAATCACAGACGAGACACTGTATCAGTCTAAAAACTTAAGCCAAAGTTTTCGGAGGGACTTGAAACCCCGAGGCGACCTAGGGGGAGGGGGGGGGGTATGCAGGGGAGGAAGGGATGAGGAGGAGAGGGGTGAGGAGGGGAGGAGAGGCAGGGAAGGGGAAGAGCGAGGGGGGGAGGGTAAGGAGGAGAGGGGGAAAGAGGGGAGGAGAGGCAGGGAAGGGAGGAGGGGGTAAGGCAGGGAAAGGGTGAGAGGGGGAGGGGGAGGGACCAGTGGTAATAGCATCTCTCCTTCCCCTTAAACTGTTCTTTTTTCTCCCTCTTCTCCCTTACGTGCCTGGGGGGGTAGATATGTGCTCTGTAAATTGATGTTATATTTTTCCTTTCATTCTTTCATTCTCTCTTTTCCTCTTCTCCTCTAT
>NC_051412.1:13283510-13283934 GCF_015228065.2 Penaeus monodon
TATGAAAAGACTAAAAATTGCCAGTCAACATCAAGCCGTAAACAGCTAGAGAGCCAAACAACAGCAATGACCAAAGAGATATTCGCGAAGGAAAATGCGACGGCAATAAAGCTGATGATGCAGATAATGAATGCAATGGACAAACGATATGCTAATGAGGTTGTGCAGCTGCCCCTTCTTTCCCCCAAGGAAATTAAAAGAGTTTTGGAGGTAATGATCACAGTAATAATAACCATGTCTGTGATGACGATCGTTGTAGTGATGATGTAAATCAAGGGAATGACTGTTGTGATGAGTTGGTGATGTGTTAGAATAAACGTTTGTGAAGTGAATATGACAGTCACTTTCATCTTTAATGGTAACTTTATTTTTAGCAGTATCATCATCACCAGCACTTAATGATTTTCAGTAACATTTTCGTTGC
>NC_051412.1:13283982-13284072 GCF_015228065.2 Penaeus monodon
TTATATCATTAGCTGTAATATCAGTAGCAGAATCAACGATATGTTTCCTATTATCATTGTTATAATTACTTCTATAAACATTCCTATAGT
>NC_051412.1:13284131-13284235 GCF_015228065.2 Penaeus monodon
CGTCATTATAGCTTCTATATTGACAATAACAATCGGCATAAATTTCCCGAAAATTCATCGGAACTCACCCGTGCGGCGCGACTTGCTGGGAGGGGTGGGGCAGC
>NC_051412.1:13284823-13285088 GCF_015228065.2 Penaeus monodon
ATCTGTTCACCATCAACATAAATTTAATCTGTCTCCTCAGACTTCCTACCAATATTTATCTTCCTCTTTCTGTTCCTGTCTCCATTATCGGTCCTTCTTTCCTCCCTCTGTTCCTCCTGCTTTTCCCACAGTCCTCCTTCCCTATCGCCTCCCTCCTTTTCCTTCTTCAATGTTATTAATTTTTGCTGTTTCTTTCATCATCATAATCATTCTCTTTACCCCTTTACCCCATCCTCCTTTTTTCCGTTTCTCTCTTCATTATCAT
>NC_051412.1:13285202-13285377 GCF_015228065.2 Penaeus monodon
CATCAATGTTACCAATTATGTGTATGTCACGGTGGGGTGGCAGGCCATTGTGATGCTAAAATCGCCCCTCACATCTGGCACCGCTGCCTTTGGGTAGGGTATGAGGCGTGGGGGGGGAGGCATGAGGAGAGGAGAAAACCTTGATAAAAAAGGAAGGGAGAGAGAAGATAAAGGA
>NC_051412.1:13285420-13285508 GCF_015228065.2 Penaeus monodon
GGGAAGACGAATGAGACAAATAGTAATGGGGGTGATGATGTTAATGAAGAAAAAGACGAGGAGAAAAAAAAATCAATAATAGTAGAAA
>NC_051412.1:13285642-13285794 GCF_015228065.2 Penaeus monodon
CAGATTACGATGGTGGTATTATGTACAAAGAAGTGGAGAGAACAGATGATAATAATAAATTCAAATAAGCTGATAATGATGATAGAAAGAGTAAAAAAAAAAAATTACAGACAGCAAAATGAAGCGAAAACGCTCAGGAGATTTTTGAAAAT
>NC_051412.1:13285826-13286241 GCF_015228065.2 Penaeus monodon
TTAAAAAAAAGGAGATACATTTGTAAAATCAAGCAGTAAGAGAACACAGAAAAAGGGAAATGAAGTGGGGCAGCCAAAATGTCCATTCTGAGTATCACAATAGTAAAAAAAAATTTTAAAAGATTCTATATTTTTTATACAGTTACTAAAAAAGAAAATGCTTTTAAAGAAGAAACACAAATGCGTTTCCAGTTACACGTGCATACATAGGAACAAATGTACACATGAGTTCCAAATACAAGTGGCATTCTGACGTACATAGATACACGGCTACTTACACGTCTACAAGTGAATAAATAATGCACAGTGACGAGCAAAAACAGTCAAGACATAGCTACAACTGACTACGTGTCCTGCAGGGGAGTCGCGCTCTGAACTGATACCTTTCTTTACACTTTCTCGTTTTCTACTCTGT
>NC_051412.1:13287168-13287330 GCF_015228065.2 Penaeus monodon
ACACGCCGTCAATCACACGTACATACATAAGAGCAAATGTACACATGAGTCTGACGTAAATGATTACGTAGATACTTTTTCTACAAATGATTATACAATGCGCGCTGACAAAAACTCGAATTAATATATACATCGTTTTGTTAAAAAAAAGAAAAAAAAAGT
>NC_051412.1:13288406-13288478 GCF_015228065.2 Penaeus monodon
TTTCATGAGCCAAATATTACATAAACGCTAATCACAGTTCCTGTACATAAAAGGGATCGGAGGCCCACGTTA
>NC_051412.1:13288530-13289026 GCF_015228065.2 Penaeus monodon
ACATGCGAACAAGCCCGCCCTGAGACAAATAATAACTTCCGCATTATCCCGCCCAGACTGCTCTTTGATATGCAAATGACAGAGAGTCGCATCAAAGGCCTATCTTAACTAATGCAAAATTAAAGGTAAATACTAGAGTGCCGATTGCCTTTTTTCCCCAAAGCGATAAATGTAAATATTTACCTTTGGATTTAGTGTATAAAAAGGGGTGGTGGATACAAAAACTGAATAACAAATATATTTAAAAATAGAGAGAAGGGGGGGAAATCTCTGTATCTCAACCCGGAGATAGCGAGCAGTTCGTGGTTCCAGTTTGTGACGCGGCGATGCTGTTGATGATTTGGCGAACAAGTGAGGTGTGTGATGCGTCATTGGGAATTATAATCTGTTTTCTGTTTTAATTATCTATTTTCCTTCCCGCTTAGGTGAATGGGTGCGTGGACGGTCCTGGCGGAAGCAAAAGAGTTTTTTTCTTTCTTTTCTGAAAGAAAATGGT
>NC_051412.1:13290007-13290397 GCF_015228065.2 Penaeus monodon
ACGTCTCGCTTCATATCCTCTGTATTAGCATTTGCAACCCAAGCAAAAAATTCATTTTGACTGAAATTATGAATTTTGGTCACATCACATAAATACATATATTTCTGTGAAAATATTCCAACACAATATATCCCTTTATGAATGCATTTGCTGCTATAAATTTTCACTCTTTGAACAGCGAGTAGAAATAGAAAATATCTACCCTGAGCATTGTTTATTTCAGACAGGTTCCTGATTCTCTCAACAAATTATTAAGTAATAGCAGTATTTAATGATGTCCAACATTCATACTGTAAATGATTATCCAAAAGTAAAAAGTCCGAACAGAGTAATGTGACTATTTAACAAGAATACACATGCGGAACACTATTATTCAGTGTTAATGGTTTC
>NC_051412.1:13292689-13292997 GCF_015228065.2 Penaeus monodon
CTGCATGGCAAGAGCCATGAGAATAGTTAAAGAGAGCGAGACAAAGAAGAGAAATCTTCCCTTTTTTAATTTCCTTTAGGACCCCATCACTCATCCCGTTTTCTTTATGCGCCCTCCATTTCCTCCTCCGTTTTCTTCCCCTTTTCCATGTCTCGTAACGGTTATTATATTCGAAAATCAAATCTTGATGGCTGTTACTCTCCCATAAACAGAAAATAGACCACCATTACGCATTTCCTTCAACAACAATTTTCAATCCCTCTTTCTTTCTCGGCTTTCCGTTCGTAACACATAAATAAACGCATGGA
>NC_051412.1:13293052-13293185 GCF_015228065.2 Penaeus monodon
TGGGAGTCAAACCCTTTCACACCTAATGACAATAAGATTAATCCAACCCCATAAATAACAATCAGATCCCATTTACCCTTTGACTGCCAGGGGGAGATCGGTCGCCCCCCCCCCTCTTCTGTCTCATCCACGT
>NC_051412.1:13293265-13293965 GCF_015228065.2 Penaeus monodon
GGAAAAAGGGGGGGAGGGTTTGACACATCAGTCTGCTAATGCTCAAATAATTGATTCAAGTCTTCAATGACGCCACGCCATCACCACGTGTCCCTCCCCCCTCCCCTCTGGGACCCCTCTCCCCCATTCCCGTCATTGGGTCTCCCCCCTTTCACCCCTGTCCTCCCTACCTCTACCCCCTCCCATACCCTCCCGCTTTTCCTCCAACACCCTACCTTGACCCTCCCATCCTACCCCTCCCCCCGCCCATCGACCCCTCCCCTCCCCCCGCCCATCGCCCCCCCCCCCCCCCCCCCCCGCCCATCCTACCCCCCCCCCGCCCGTCGCCCCCCCCCCCCCCCCCCGCCCATCGACCCCGCCTCACCCCTCCCCCCCATCGACCCCCTCCCCCGCCCATCGACCCCCTCCCCCCGCCCATCGACCCCCCCTCCCCCCGCCCATCGACCCCCCCCTCCCCCCGACACGCGCGCGCCACGTGTCAAAATGGCGGGGAAAATGGCCTTCAGATAGCGGCCTTTGGCGTCTAATGCATACGCGGAAACTTCGACTTGATTTATTGATTAACTTTAAGACTAATTTCATTTCTAGGATTCGGGATTATGGCGCGGAAACGTTATATGTGGCTTGCGTTTTTTCAAGCATTTGTTGATAATGGATATTAACAGCAAATAACGAAAGAAATGGAGTAATGATGCTGATA
>NC_051412.1:13294393-13294459 GCF_015228065.2 Penaeus monodon
GTAAACATATTCATATTGTGACAATAAAAATGTCTTTACGCGTCGACAAAGCAATATAATTCATGT
>NC_051412.1:13294669-13294804 GCF_015228065.2 Penaeus monodon
CAGACGTGTTTGCATGCATCGCTGTGTGTGAATAAATCAACATTTATCATCAGTATCTTTCAAACATTCACACTTTTTAAACGATTTTAACGGCTCCCGGAATTGCTCTCCCCCCCCCCTCCCCTTCCCCTTCCT
>NC_051412.1:13294834-13295133 GCF_015228065.2 Penaeus monodon
TCTGGATTCGCGCCTCCCTCTTTGCGGATTATGATAATGTGGATAAGCCGATGAATGCTGCCTTTTTTTCTTCTTCTTTTTTGTCGTTGCATTTATGTAGTTATTCCTTCTCTTCCTTTTTTCTGTTTTTTTTTCAGTTTTTTTTCAGGTTTTTTTTCCGTTTATTTTTCGTTGCATTTTCGTTTTTCCTTCTTTCCTCTATTTCTTAACCGTTTGGTTTGTCGATAAAATACGGGGAGAATCTCTTGAGTTAGAAAAAAAAAAAAATCAGTAGGGGACAAATACATAAATATACAAGT
>NC_051412.1:13295211-13295441 GCF_015228065.2 Penaeus monodon
GTACATTCGCACACTCAAACAAACAAAGGCAATTTCCCTTTCTTCATCTTTCCTTCACAAACACCCATATTTCCCCATCTCGCGTTTAACAGTCCGATAAAACAATCCGAAAAATATAAAAAAAAGAAGATATAAAATGAAACGACGCTGTTCTTATGGCCTCTTTAAACGTTGAAAAGCAGCATAAAACAAATCGATAAAAAAAGATATGGTTTCACAAAGTTTCACGC
>NC_051412.1:13295980-13296227 GCF_015228065.2 Penaeus monodon
CCCCCCCCCCGACACGTAGTCACTCGAAACTACGATAGCGACGCGGAGGCTAAAGTGAGCAAATTCTCCTCTGATCCTGTAGCGTCTTATCCCATGAAATATATCCGGTTTAGAGCGCCAAGTGAGATGGAGCGTCCGTGGCAGCCGGCGTGTGGCGGAGCTCCCTCGGGCGATGCTGCGGCGCCGGCAGTATTTCGTGGCTGGAAGTCGAGGGGTGAGCGACGGCGCGATGCGCGACGGGCTTCCT
>NC_051412.1:13298180-13298250 GCF_015228065.2 Penaeus monodon
TGTGCATGCTTGCATACATAAGTAAGTACACATAAGATAAACCGATAGATGGACAGATTCATGAATGTAA
>NC_051412.1:13298546-13298836 GCF_015228065.2 Penaeus monodon
GGCATACGCATGTTCTTTGAACTCGCACACGCATTCTATATTTAAACAAGAGAACAGAAACACAGAGAGACAGACGAAGCACCCGATGCGCGAACGGCGATGCACTGACACAGGGCCAAGTGAGTGCCATTGCTGTGCCGAGGGCGAGGGTCTGAAAGAGAATGCTTGCGACAGGCACAGGCTACGAGACACACGAGCAAGTGCTTGCGAGAGACTGGAAAATCCCCGTTAGACGTGGGTTGAGATTAACTGAGAGATAGAGATTATACTCGCTGTAAAATGGCAAGACA
>NC_051412.1:13300482-13300843 GCF_015228065.2 Penaeus monodon
AGCATCCTCTCCCCCCACTTCCCCTGATCCCCCCCCCCCCTCTTCACCCCCCTTCCTTCAGCCCTGCTCCATCCCTTCCCTTTACCCTCCCCCACTTCCCTCCCTTTCCCCTCGCCTACTTTCCTTCCCTCTACCTGCCTCCCCCTTCCCCGCCTCCCCCTTCCTCCGCCCCCTTCCTCCTTTTCCTCTCTCCGTCTCTTACCATCGTCTGCCTCCCTCCCCCCTTCCCTCGCCTGCTTCAATCCCACCCCCCCATTCCCTCGTTCCCTTCCCTCCTTCCCCTCGCCTGTTTCTCTTCCTCCCCTTCCCCCTCCCCTTTCCGACGCACCGTTCCTTCCATACCCTTTCTCGCTTTCCCTAC
>NC_051412.1:13300879-13301526 GCF_015228065.2 Penaeus monodon
CCTCGCCCCTTCTCTCTCTCCCCTTCCCCTCGCCCCTTCTCTCTCTCCCCTTCCCCTCGCCCCTTCTCTCTCTCCCCTTCCCCTCGCCCCTCGCCCCTTCTCTCTCTCCCCTTCCCCTCGCCCCTTCTCTCTCTCCCCTTCCCCTCGCCTCGCCCCTTCTCTCTCTCCCTCCCCTTCCCCTCGCCCCTTCTCTCTCTCCCCTTCCCCTCGCCCCTTTCCCTGTCTCCCTCCTCTTCGCATCCGCTATTCTCGACAAACCAGATGTCACATAATCCATATAATCCTGCCTCCCGTCGTTCGGTCTGGGACCAGTCCGATCGAGCGGGACACCCCCTCCCCGCTTACTCCCTTAGTCCCCTCTCCTCCCTCTCCCTCCCCCACTCTCTCCCCCTGGCCCACACCCACCTCCTCCCTCTCTCCCTTGCCTCACCCTTCTCCCCTCTCTCCCTTGCCTCACCCTCCTCCTCCCACCCCTATATTCTGTGTTCCTTACTACCTCCCCCTCCCTCCCCCCCTTGTCCCCCACCCTCTCATCTCTCTCTGTCCCTTATGCATCTTTCTGAAGGTCTAATAATGTCGGATTCGCGAACACATATATCAGGATATTTGGATGAAGTAATTCCGTTTGATGGAGGGAAGTGGCGCTC
>NC_051412.1:13302450-13302608 GCF_015228065.2 Penaeus monodon
GATCTCGGTAATACAGTTTCTCAGATGAGGAAAATTATGTCTCATTTACATTAATTAACTCGTGATTATCCATAATGAGTCATCTGTCTAAGATTATTACGTATAATATCTTGCTACTTGTTCCTGTTACTGACCAAGTTTATTTAGTCATGTTATCC
>NC_051412.1:13303662-13304047 GCF_015228065.2 Penaeus monodon
CAACAATTAAACGGTAACCAGGAACTTTCTTTTTCTTTTTCCTTTTTCGCGGGATTAGCCGAAATGCGCGAGAAAGAGCGAGAGAAAGCGAGACGCGAGTGCATTAGAGGCCGGACGCCCATTAATTGGACTGAGTCACCCACTCTGCGGGCGTGGGTGTAGGGGAGGGGATGGGGTTTTGGGAGGGCGGGAAAGGGGGTTTTATTTTGTTTACTTTCGGAGGTTCTCTGGTTCATTTGCATATTGACGGTACGTGATTAAGGAAATGGTTGGCCTGGTCTGTTGTCGCGAAGTGGAGAGAGTCTGACATTTATTGTACATCTGGAATGTTTCGGGAAATGGGAAACTATCGTACGTTATGTGGTGTTGTTATCGTACCCCGAAA
>NC_051412.1:13304081-13304363 GCF_015228065.2 Penaeus monodon
CGATAAAAGGTAACTTTATATTCTGCCAAAATTCTCATTGTTAAACCTGAAATTATCAGACTGCAAATTAATTTATCATAAATTTTATACCGGATATTTTTTTTTTCTCTATCTCTTTCGTAAAAAAAAATCGATAACGAACAAGGACTAAATCTATTCATCTATTCAACCGAACTGAATGCAGAATGATTAAAAACATTCTGTATCAAAAACCTTTTTTTTCTAAAAGCATTATCTGCTAGAATGCACTCCCGCCATTCTCTTCCCGATCAGCCAGGGATC
>NC_051412.1:13304786-13304942 GCF_015228065.2 Penaeus monodon
GTGGTAAATAGACGCTGTCAACATTAGTAGACCGAGACCAATTTTGTAATCCTTTGATTACCCATCGGCTGATGGCAGGACACGTTACAGTTGGAGTTTATTAGCGTTTCGTATTGATGGTGATACACGAGTGAGCTTACACCAACATATTGTCTA
>NC_051412.1:13305270-13305472 GCF_015228065.2 Penaeus monodon
CCATCCCTCGCAATCCCAGCAACCCTGAGCCTCATCGACCAATCAGAATCCGGGATATTAATGTCGCGGGTTGTAATTCGGTAATTAAATACTTCACCTGACTCAGCAAGTTCCTCTCGACTTGCTGCGACCCGAAGCTTTGTAATTATGCAAGTCCCCGAGCGTAAAATTATTCTTGAAGTATCTTGCAATTTAAAGCGTA
>NC_051412.1:13307172-13307488 GCF_015228065.2 Penaeus monodon
CCCAAAAGACGCGCTGGAATCCAAACCAATGAAATCAGCCTTTTCTTTCCTCTAATCGCTCGGACATCAAGAATTTTCCGCTGTTCGCAAAATGCATAATGTATTCCGTAATTTGAATAAGGAAATTGAGTCAGGTTCCTTTTATAAGGCTTGTAACGCGATTTCGTTCAATTTTGTTCAACTGGATTTTTTTTTTTTTTGCAGACTCGCTGTTGGCTTTAAGCTGATGTAGTTAACTGCAGACTTTGTCTTTTCTTGATATAAAATGCATGGATCGATTTTTGAATGATAGTGTCAAGGAATTATATTTGTTTCC
>NC_051412.1:13307904-13308050 GCF_015228065.2 Penaeus monodon
AATTCCTTGACACTATCATTCGAAAATCGATCCATACATTTTATATCAAGAAAAGACAAAGTATGCAGTTAACTACATCAGCTTAAAGCCAACAGCGAGTCTGCAAAAAAAATTTCCAGTTGAACAAAAATGGACGAAATCGCGAA
>NC_051412.1:13309020-13309704 GCF_015228065.2 Penaeus monodon
TCACCTATATATAGATTATTCTCATCAGCGATGCCAAGTAATAAACAACATGTAGCCGATGTAATAGCTTTCGGAAACTAATGTGCCTCGTTTGAGCTTTCTAACAAAAGGGATTGAGTATTAATTAAATTGGATACAGGGGCTTGCAGGGTACACGCAAATCACCGTGCCCCAACCTATACTTTTGTGTTCATTCATTTCCCTTTCTCAGTTGTGTTTACTGAAGTTGCATTAGTTTTTATATACTGTTATGTCAGTAATAGTCCCATGTCCCTTAAATTTTATTCATAACGAACTGTAAGTACAATTAGATGTTCCAAAATACTGTAATCCAAATCTTTGCTGGAAATCTTGAACAGAAGTGCTGTATATTCTAATATGAATCACTCTGAAAACTGAGATGACATGTATCTGACGTGCCAGGCTTGTAAATCTAGAGCATAGATCTAGAAGTGGTCCTTTAGAACGGGAATATAGAGTTGGAACCACGAGACCAACACTCAGCCATGTACTGATCGAGGTCGCGATTCTTACACTTGCTGTTGTAAGCCACCCTGAGGAAGAGAAGAACGATAGGGATGATAACGACGTCCGTAGTAATCATAGTGCTTTAACGATCATCACAACTCCAACGACAGCAGCGAAATCAGTTCAGAAACAACATTATAGTAAACAGTAATGATC
>NC_051412.1:13309834-13310543 GCF_015228065.2 Penaeus monodon
CAGGCAGTGTAGCCTTTCCCACGGCCCATGTAGCGTTCGGTGTCGCGGCGGACAGTCTCGGCGCACCTCACGGCAGCCGTGATATCATCAGACGTCAGATCTAATCGTCGGAGAAGAATGTACGTGTTTAAGATGCGTTACAGACTAGACGCGTCAAGGAGAAATAGAGTCGGTGGCATTTGGACCACTCTTCATCTATTCTCACTTTTTAGCTTGAGCAGTCGTACCGGAATAACAGTTGTCGGCACCAACTGCAGTTGAGGGAAAACAAGGAACTCACCGGAACATGGGATTCCACAGACGTTCTTGCCATAATCGCTGCCACACCAATATTTGTTGTTGATCTGGAAGATACCGTAGTCTGTGCTGCGGTTGCGGTTGCGGTTGATGGCGGCCGTGTTGAAGGACGACTCGAACTCCGCGATGCACACCCCTGCGGACCAAGGGAACGGGTGGCTTTCTGAGAGAGGCTTAAAGGACTCCGGGTGGCTCAATGAGAATGGCTTAATCTAGCCTTCCGGTGGAGCGATGTTTCTCAAAGGGGATTTTACGGAACGACATATTAACGGATATCTAGAGCAATCCAGAAGTTTGTGTGGAGTGAAGTATGAGAAATCACAGAATACGCAGAAGACATACGCTACGTGTAGAGGTGGGCTTAATGTCATGCACAGGTATACCATTACTTGTTTATACATAGATACAGACG
>NC_051412.1:13310797-13310952 GCF_015228065.2 Penaeus monodon
GCGCATGTGTGTGCTTACAGTTCTTGATGTCATTCCTGGAGAGGTAATACCTCGTTTCCAACAGCTCCGCGAATTCGCACTTCCTGAAGACCTTGGCGTCGGAAACGGCCAGAAGCCCAACCAGCAGCACCAGAGGAAGCACCCTGGAAGGCGGG
>NC_051412.1:13312321-13313138 GCF_015228065.2 Penaeus monodon
AGAGCTACTTAAGCAGTGTCGATAATCCTCACCTCATTTTTATGATGCAAGAATTTTCACTCGGAATTACACAGTAAATGTTCCTTACGGAGGCCGCATGCGCAGTGCCGACAGTGGCCCTAACCCTGGCTTATATAAGAGGCCGGGAAGCGGAAGGGAGGGGTAGGGGGAGTCAGGGCGGGATGATTATGCCATATAGGTTAAATGTCATTAACAACTCGCATGTTGATAGCGAAGGAGAAAAGCACTCGGACAAATGTACACTTTCATGGAATTCCCGCTGACATCATCGGCCAATACAAACGTTCGTCGCGGATGTGTTTGGGGGCAATTGTTGGCTCTCTGTGGATCATAATGTGTCGGACGTTTTCATTCTGTCAATAATCACAGGATATAGGCGGTAGGACAAAGGAGGGAAATGAAGAAAGCCCTTGTCATCCTAATTCTATTTCCTAGAGGGAGAAATACAGATTTGCGCACTTCAATTTCACTCTTTAACTGTGGTATATAAGAGGTAATAAGACATATACCTACATGATCTTAGATTAATGCAGAGCATCATTGAGATCTTTTAAGAATAAATCATATGTTCACATAAACAGTTACAGAAAAACATTCCAAAAGATTAAGCATAATGGTATTCTTCTCATGACATACCTTGTTTGTATTTATATTGTTTTCTCAAAATTCCGTCATCACAAACATTGCAATTTAACAATCCCCTTTCATTTCAAAGCAAAGCATTGTTGCACTTGTACGGGATACCGATTGATGATTCCGAACACACACACACTCACAAATGTATGCATGTGACTGC
>NC_051412.1:13313390-13313523 GCF_015228065.2 Penaeus monodon
CTCACCTTCGTGTGTGTAAACTCAACAAGCAAAAGGAAGCGAGCTAGGATGTGAAATGTTGTGTTCATGAAACATCCGGTAAAGTGCATTTTTTCGTTTGAACAACAAACCCAAATTCCACTTTTTTAGTATG
>NC_051412.1:13313756-13314241 GCF_015228065.2 Penaeus monodon
TCTTTTCCTTTTTTTCTCATCCTCTCCTGAAGTTTTACCAAACAAGGAAAATATTAAGCTTCCGCCACCTGCTCCCACTCTGTGAGAACAAAGCCCCGGACAAACGCCCAACAACCGAACTCACTTCCACGTAGGCGCAGAAATGAATCGAACGGAACTCGGGTCGAGGCTCCGTCGGCGCAGAAACGAATCGAACGGATCTCGGGTCGAGGCTCCGTCGGCGCAGAAACGAATTGAACGGATCTCGGGTCGAGGCTCCGTCGGCGCTGACTGCTGCCCCGACCTCGATCAGCTGTTTTCGCCGCCCAGGTATACGATGTTTGATTCTGAAGGTATATTTACACATTGCGGTATATTAAAACGAGAATTATACATGATTTGTCTCTTACCAAGCATCTGTGTTTACATCAGAAAAACCTTTTATATATATGCGTATAACTGCTGTCACTTTTGCCTCCTTCCAGGTATGGTAAAGTGACTGAAGT
>NC_051412.1:13315309-13315373 GCF_015228065.2 Penaeus monodon
TGGGAAGAGACACAGTCTGGACCGCAGTCAGGGAGAGCGGAATGAATGCAGATTGGTGTAGGGA
>NC_051412.1:13319622-13320392 GCF_015228065.2 Penaeus monodon
CCAAACACGAAAGCTGATTAGTGCTATCGCTTTTGTAACTACCTTTGGTCAATCATCGTAATGGAATATAAAATAATTAAAAAATATCAATTACTCAAATCTAAATCTATTACGCTTTATGAAATACAGAAGTGAATGAACCTTTTCAGTTTTTGCAGAACTATCACAGATTAAATGTGATCGCATATGATCAGCTTGATAAATTATAACACTCCCGTCGTCATGAAATATTAACTTAATGAAGCCCCCTTTCCAGCAATTGATTTCAATTGTTTGGTGAAAAGGGTGCCAGCGCGAGGTCTCACTGTCCGATTGTACATTTTGGCATTATTTCTTTATGCACGCGCACTGTTACAAAGTATATTTTAAAGTATATTATACAGTAGCTCTTTGTGCTTTCATATTTCAATGGCGGGTTCTTTGTCCGTAGATTTTTGTGGCTGAGCGTCCCTGTATATGAAATGAAAATATAATTTTATATCATTTTCACGTCTCTACGTTTTCTTTCTTTTTAAATGTATAAACGTGTCCATATCACCATTACGCCAATAGTATATAAATAAATGAATAAAAAGATAGGAAATCACAGTCTACAATATACACACTGTGTAGAATAACGAAGACACCTTTGTTGAACGTACGGAGCGAGAGCCAAGCTTTCAACGCAGCGTCTCGCACTCAGCGCCAGGGAATGAAACACGTGGCTTTTGTCTGAAATGTAAAACCGATAATATTTGATTTAGAGATACTTATTTCCCCCCACTCTTCTA
>NC_051412.1:13320414-13320731 GCF_015228065.2 Penaeus monodon
ATAGTCACGAGTTTCGGTAAAAATTAAAAGATGCCTTTTCCTCTTTTTCTCTCTTCCTTTTATTCTTTCTTATTGAAGATATATAATCACGAATATGACATGCAAAAGTAGATCTTTTTGCTCCTCTTTGCAAGATGGATAATCCTCGCAGTTGACAGCTTGCATCTTTTTGTCAATGCAATTTGCATAAAGTGTCCTCCACTTCCATGAAATTTGATATTCTCGATCTTTTTTCTTTCCGTCTCTAACTTTTGGTAATAGCAAAGTAGATCTCAAGGGAAGGAGGAGCAGCAGTTCCAGGGAGAAACTAATCCTTG
>NC_051412.1:13321853-13322076 GCF_015228065.2 Penaeus monodon
ACGATAACATTTTCAACTAAAATATCCTTAGCTCATCGCTTGTTCGCTGCCATTTTTATGATGACACAATACCACTGCCGGGGGTAAGGTCGGGTATCTGGAGCCTGGATTTATATACCTTTTCTATATCCATTTTCTTTTATCCATTTATAAAATTGGAAATAAAAATATAGAATGATCTTCCATTCATCTGCAGTTAACAAAAGTGAGAACCATTGAGGCA
>NC_051412.1:13322247-13322765 GCF_015228065.2 Penaeus monodon
TTACGATTAGGATTACCTCCATTTTCAAGAAAATACATAAAAACTTCACCCAGCCCAAAATCCCAATGCATAGACTAAAATTTACATTTCATCTGAAAAATATTAAAATTATTCAGCAAAATCGAAGGGGTGATAATGCCATTTCCGCTAACGCGAGGAATATCAGCCATTTCTGCTAATTCGCAATTGGATAGAGCGATTTCTGCTGACTTTAGCGGATATATTAATACTCTCTCTCATGTTCAAGCCATTCAAGCCATTTTTCTTGTTTTCGCTGACGTTGGTACTACTGAATTTCCTTCCGGTACTGACATTGGCATCTCTGCTGATTTTATGGCCAATCACTGCTGATTCATAGACTCGCTCACTGTTGATTTGTGCAACCGGGGAAGAATGCTGTACAGGTAGAAACTAATAGGATCTCGAAAAAGAAAAAAAAGTAAGAGGGAGAACTTAAAATAAGAAAGAAAACAAGACACATGTAAATCAAAAGAAATAAAAGATGAACAGAAAATTAA
>NC_051412.1:13326490-13326592 GCF_015228065.2 Penaeus monodon
TAAGAAAGATTCAGATAGAAAAATCCTACCAATAAATTTGCATAAAAACTACATCGCGTAGCACGGAGCGGCCATCAACACGAAACAAGGACCAAAAGGACG
>NC_051412.1:13326645-13326904 GCF_015228065.2 Penaeus monodon
AGGCATATTAAACCCCAGGACTTCCTCGCTACAAATAGACTTCCAGAGCGAATTTGTAGCGTAAATCTGCTAAATGAAGCCATTGCGCGGTACGGTAACTGCGTCCATTTGAACCGCCACTTGCTCCATCTTGTTGCAAATGTTGATGGCGTTGCAACCTCTCCCGGAGTGAGATATGTTCATCATTGCCACTCTGATTGAACGGCTGGCTGATCACCGTCTGCAACATTCCCGGAACCTGCGATTGCAACTGCCTCGT
>NC_051412.1:13326964-13327044 GCF_015228065.2 Penaeus monodon
ACATATGTGCGCCTTAGACACACACCATCATCACCATTGCTCCTCCCTTCAACGTATTTCTTTCATCATGTTCCTATGGA
>NC_051412.1:13327077-13327204 GCF_015228065.2 Penaeus monodon
CAGATGCCTTACTTATTAGGTTAATTCTTGTTCTTACTTCTCCATTTCCGTAGCTTTTATCTATAAGTAGAACAGCGGTTTTCACTTCAAGGAAATACACATTGTGCGAATAAAAACTGAAATGGTA
>NC_051412.1:13327549-13327759 GCF_015228065.2 Penaeus monodon
TAATGAAGAAGAGCAAGAAAAAGGACAAAAATAAGAAAAACAGAAGATGAATAAGAATAAGAAAAAGTAGAATAACAAGAATAACAAGAAATGGAAGAACAAAATAACAGGGAAAAAGTAAATAACTAAAAGATAATTATATAGTAAGCGAAACAAATAAGATGATAACAATAACTAGCAGAGATCGTGAACGACGCGAATTAGTAGGAT
>NC_051412.1:13327979-13328327 GCF_015228065.2 Penaeus monodon
TGAGAGGGTGTGTAGGGGAGTGAGGGGTGAGTAAGGAAGAGGGAGAGGGGGGAGAGGGCTGAGTATGGGGAGGGGAGAGGAGAGAGGGGACAGCAGGGAGGGGAGAGAGGGCTGAGTAGGGGGAGGGGAGAGGAGAGAGAGGAGTGGAGGGAGGGGAGGGGGTGGCTAGCAGGAGGATCAAGCTATTCTCCACTTGTCGGGTAATCAGCTAGAGTGAAGTTAAATCCTTTAATCCGATGCTCATCTCCGGAAGCACGGTCTTGAATTCTCCAAACTACCTTCCTCCTAGAGCGTGGCGCGGGACGCACTTTATTAATGGGAGTGGAGACACGACCCCCAACCCCCAGG
>NC_051412.1:13330015-13330245 GCF_015228065.2 Penaeus monodon
ACGGGAATGAAAATGCATTTTAATCTCGGAATTTAATACATAAGAGAAGGTCAAGGTCAAGAGGGGAAAGAAGGGGGGGGAGGTTGTTTTCTTCAGGTACAGAAGAGGAAAGAATAAAAAAAGGAAATAATAATAAAGTCATCATATTCCTTCCTTTCCTATTCTTCGCCCTATTTCCATTTTCTCTTTTCTGCGTTTCCCCTCTTTCATCTCTACATCCCCGCTTTTGT
>NC_051412.1:13330280-13330346 GCF_015228065.2 Penaeus monodon
ATAGAGATCATTCACATCCAGATGAACGAATTACGTAATCGGAGTTTCTCTTTTAAGCAACTGTTG
>NC_051412.1:13330492-13330700 GCF_015228065.2 Penaeus monodon
TTTATCTGTTATCGCCGTTTTTCGCTTGCAATTTCAACAAAGGAGAATAACCGAAGCAATCAACGATAGGAAAGATTCGTCCGCTGTCCAAATCCATTTCCCACCCTGTGCCCCTTTTCTGTCCGATTCCACTTCCCCCTCCCCTCCCTGTACGCTCCATCTCTGATACTGTCTATAGATTAAACTTTCAACTTGTCTGACATGTACA
>NC_051412.1:13330724-13331191 GCF_015228065.2 Penaeus monodon
AGGGGAAAGGCTATTGTCAAATCGGTTTTTGTTATTCTATCAGTTTAAACGTTTCGATTTGTTTTCTGACTGGATAAAACTGCCACGATTTTTATATTTTTTTACAATAGGGTACAGGGGAAAATAATTTGAATGAAAAGAAAATAATAGATGAATCCTTATAACTTGGAACTTTAGTATAAATCTGAAATCTAATGAGAAATTCGGCCAAAACACAAACAATTTTCTTTTCATCTCAAGTTGTATTTTTTCATTCTCCATTGCAATATCGATAAAGTAAACTGCTTTTATTTCACGTTAGATGTTTTCCTAAAAAAGCATCAAGTGAAAATTGAGAATACTTTCTGAATATACTGAAAGCCAGATCGTTTCTTCTAGGAATGCTTATACGTCAGTGGAAGTTACACTTGCAATAATTTGAAATGTTTCGACTACAATATTGACATTGGTGTGTCAGAGCGGAAAAG
>NC_051412.1:13331497-13331823 GCF_015228065.2 Penaeus monodon
CTAAGAGTCAATGTTGAGAAAAATGCCTTTGAAAATTTGCTCCGTTAATTGAAACTCAGTAAATAATAATTCACGAAATATATATTTTTTCTGTGACTAATCAAAGTGTGTTTCTAAATACATTTTTACCTAATAAAGAAACTAAAGGTATATTTTTCATAAGGTAAGACATATGTAATTTTTTTTTTTTACTGTAGTGCTTTCAAAACAAACATTGCAAAAAGTATATTTTTTGTTGATTAATTGATAAATTAAAACAATTACTGCTGTTGATGTTTAAATAATTTCTACCATTTAATGGATTAGAAAAATGTATAAATAAACTT
>NC_051412.1:13332997-13333429 GCF_015228065.2 Penaeus monodon
TAACTCAGGGGTACACATAAATATTTAAAAGGGTTAGAGAGATCTTACCGAGTGCTGGAATCTTTCAAATCTTTGAGTTTCTTTATTCATTACTATATTTGTACAGCAATGCATTATGGATTCTGCTTGGGATTATTGACATTTTCTAGTATTCTTCAAGACTTTGGAGAGTTAAGATAACACACACATTACCGGAAGTTACTAGATTTAACTTACCTTTCATAATCAATCGAATACTGTTAAGAGTAATCATTAAGAACACAAAATTATCGAAAGGTTATTAGCATGTGTGGCCAAATAGTCGTTAAGTGCCACCGGTCATTATGTAGAGCATAAACCTCCCGATGGCCATTGCTCATAAACTAGCCAACGACCATTAGATTTTACGCGGCGACTGTAATATCTTGGAGTCGTTCGAGAAGGTTTTATTGG
>NC_051412.1:13333716-13334392 GCF_015228065.2 Penaeus monodon
AAAGTGTGTGTGAAAGTGTGTCGAGGAAAAGAGACACAGCGACCTAGCCAAGCACGCACACAAACGCACATGCCCACATGCCCTGCCCGCACGCACACCAGGAGAGTTAAAGTACTCACACGAATGAGACTGACGAATTCATAATGCTCGGGCCATTCGGGTAATCCAATCAACTTGTCTCTGTAAATCATTCTGCTACGACGGAAGCAGGCAACTTCCGGTGCAATAAAAATAGCTTAACAACCTCTTTTGGTTTTCTAAAAAAGATAAAAGACAACTATGCAACTTGCAACGCTATGCAACTTGCAACGCTAACACGACCCGGATTTAAAATTCCTTAGATGTTGTGTTGTTATCATATATCGTAAAAAAAAGTAATGAAAATAATTGTGTGTACACAGAATATTAAAAAACTTGGTAGTATTCCTCAAGACTGAAATTCTTTTTAACTCTCCCCGTGTCTCATAATACTGAATTATGTTTGCAGATTCTCGGCGTGCTTTTGCATTCAACCTGAATACCTATTAAGTAAGATGTCTGACTGTTTGTGCGTTCGAAGTGTTTGTTTTCGTGTTGTTCTGTGGATGAGAAGGAAAGGGAAGGAACAGCGAGTGTTTTGAACTTCATTTTAAACGGTAATATAAATATATCCTTAATTATTCATGTCTTGCTTTTT
>NC_051412.1:13337712-13338286 GCF_015228065.2 Penaeus monodon
CCTAGTTCATAAACACAAAAGAGTAATAACTGGAAACATTATATTCCATTTTTTTCGGGGCTGGATGATGAAGCATAAACCCATGAAATTATTTGATAGCTTCGTCTGACAGATTTATGTTTTCGATTTCCATAGGCCTAAAAATATATGCATTCATTCCCCTCGCTGCTGTAATTGATGCGTTCGGGCCGGAGATATAAGGATTTTTTAAGTGTAGGAGTTCAGTGATCAGTGAGTTAGAAGATTAACTGCTGGACTGTAGTGGCTCGGTGTTGTGTTTTTGTTCTTGATATTATTGTTAAAATTGTTCTTGTTGTGTTGTTTGATTTGCTTTGTAGCCATTAACAGTTCTTATTGTACTATTATTGCAGTTCTTGTTAGAAAATCGACTGTTGGATTGTTGAGAGTGCTTTCTATTGTAGTTGTTCTTATTACTGTTTTTATTGGGACATTATTGCAGTTGTGTTATTGCTGTTGTATTTGTTAGATGATTAACAGTTAAACCGTTGAGGGTGTCTTTATGGGTCTGGTGCTTTCTGTAGTATTATTGTTTCTTAGTATTGTATTTGTAAAC
>NC_051412.1:13338431-13338610 GCF_015228065.2 Penaeus monodon
CACAGAATTGCAGCTGCAGAGTCAGGGAGTCAGGGTTACGAGAGATAGCACAGTATCAGAAAAAAGACATTTTGATAACATGACTCACAGAACCACAAATCTCACAGAAACACAATTCACATGAGTCACAGGCTACTGAGTCACCCTGACCACCGGTTAATGAGTCACAAAATAAGGGA
>NC_051412.1:13338891-13339081 GCF_015228065.2 Penaeus monodon
GTCGCCGTCCCTCAGGAGCCGGAGATTGGAGATAGGCGAAGGCAAAACACAATATACAGGTCATTGACTCCGAATTTATGTGCGTTCCTGTCAAGAAGCGGCCGACGTAAGCTTTTTCTTGTATTGTTTCTGTCTTTGGTCCGGCGTCATTTTTCATTCAATAGATGTTTACGATATTAAAGTTCGAATG
>NC_051412.1:13339996-13340194 GCF_015228065.2 Penaeus monodon
CATATGTGTGTATCTGCTCCTGTGTAAGCATGTAAGATAATCCCACTGATATTAGAGACCATTAGTGTTGACAGTCCTCAAATGAATCGCCCATATCGGTTGCAGTACACTCGGTGATTCGTGGATAAAGAGGCAAACAGAAAATATGTCTAAAAATACCAACGAACAAGTGGAGTTATTTTCGTATATATTATGTGC
>NC_051412.1:13340523-13340943 GCF_015228065.2 Penaeus monodon
GACATCAGTATATATAATTTGATGTCAGTATATATAATTTAATAAGGAATTCCATTTCCTATCCAATCGCAAGCTTTAACTGTGACGTCACGTGGCGTCGATTGGACCTCTTTCCTATTTTGCGAATTTTAGATAACACATTAACTGCGTCTATATTTCTCGTAAATATGACACGCGCCATTGTGAAGGCAAATGGGGAATGAGAGAGATGGGATGATAATAACGAAAGGGAGAGAGGAGAGAGAGTGTAGATAGTTCCAGAAAGAAAGGGATCGAGAAGAGGATACCAAATGAATGAAAAGGAGAAATAGAAAGGTGAAACAAATAAGAAAGAAAGAAAAATAAATAGATAAATAAGGTAGAAGTATTAAAAAAGGGAAAAACAGAGGGGTAATAAAAGAGGAGATGACAAAGGCAAGA
>NC_051412.1:13340972-13341103 GCF_015228065.2 Penaeus monodon
AAATATCGTAAAATAGCATCATTTGCATTTTTTCTATCAAATGCTTATCAAGTGTTTATCTGGAAGATGTGTTGGGTGGGTAGAAAATGGGGGAGGGGAGATAAAAGGGGAAAGGCCGAGAGGGAAAAGAT
>NC_051412.1:13341407-13342296 GCF_015228065.2 Penaeus monodon
TACGTAATGTAACAAACAAAAATAACTACATAGTCATCCCATTTAAGCCCCCCCTCCTACATAGCCCTCTCCCTCCCCATTCCTCCCTCTCTCCTTCTCCCCTCTCCCTCCTTCCTTCACTCCCTCTCACCTCCTCTTTCCTCTCCCTCTCCCCTTGCCTTGTCTCTTCTTCTCTCTACCTCTCCCACCTCCCCTTCCTCCTTTTTTCCCTCTCCCACCTCCCCGTCTTCCCTCTCTCCCTCTCCCTTCCCCTTTCCTCTCTCTCGCCTCCCCTATCCTCCCTCCTTCCCTCTCCCCTCCCCTTTCCAGCCTTTCTCCCCCCACACTTACCCTGCTTACCCTCACTTTCCTCCCTCCCTCTCTCCCTCTCCCCTCTCCTTCCCTTCCCTTCCCTCCCTCTCTCATACTCCCTCCCACACCCTCCCCTTTCCTCTCTCTCTCTCCCTTTCCCCTTCTCTTTCCTCCGTCTCCGCTCCCTCCCTCCCCCCACCTCCCCTTTCCTCTCTCCTCTCCCTTTCCCCTTCTCTTTCCTCTTTCTCCCCTCTCCTCCCTCCCTCACCCTCCCTTTTCCTCTCTCTCTCCCTCTTTCCCCTTCTCTTCTCTTCTCCCTCTCTCCTCCCTCACCCTCCTTTTCCTCTCTCTCCCCCTCCCCTCTCCCTTTTCCCTCTCCCTCCCTCCCTCCCTCCCACCTCCCCTTCCCTCCCCCCCCTGCGCACCCTCCCCTTCCCCTTCCAACACAAAGGACTATTCTAGAAAGAGCTTTTCCCCTCGGATCCCTATGTTTCCCCTTACTCTGCCAATTGGCCGGTTAGTGCTACATTGGGTCCCCTTAGTCTGATATGATCAAATGACACTGGAGATGAATATTGCCCAAGTTGAACTGTTTTGA
>NC_051412.1:13342919-13343153 GCF_015228065.2 Penaeus monodon
ATCAGCCTCTTAATGATTAGGCAATCAGGGTCTTAATATCTCCTTCTCTTGCCTTCATCTCTGCTTTCTAATCGATAAAGAGAAAGAAAAAAATCCTAATCAAGACGGCAATTGCAATCCCTTAATTAAGCCTTTTTTCCTCGGCGGCCGGAAAAGGATCTTATATTGGAACAAGGTAACTCATTATATTGGAACAAGGTAACTCATTATCAAGTCGTAGCTACTTTTTTCCCG
>NC_051412.1:13343462-13343631 GCF_015228065.2 Penaeus monodon
TAACCATATTATGACTAATTACAATAAAGCCGAAAACAGTATAGGATTTATAAAAATATTACTCCCCATTGTTGCCTCTGTACACCGGAATGTGGGTGCCATAGAGACAAAGAGAGTTTACTATAATTAGATATATAAAGATTGTGAAGAATATGTGTATGTTTGTGTG
>NC_051412.1:13344029-13344189 GCF_015228065.2 Penaeus monodon
TCTTATATTCTCTCTGAAAGGCTGGCATTTTCTTCGGCCATTCATATGCTACAGACAATTCGAAAAGGAAGTTTGCATTTATATGTAAATTCAAATTTGCTGGCCATAGTTATATCAACGTGGAAAGTTTGTAAAAGTTGTGCATCGATTTGTAACTGAC
>NC_051412.1:13344362-13344843 GCF_015228065.2 Penaeus monodon
CGTCATCAAATATTATAAAATCCATTCGCAAAAAATAGTCTCAACTAAAGATCTGAAAAGAAAAACAAAAATAAAGTATACGAGCACTATGGCATTCAGAAAATATATTCGTCTTTTCAATAGTTCCCCCTGAACACGAACCCTGAAGCTCCATTTTCTAAACATAAGTTTGATGCTGACGTAAACATAGAATTTCATAGATTCATCTGTATTCTACAAAGTTACGGTAAAAAATATGTTAATTGTAATCGTAGGTTCCCATAAAACAAAGTAATGGACCATTAAATTCTGGCAGGGAAGGAGAAAAAGTGAGGGAAAAAAATAGGAAAGATGCAGCCATGAATCAGCAAATTGTTCTGCAATCTTTCGAGAACAACATAATTCCTTAAGCGATCGACTTGCCGAGCAAAACGGGATATTCCGTTGATTTTATGTTTCGCGGGGTAGAAGGACGGGCATGCAGGGAGAGCTATGTTGGTAA
>NC_051412.1:13345669-13346879 GCF_015228065.2 Penaeus monodon
GGCAAAGGTACGAGCGCCCTCCCCCGTATAACTCATGCATAGAGGGAACTTATGAATAATGAAATTATCAACATTTTGTGGGCTGAGGGCGGCACAGCAAACTTGATTAAGTCTTCGGCCAGATGCAGGCGAGGGTGCGAGGAGGAGTTGCCGACGCGCCTATAGCCGCAGGAATATTTCGCGCGACCGCATTAACCGGGCGGCCTCTCGAAGTGTCTGACGTCATTCGTAATGCGCCCGCGTCGATGCCGGTGCCTGAAGGATAGTGCCATTCGCCCCGCCACGGACGAGAGGCGAAGAGAGAACGGGAGGAAACGAAATGGGAAAGCGGAGGGAAATCGGCGAGGTGGCAACTAGCGCCGTCGGGGGTCGAGAACCATGGTCTATAAAGGGAAGATTTCATGGCTTATGGAAGGAGTGCAGAGTGGAGAATTGCATCAAACTTTTATTTTCCCTCATAAGGCAAATATGAAAGTGCATTCAAGTATCACACTCGATTTCCCTGAAGTTCTGCCACTTTCTGCCACTTTCTCTCGGCAGGGAACGAACGGAGTCTTAAGACAGCGTGGGATTACTCTGTATTAGCATTTTAATTTCATTCGCGGGAAATCCTTTCTTTGAAGTGATTTTGGTGCTTGACTGATCTCGCGCCTGCAATCACATTTACACGGAAATGAGTTTTTTGAATGCTTCTTAAGCTCTATTTTATCACCCGTATTCTGAATATATTTACTTGCTCTGTAGATATTTAAGCGTAAATGATATATTATATATTTCTACGAAGCAGAAATGTAATCTCCATCAGATGGGGCGAAGACAAAGAGCAGTAAGTCAGTCTTTCCTCTCCCCTTTCCCTCGACCCACCCCCTCCCTCCCCCTCATCTCCCCTCCCCTCTTCCTTCCTCCTCCACCCATCATCCTCTTTCCCTCATCCCTCCCCGCCCCCTCCCTCCCCCCTTCCCTCCCCCAGCCTCTCCTCCCCGACCGCCTCCCTCCCCCCTTCCCTCCCCCAGCCTCTTCCTCCCCGCCCCCTCCCTCCCCCCTTCCCTCCCCCAGCCTCTTCCTCCCCGACCGCCTCCTTCCCCAGCATCAACGGTCCGCGACGAAGAGGGAGGCCGAGGGAGGGAGCTTCGGCACAGGTCTTAGTGAGCTAATTAGATTAATGGCATTTGTTGCAGTCATTACAGTTATTGTCATTACCATCACAATG
>NC_051412.1:13347261-13347397 GCF_015228065.2 Penaeus monodon
CCTGTCTCCAATATCCAAAGTACGTCGTGCCAAGCCTTATTGACCGGGAATATAGGTTTTAATCTCTGTTGTAATCATAAGCTCTGTGAAGAACACGAGAAATTGAGTTTCGCTGGAAAGGGTCATATGAATCTTC
>NC_051412.1:13348903-13349085 GCF_015228065.2 Penaeus monodon
GGCGCCCCCCCCCCGTCGGCTCTTTCATCCCGGCGAGTTCAACTTTAGTGCACAGCTAAGACGCCCGCGCTGATAGGCCCACGACGATTTCGCCAATTCCCTAGTCATTTCGGGGAGAAGCCACGACTCTGGAAATATTCAGGGAGGAGGCGAAGGGAGGGAGAAAGGAAGGAGGAGGACTC
>NC_051412.1:13349566-13349796 GCF_015228065.2 Penaeus monodon
TATTTATTTCCTCTTCATCGTATTATTTCCTCGGTTCGAAGCTAGTCATGTGAAAACCACGACGTTAGGAATATTGAATCGAGATATTTCAGGAAAAAAAAGAAAGCTCGTCTATTTCGAGAAACCTGTGAATTTTACTTTTATTGTGGACTTAATAAAGTTTTAAAGTCTTAAAGATGGTTATATTATCAATGAATTAGTAACACTGGCGTTTTTATGTTTTCGTACTG
>NC_051412.1:13349833-13349948 GCF_015228065.2 Penaeus monodon
GCATTCTGTAACTTCACTAATGGCATTGAGTTCTTTTCAATGGCACTGTGTCGGGATAAGTATTGGGCACTATGACGTCATCGATCAATGGTTTATGATAATAAGATTCCCCTTC
>NC_051412.1:13350032-13350137 GCF_015228065.2 Penaeus monodon
AGACATATACAAATATATGTACTTACTCCCCTCCTCCTCCTCTACCTCCCACCTTGTCCTTTACCCTCATCCTTACCCATTCCGCTTATTCTGCCTTTCCCTTCA
>NC_051412.1:13350272-13350365 GCF_015228065.2 Penaeus monodon
GACAAATGACAGACAGACAATCGTGGCCCAGAGTCTCGTTACGTCGTCTGCCGATAAGAGGAAATGGCTCGGAAAAGTGTCCCTTCGGAGGCA
>NC_051412.1:13350630-13350765 GCF_015228065.2 Penaeus monodon
CAAGGAAGAGGAAGAAGTTCGGCGTTGCTTACAAGGCAACTGGGAGTTGTTGGCTAGTGGGAGGGGGAGGGGGAGGAGGGGGTGGAAAGGTGGTAGAGGGGATAGAGGGGGAGGAGAGGGGAGGAATATCGGAGA
>NC_051412.1:13351195-13351589 GCF_015228065.2 Penaeus monodon
TGAAGATAAAGCACCGAGACAAAGGGAAAATGCGATAAGCATCAGGCCAGAAGGAAACCGCGATGGCGGCCAGATATTGCAAAGCGCCTCCCGTGATGATCCGAAGCGACGGTTAATCCATATCCACCTTCGCTCTCCATATGTTATAGGCTAATTACCTAGCTAATATGGTTGCGTTGTATAGCACATCAAGGCACGCAAGTACATTCACACGCACATATTTCACGCATGGGAGAATTCATGGAAATGTGAACATACACAAACATGCATAAACGTAAGTTAATATATGGATACATTTATCAATTTGCATCAATACACCTACGTGCATATACACAGGATTAGCTCGCGTAAATGCACATGTACACATCGGGCAATCAGTCATTAATTGGAAATT
>NC_051412.1:13351619-13351795 GCF_015228065.2 Penaeus monodon
AATCCCCTCCTCGTCTTTGCACCTGTTTATTTACATATTCATAAACGCCAAACAATTGACAATATGGCGACAGCGACTGCTTCGGCTTCAGAGGGAAAATCAATTCTGCGGAAGAGGAGCTCTAAGGGAAACTTTTTGTCTCTCCCGGGCCCACACTTTCACGCGAGAATGCTGTA
>NC_051412.1:13354521-13354745 GCF_015228065.2 Penaeus monodon
GCGCTTGCTAATTACTACCGTTGGCGTAAAACACTATCTTTCCCACGCGGATCCATGAGTCTTGACCTTTCCATCCCTCTCCTAAAAGGTCTAGTTTCCCAAGTAGCGTGCGGCCAAAGAGGATATATTGAGTTTACCTGCTGCAAAAAAGGTCCAGCTCTCAACAATAGAAGCTGAGCCTCCGGCGCTGATGTTAAAGTTGTGTGTCCAGCTATGTTGCTGCA
>NC_051412.1:13356910-13357000 GCF_015228065.2 Penaeus monodon
TTCCCCCGTCAGCCCAGCCATGTAGATATTTTCTCCGTTTAAAAATCATAATGATGATGACGGAAAGGAATCATCAGGAGAGTGTTTGGA
>NC_051412.1:13357776-13358022 GCF_015228065.2 Penaeus monodon
CCTCTGGCACCTTTTCTCTCTCTCTTCTTTTCTTCCCACCATCTACCTCCTCCTCTCCCGTCCATACACCTTTTTGTTCTTCGTCTTTCTCTTACTCTTCTTCGCTTCATCGTTTTCATCCACTCCTTCTTCCTTTCACCGTATTCCTTCTTCATCACCCCTCCTCTCTACCCCCTTCTTTATCGCCTTTGCCTCTGCCTCCACTTGCTTTAATTCCCCTAATTCGCCGCTTCTTCTTCACCGTTT
>NC_051412.1:13358378-13358493 GCF_015228065.2 Penaeus monodon
TGTGGGTCGTAGCACCTATTAGCTTAATTAGGGATAGACCTACAGGGCTGGTTTATGGGGCCGCCTCTTCGGTTTACGAGCGACTGATATCTTCAGCCTATCACGAATGGGGGTG
>NC_051412.1:13359046-13359369 GCF_015228065.2 Penaeus monodon
TGCGAAACTGGGATACATGGAAGAAAAGAAAAGAGAAACGAAATGAAAGAAAGACAGGATAAGGAAGATGGAGGAGAAGCAAGAAACAAAGCAAAGAGAGAGGAGGAAAGATAAATAGAAATGAGACGAAACGAAGTTAGGGGAAGAGAAGACAGGCGCGAGATATAAAAGGAAAAAGGTGAGAGGAAGATGAGGGAGGAAGAACGAAAGAGTATATGAAATAAGAAAAAATAAAACGAGTAGATAAAAAAGAGGAAAAAAAAAGAGGAAAGGTAGAAGAAGAAGAAAAAAATTAAAAGTGAAAAATGAAGGAGAGAATGGAC
>NC_051412.1:13359900-13360041 GCF_015228065.2 Penaeus monodon
AGGCCTAAAAGAGAGAGGATAAGACCATGAGGGTAGTAAGCCCAGGGGGGGAGGGGGAAAGAGGGGGGGGAGGGTAATTCACTGTCAGGGAGATAAAGAGGAATGAGATAAATGAGTAAAGACACGTAAGAGTAATGAAGA
>NC_051412.1:13361830-13361993 GCF_015228065.2 Penaeus monodon
CTACATATTTCAATCTGACTTTAATGCTATACAGTCATGCTAATTAAATGGAAGATTTGCTATGACATTTGATATGCTATTTGATATGCTATTTGATATGCTATTTGCTATTTGCTTTGCTATTTGCTTCTGCACCTTTCAGTTTTGCATAATTGCAGATGCT
>NC_051412.1:13362886-13363214 GCF_015228065.2 Penaeus monodon
CGCCCGCGAATTGACTTCTGAGGGCATCTCGCTCCCCTTTCCTCCTCCCCTTTCCTCCTCCCCTCCCCCTCTTTCCTCCCCCGAACGCTTCCTCCTTTCCTTCTGTAGTTAGCCATCCACTTTACAGATTCACCCTCCCTTTCACCCTAATTCCCCCTCCCTTTCACCCTAATTACCCCCTCCCTTTCACCCTAATTACCCCTCCCTTTCACCCTAATTCCCCCTCCCTTTCACCCTAATTACCCCCTCCCTTTCACCCTAATTCCCCCTCCCTTCCACCCTAATTACCCCCTCCTCTTCCCCCTAAATATCCCTTTTCCCTGAAATA
>NC_051412.1:13363481-13363639 GCF_015228065.2 Penaeus monodon
AGGTCGTTCGGGTGGTCGTGGGTGACCTTTCGCTGGTCGTACTTATCGTGGACCTTCATCACATTCCCTTAAAAGTTGGGAAAGTTACGATACAGCGTCTCCAATCACCTTTAAAAGCTTCTTCTTAGAAGCTGATGCTAGGGAGAGAGAGGAAGGGG
>NC_051412.1:13367172-13367283 GCF_015228065.2 Penaeus monodon
AATATGTTCCAGTGGTGAGACCCATTTTATTGATATTGTATATATATGATAATTTGTCTTTTTCATGAAAGTTTCTATTTGTTTTATGCACCTGTCTTTTTTTAATCAATG
>NC_051412.1:13367358-13367485 GCF_015228065.2 Penaeus monodon
AGGGAATAATGTCCATTATGTCATATAATACGGTACAGTATTCTTATTACTAAGGGCACTAAATTTCACAATTTCAATATTTTCCGAAGGAAGACCTATGTCGAGATCTATATTAATTCTACATCTA
>NC_051412.1:13367751-13367857 GCF_015228065.2 Penaeus monodon
TAGAAAAATAGTGAAAGTTGGAACGAAAGGATTGATGACTTATTCCTCCAAGTAAATAATGGAAAATACCGGGGATGGGGGGGTGAGTGTTTCAGTCCTGTCTTGC
>NC_051412.1:13368608-13368823 GCF_015228065.2 Penaeus monodon
TGTTTAGGTATATTTCATTAAAATCAAATCACATTTTCCTATATGCTTCTTTAAATCTCTCTCTCTACCAATATTGATAGAACACGTGAATTAAAGTAAGATTTTACATTGAAACTTTGTCTTCATTTAATCACATAATCTATATTGCAATAACGGCTGCCTCGCCCGGGATCGCCGGATATTTACGTCAAAATATGGGAAAAGTGAAGCAGGAG
>NC_051412.1:13369376-13369941 GCF_015228065.2 Penaeus monodon
GAAAGCAAATGCCAGATATCGCCTAGGTTCAGAGACCTTTTTGACGCCAAACCGCCTGTCCCTTGACCTTTCCAAGGGGTCACAAAACCACTTTCAAAATCACCATTACAAAGCGCTACATATTTGTAATAATGTTTTATTATGTGACGAAGGCTGAAAAGGTCATCCTTGATACGGTCAAAGGAAAATCGCTCCATGACCTTTGTTCGATAAGGTCGAGTGATGCTGTTTTTAATAACTTTTAATAACCGGACAAAAAGAATGAGGAAACATATTTTCTTTATTATCACGCTGACATTATAAAATTTTAGGGGCACTCTTATTGCGAATTCACACACAAATGCATTCGTTAGCTTTGCATCTTAAAACATATAGCCTGAAATACAAAAGCAAAGGAAGAGGGAGGTTTGTTAGACGACCATCAAATATTTCTATTTGTGGTGACGAAAAACACCGCTGTTTTTATAAATGGAAATAAATGGAAAAATAATACTGTAACATTCTGTAAGTGAATCATATGAATTTATTTTGGTAGCTACGCTTACAGCAGACATACCAGGTTTGC
>NC_051412.1:13370635-13371100 GCF_015228065.2 Penaeus monodon
CAACATTTCATTCATTTACGAATCCCAAACACACGTGACCTTAGCTGACCTTTGAAAATGACTTACAAAAGTTCACGTGTGGTAGTTGTGTTGATTAACGAGACAGAGGTTTCGAGAAATGGAAGCAGATTTTTCGAATATGCGTTTGGAAAATAGAGGAAAAACTGTTTATATTAGAGGGAAATTTGTTTCTGTTAGAGGAAAAATGGTTTATATTAGAGGAAAAATAATTTATATTTGAGGAAAAATAGTTTATATAAATCCGATATACTTATGTTATGCTAATGGGGAAATTATGTTTATTATTGTTAGTTGATGAATGGGTGATTATAATGTGAAAACAGGAGTTTAGAATAAGTTGTTGGTTGTCTGGCTTGCAGATGGCAGTGTAGGCATATGATCTATGTTTGTGTATAAATATTAACGTTATTGATTATTATTGCTACTCACACAAAAGGCAACAGG
>NC_051412.1:13371346-13371648 GCF_015228065.2 Penaeus monodon
ATGACTCCTTCCCGTCACTTAGTAAGATTAAACAATATTCCCCGAACTCGTCACTCGGCCATGACTAATACGAGGTCATCCGTAGGTCATACATTTTCGCCCTATCCTTTACCCTATCTCTTTTCACTCGAACGGTATTAGTTATTATTTCATTTAAATCCCTCGCTAAGATGAGTACCCCCAGCCTCAATCACCGGGATTTATCGGATAAGGAATTTGTCACGTGTCGAGATTTTATCCGATTTACGAAAATTAAGGTTTTGTGCGGGTGGCGGCCATGTTGTGACGTCATACTTGGTTGG
>NC_051412.1:13371754-13371843 GCF_015228065.2 Penaeus monodon
TTATGGAGTTATGGGGGTTGAAAGGGAGATGAAATAAAAGGGTATTATGGGAATGAGGAGGGAGGGAGAAAACTGGGAGAAAATAGTCT
>NC_051412.1:13371983-13372473 GCF_015228065.2 Penaeus monodon
CTGACAAACAGGCAATGACAGAAAGACGGAGAAACAGAGACAGAAACGGAGGAAGAAACAGTGAAAATGACAACGATGATATAGGAGAAACAGAACGAAAGATAACAATAAAACAAAACACGGAAGCCAATTAACACAAAAAGTGAAACGAGAGAGAGAAAACTACGAAAGAATAGCAAAATGGATTTTAAAAAAATGTAGGACAAACGAATTAAGAGGCGAAGGCGAAGGCGAAAGAACCAACATAACACGAAAGAGTAAAAAAGGAAAAAAAACATAAAAAAACAGCCAACTTCTCGAGATGAATCAAGGAAGATCGAAGGGAAGATAATAGTGAGAGAAAGGGGGATAAGGGATATAAAAAGGGGAGAAAGAGAAGGGATAGAAGAGGGAGAAAGCAGCATGGATTAGCTGATCGTGATTGGGTTAGTGAGTTTGATTGGTTTGGGCCACGTGGCGGCAGAGATTGTTGATAAGATTTGACGGGTGG
>NC_051412.1:13373096-13373456 GCF_015228065.2 Penaeus monodon
TTTACGTCTTCTCTCTCTCATCCCCTTCACTCCATGCACCTTCTAGATAAGGTTTTCTCCCTCCCATTACCATCTTCGCCTGTCCTTCGCCCTCCTCCCCTTCGCCTGTCCTTCGCCCTCTTCCCCTTCGCCTGTCCTTCGCCCTCCTCCCCTTCGCCTGTCTTTCGCCCTCCTCCCCTTCGCCTGTCCTTCGCCCTCCTCCCCTTCGCCTGTCCTTCGCCCTCCTCCCCTTCGCCTGTCCTTCGCCCTCCTCCCCTCATCGTTCCGTCTTTATCTCCCTCCTTCGTGCGGTTATAAGAAGGCTTTGCGGAGCCAACGATCCTAATTCCTTGGTTGCGATGCCTCTTAAGATGCTCCCTA
>NC_051412.1:13373736-13373995 GCF_015228065.2 Penaeus monodon
TGCAAGTACACACACCAATCGCCGCACACATATACACACAAATAGATAAACAGACAGACAGTCGCATAGAGACAACAAAACACACAAACAAACAAATAAAAACCCAGCATGGAACTGCACTCGGCCCGCAGCCTCGCCTTGTTTTGGGGACTAAAAAAATATTAGTCTTGATGGGAACACTTAATCGTGCAGCTCGTGTTTTCTGACAGAGCTCCATAGTGGATTTTCGAGTTTTAGGGATCAATTTTTTTATTTATGC
>NC_051412.1:13374266-13374471 GCF_015228065.2 Penaeus monodon
AAGTGCTTTCTTTTTGTATGGTCTCAGAATATTGCAACCTGAATTGTTGTTTAGATCTGGCGTTCGTATTTTATCTATTTTTGCGTTTTGGAAGCTTTTAGTATGTCTCAGTTCACTAAAATCCCAGCCAGAATTAAAACATTGTATATGAAAGTACTTGTAATCTATTGATACCAAACAGATTATTTCATTTCCTCTGTTTACG
>NC_051412.1:13374502-13374711 GCF_015228065.2 Penaeus monodon
CGACATAACTCAGACAAAGAAGGAAACGAAAATGGGTGATAGGAGAAAAACTGATAAAAGAGGAAAAGAGAGGGAGAGGAAGGAAAATCAATATTGTTTTTGCATTCGGTCTTTCTTCGGCGGTTGTATCGGTGTCTGACATTTCAAATGGAATTATTTCAGCCGCCTGACCTGTCGCGCAGTTTTCAATCTTGGCTTTATGCTCCTTC
>NC_051412.1:13375042-13375230 GCF_015228065.2 Penaeus monodon
CTAGATAATCACATAAACTCAGTAAATAAGAAGAAATAAATACAGAAAATAGAGCAAGGAACAACAAAACGAAGCTGGATAAAAGAGAGACTCAAAAAAAAAAATATATATATATATAATAATAATCGTGTCAACATATTCATCAAACGCACTTGATAACATGGCAGGGTAAAAAAAATAATAATAAT
>NC_051412.1:13375256-13375759 GCF_015228065.2 Penaeus monodon
AAAAAAATGGGAGGGGAATGGAAGGCAAGAATTAGAGATAAAGAAAATAAAAACAATGCACGCCGCTACCAAATAGCGAGAGAAAACGAAATTACGTCCGGATGGAAATCCAAAATAATGGAGAATATCAGACACGTGATGGAACATTAGAAAGGGAATAATTATGGTGGAAAGGAAAAAAGAGATAAGAGAGAAGAGGGAAAAGGGAATACGTTCTTTTATTATGTGTCGGCGGCAGACAGGGCATCGGGAAGAAAAAAAACATGTCTTGGGATGCTAGCGGATGGAAAGGGTATTTTCCTTGGGGTGCAAAGAAAATGGGAAGAGCCAGGGGTAACACGTGCAAAAGTGTGTGATAATGTGATAATAAAATACAAAATAAACTGTATGATATCAGTATATGTAAAGATTAAACTAAACAGAGTGCATGGAAAAAGTGTAATATCTCAAATGATATTGGTTTGCAAACTGAAAAAGTTCAAAACTGAAAATTCTCGAATGTT
>NC_051412.1:13378370-13378526 GCF_015228065.2 Penaeus monodon
CATTCACTGAAGGGTTTATAGGAGCTGCATCCTTCTGGTTACTTGGCGTCTTTGAGATTCCAAGGAGAGCCAAGAGTGTGTAGGGCGACAGAAAGCGAAGGGGGGAGGCCACTGTACCTTTTTCTTTGCCTTTGTCGGGTAACTTAAGAAGAGGTA
>NC_051412.1:13378813-13378921 GCF_015228065.2 Penaeus monodon
ATTACCCTCTCCCCCCATACCCCCATTCTCCACCCCACCATGAACTTTCCTCCTATCCCACTCCCTCGCCCTTTTCTTTCTCTCTAAGCCCCCATCTTAACACTCTTT
>NC_051412.1:13379375-13379624 GCF_015228065.2 Penaeus monodon
TGAAAGACCCCCCAAAGCGCCCGAGAAACTCCGGGGTTTTCTCGAGGCCGCGGTATCTCTCCCGCCGATCAAGGCCCGAGTGCTTGATAAACAGTGATTCCTTCTCAGCTGATATTGAGGTGTTTTGTGAGTTTGTAGTCACAGATTGTTTGGCTGGGAGGAATGTTTGTATTCTGTGGGCTGTTTGTTTAATCGTGGTGAGTGCCCTATAAACAGGCTTGCTTTACCCTGCCTGCCCGGAGAGATTGC
>NC_051412.1:13379643-13379777 GCF_015228065.2 Penaeus monodon
AGGGGGTGGGGAAAGAGAGCTGAAGGAGATGATGGCGAGAAGCTTGCTATCTTCGTGGAAAAGGCTGTAGAGGCTGCGGGAGCTTTGAAAAGGATCCTTTTTCCTTTTTTTTTTCTTTTTGCCCTGGAGCTTTC
>NC_051412.1:13381368-13383304 GCF_015228065.2 Penaeus monodon
ATTATTGTTGTTGTTCTTTATCAAATTCCAAATTTTTCTCCCTAAAAATACTCAGATGCTAGTAACACATTGTTGACAAAAATAGATTAATTGGAAAATTTGTCGTAACTCACCATGGCTTCTTTTTTATTCACTCATTTATTATCATTATTCTTATTCACTTCTCATCTACAGTTTGTTCACTTCGCATTCTCAGATTGTCGTGTTTTCTGTTTCTAGGAACGTAGTGAGCGTAAGGCAATCTGCATCTTTCGACTAGGTCATTGTAATGTATGAAATGGCTTAATTAACGTTTGGCAGCATGTCAAAAGTGGCCTCCAAGTTTTCCTTGTCATATCGAAGACTGTCCTTGTGCGCTTAGTAGAGAATATCAGTAAAAATGTTGAAAACGGCTAAATCAACCTTCGATGAGTATTCAAACGGGGCCTAAAGTTTTCCTTATCATTTCCGATGCAGAATTATCTTCCTCATTTGTAAAATTGCAGTATTGTTGTCTTCATCTCACTAAAATAATTAAAAAGCAAATATTACCCGCGTGAGACACCTCAGAGACAAAACTTGGCCGTCAGAGGCATTTTCGTGGGCATTCATGGGGAAAAAAGACAGATGAAGTTAAATATACATCAAATCTTGATTACTATATATATATACACTGTATTTTCTATTAGGAAAATACAAATGATGCAGCACGCCTTTACAGCCGATGCAATGACAACAATCGCATGGGTGCCACATTATAGTTAAATTTGTGAAATGTGTAATATTACAGTCATAACATAAAATTTATTGTAGTATCTAGTTTATTATATTATTAAAATCAATTATCATTCTAAAGTCTATAAAAATGTATTTGTTCTGATTAGTAGTGTTAACTTTTGAAGTGTGGCACAGCATTAATTACGAACGATATTGAAAAGAACAGCCAGAGACCTTTTGTAAATACGACCCCAGATAGTTTACTCTTCAAGCAATAAATATCAGGACCTGTGGGGAAAAGGCAGCAAGATGAAGCACAATCAATAGATAATTATCGTGTACTGTTAGAAATGTTTCTTTAGTTGGTTTAGGTAAAAATTCTACACGATAAATTTTTTCCGTGGATCAAGACTCATTCACCATACAAGCAGGAGGATATCGAGAGTTATTTTCAGTCTTATAGCTCACCAGAAGGGAACAGAAACGCGTACGGTACTTGGTCGTCTTCTCACTTAGGCCATACTTAATAGCAAATATGATAACTCCTTCAGCCGCTTTCCCAATTATGTAGTTCTCATGAAGTCTGCTTGCGTACGGAGAAAGAAATGCTGTTTCAAAGACCAAAACCACAAACCAGGATGTCACAAAGGCAACAACCACGAAACCAGCTGATCATCTGTGGCATCTATCAAAGGTGATTGGGATAGCTTTTGTCGACAACACTCTACCTGCAGGAGTGGAACGACCAAGGGTCCAAGCATTGGCAACAGAAAGCCCTGGCCCTCCAAACCGCATCCAAGTTGACATGCAAAAAAAAAAAAAAAGGCATATATGCTAGAAGACTTTATTACGTGGAGACGCAGAGTGAATTTTGAAAAAAAAGATGAACGTTTTTAACTGTCTACCATAAACAGACAACGGGGACAACGAGATGATTACAAAGCAACTCTTCCGATTGGTTAAGTCCTAGAGGTGGTGTGACCGACTATGCGGAACGTGGAGTGGTTCTTATTCAGGAATTCAGTGGACTGCCTACTCACGAAGATCAACTATGTCTTAAGCTGCGCAGGAACACAGAAAACCTTCCTGATGGCGTCAAGGAGATTCTCACTCGAAAGGCCTTAATGGCCAATGCTTCTCAAAGATGTTGAAGGCTTGTGTGTGTTTAATGCGCAGATTGACTTTCAGGTAGTGCTTTGCTGTCTACTAGAACAATTTTTCGAATGTAAGAAAACCCGAC
>NC_051412.1:13383422-13383624 GCF_015228065.2 Penaeus monodon
GTTACAAAATGAAAACGATATGGAACAAAAATATTTATTATCTGCATCTGTCTGCTGGCGATGCTAATAGTAATTGAAATAATGAATATGCATGTAACATTTTTCACAGATGAGCACAGCAACGAATATTGAATAATTTCATTTTATAAAAAAAGTAGATAGACAGAGATAGATGAGGAGCTCAATAAAGCAGTTATGAATA
>NC_051412.1:13384938-13385258 GCF_015228065.2 Penaeus monodon
GTACTGGAAGTGTAATCTTTGATACCATCTTAATAAAAGAGATAATAGACAGGCAAATAGACGACAAAATGATAAATCCTTTTCCTCTCGCCTGAGCATCAAAGCCATTGATAAAGATATATTTCCCTATTCTTTTTTGTCTTCCTTTTTTCCTCGTTCTTTCTTCCCTCATTCTCTCACCTCGCTCTTTCTACTGGGCTTATCCCTCATTTATCATACTCCTCCCCTCTCTTCCTCACATTCTTTCATCTTAACGTCGCTGCATCTCCCTCTTCATCAGGCGAGCATTATCAGCACGACTGCAGGCGAAATTAACGACG
>NC_051412.1:13386519-13386654 GCF_015228065.2 Penaeus monodon
TTTTATATATTTCTTTTCGTTGTTAGTCACTTTCTCTCACTTTTATATATCGTCCAGTTCACTTTTTTAATGTTTATTTCAGCTGTTTCCCCTCGCTTATTTTCCCTTATTAATTCTCTTCGATGCTTCCTTTAT
>NC_051412.1:13387142-13387360 GCF_015228065.2 Penaeus monodon
GTGTCTCCATCCCTTCCCCCTCTCTCCTCCCTTCTCACTCTCATTTACCCATGCCGCCAGGATTAAAAATTCCCCCTAATCCCCCCCCCCCCACCACTCCTTCTCTTACACCATAGCGCTGGTAGGCCTCCAGCCGCTAAATCCACATACCTTTTGGCAACTTAGGAAAATGAGGGGGAGGATAGCGGCTGCCTAAACCCCAGGCTAACCCCTTTATG
>NC_051412.1:13387382-13387472 GCF_015228065.2 Penaeus monodon
TTTGGAACCCCTTATGCAATACCCCTTAACCTCCAGCATCCACTCCTACCCCCACTTATCTCACTCCACTTTTTCCCTCCGCTACCTACT
>NC_051412.1:13387539-13387713 GCF_015228065.2 Penaeus monodon
CTAGGCCTTAGGGTAAGATTACTGACTTTCTTCGTTACCTCCCCCCTCCCACCCCACTCATTCACCCCCCCCCCATCCTCCATTTTTTGGACACCGAAAAAGGGGGGACCGATAATGGCCTTCTAGCTCGGGAACATTTATGTATATTGTCAGCGGGCGAAAGGATGCGAGGAT
>NC_051412.1:13387746-13387827 GCF_015228065.2 Penaeus monodon
AAGGAATGATGAAAAGGGAGAGAGGGGGAGAGGATGGAAAGGGGGAAGAGCTGAAATAAAGTGTCGAAAGGAGAGAGACAG
>NC_051412.1:13387970-13388250 GCF_015228065.2 Penaeus monodon
TATGTATATAGTGAGAGAGAGAAATTGAATTATAAATAGAGACATACAAACAAACGAGAAAGAGAGAGATAAAGATGCATTAAAAGAAAGCTGGAAGAACAGACGATCACTTACGTAGACAAACAGTAAGATCGACAGATATATACACAGAAAAACACCCTGATTAGCTGACATAAACGAATGAAATGATTCATCAAAACGAAGATGATCTGAAACGACAAAAAAAACGGATAAACAACAAATTAAATCAATAATCACGGCAGAGAAAAATCGCCCTCTT
>NC_051412.1:13388308-13388568 GCF_015228065.2 Penaeus monodon
CGGTCCAGAATTTATGTAGCAGTGTTGGAGCTTTAAAAAGCGAAAAAACGAAAGAAAAAAAAAACGGAAAAAGCCTCATATTGTCTGCAGTAGATTGATGTTACGTAATTTTTAGTCCCACAACTTCGGTAATATTTCCCTCCCAGTAACGCGCGTTTAGACAGGCGACGAGTGAAAAGTATTTGTCAGCGTGAACTTCCTTTTTCTTATCTGGTAATTGCTCTCATTTTTATCGTATTTTCATACTCTACTTTGTTTCG
>NC_051412.1:13389864-13390288 GCF_015228065.2 Penaeus monodon
TTGCCCGCCGAGTAAATTATGAAGGAAGCATAGTAGGGTAAAAAAGGGTTGAAATGTGGAAGTGAGAGAGGGGAGACAGAGGAAGGGAGAGGGAGATAAAAAGGGGAAAGGAAGAGAGGAAGAGGAGAGAGGGAAGTGAAGAGAGCCAGAGTAAACGAGGATATGAAGTAAAGAAAATGAGATGGGAAAGGGAGCAAGAAGAGGGGAGAGGGAAAGGAAGCGAGGAAGAAGAGAGGAGATAAGAGAAAAAGAAAATCGCGACGGATAAGAAAAGACAAGAAAAACGATAAAAGGAACCCAAGTGAAAGAAAGGGGAGAGTGAAAGCACAAGAGGAAAAGGAACGAAAGGAATATAAATATGACGTAAACAAAGTGAAAGGAGTGGAAGAAGGAATTTAGAAAAATAAGGGGAAATAGGATACAG
>NC_051412.1:13390328-13390470 GCF_015228065.2 Penaeus monodon
GGAGATAAATGAGACTCATATCATGTAGGATAAAAGAACGGAAAGACCAAGAAAGAGAGAGGGAAAGGAAAGAGACACAGAACGGACGAGAGAAAATGCAAAGGGATTAGTAAGGAAAGATAAAACACGAAAAATGAGACAA
>NC_051412.1:13390778-13390861 GCF_015228065.2 Penaeus monodon
GAGCTATGAAAGGCATTTGGGGACGAGGGGAGAAGAGAACCATCAAATGGATCAGTCATTATCTGTTCCTCTGGTGATGCTGC
>NC_051412.1:13390921-13391080 GCF_015228065.2 Penaeus monodon
CGGCTGGTGAAAAGGAAGGGGAATTAGGAGAACTGAGGGGGGGGGGGAGAAATTTCTGAATTCTTGCGTCATCTTTTCAATTATTTCTTTATTGGTGATTTCTCTTTTCACTAGTCATTTCATTCGTGTCTTCAACATTTCCATTCAACAACGCACACT
>NC_051412.1:13392114-13392290 GCF_015228065.2 Penaeus monodon
TATCATTCCAGGAAAGAGTCTGGTTCTCATATGATTTACCAATAATAATAGATGTGAAAGATTTACAGTAATAAATGGTTATTTAGAAGGTATTATATCATGGGATTTATGTTCGACACGTGACCTACTTTGGTCTTTGCTTATATTAAATAACGTTTTCACACAACGGTGGAGGG
>NC_051412.1:13392968-13393090 GCF_015228065.2 Penaeus monodon
TTGAGGCAGAATTTGGACAAAATGGCGAATATTCTTTAGCATTGCCTTGGTTTCATGTTCTGCCGTGCCGCATCATTCCACGTACTATTCGTGCTAATACACAGGAGAGCATCTAAGAAATT
>NC_051412.1:13393141-13393324 GCF_015228065.2 Penaeus monodon
CAAGAAAAGACCGACTTTACCTTTAAGACAGTGCGGTCAACGGCCAACCCGTCGCCTGTCATGAATTTCCAAATAATGCAACTTCTAATATGCTTAAGGTCGATGTGATTCCTTATGTGATTGTTTGTTTGTTTGCTTCTGTGAGTGAGTGTGTGAGTGTCTCTCCTCTTTTTTCTCTCTCTC
>NC_051412.1:13394002-13394315 GCF_015228065.2 Penaeus monodon
CCTAGAACGCGGCAGACGAAAAACGCGTAAACCAATGGACGGCAACGACACAGACGCCGTCCAGCTGGTAATGGCCGGTCACCATTTTTCACGGGGAGCAGCGGGGAGAATGAAGAACGAGAGAGATACGCTGTAAGGGTGACGAGCCTCTCATTCTATTTTGTCTGTAATGCTGTTATCGACTGTATTCCTCAGGGATGTGTTTGTAATTTAGCCTCGTTTGTTTCTGCCGTCAACAGATGGCTTCAGTGTCGACTCACAGAAAACGTATAACTTTTGAATGGGTAACAATTGTAAAACTTGTTACCTTCGG
>NC_051412.1:13394415-13394636 GCF_015228065.2 Penaeus monodon
CACAAGGGACAACAGTCGATAATTTATCACAGTCTGCCGGGACTGTCAAGAGGGATTTGCAGATTAAATCGTTCGATAGAAGTATGGACGTTCTCTTGTGCTGCTGATTGACAGTTGGAGAGACTTTATTGCAGATAAAAAGTGGGAAGGAAGAACACAGCTGCTGAATGAGTGATACAAGGAAAGGCTGGAGAGATGTGGCCATTTCACATTAGGAATTT
>NC_051412.1:13396304-13396536 GCF_015228065.2 Penaeus monodon
CTTGAACGCGCACGATACAAGCAAACGCGCAACGTCAAAACAGCCCGACGAAACAGCAAAGATACATTTCGCTCTGCATGTAGACTCAGCGTTCGGACGAGAAATTATGGTAACATCCGCGGCAACATTTTACGGCATAAATACAGCCCGAAAACAAGGACTCATCACACCACAGGCGGGACTTCAAGCATCTTTCGTGACATCAGCTGGTTGGTGGGGGAAGGTTAGGGTG
>NC_051412.1:13396723-13397116 GCF_015228065.2 Penaeus monodon
AGGTAACAGAGACAGTACCAGGGAAGAGGGGGGGGGCGTAAAAAAAAACGTAGGGGGAAAGGAAAAACCTAGAAAAATGAGAGGAAAGCGAAGTGGGAGAGAGAAGTGAGAGGGAGGGCAAAGGGTGGGTGCGGGATGGAAGGGGGAGGAGGCAAAAGAGGATACGCTAGAGACGAAGGGGAGCATGGCAGGGGCCACGGCGGGAAGCGAGGCAGGGGATGAGGGACGCGGCCAGGGTTTGGGTGATGGTTAGAATTCGGCGCGCGCATTTGAGCCTGTTTTCTTGTTAAATAACTGCAAGGGAAATAAACACAGTAAAATACTCTGACGCAAATGGATAAATGAAAAATGGATGAAAAATGCACGTCGGATTTAACGAAATATTATACCTTC
>NC_051412.1:13399106-13399217 GCF_015228065.2 Penaeus monodon
CTTCATGATCTGTTGCATGTTTTTGATCGAGTTCACTTAGCGAAATGAAAATCCATCTTTCGTCTCGCTCTCAAGATCTGTCTATCGAGGAAAGGTTTCAGCGAGGGAAAG
>NC_051412.1:13399693-13399914 GCF_015228065.2 Penaeus monodon
GCATGCCAGTCGACCGAGCAGAGGCGAGGGAATTCGTGGAAAACATTGATGGAATAATCTTGAAGCAATTTAACATTCTTCCTTTTTGCTTTTCGTTGACTATGATAATCTTCTTAATTAAAACCATGAACGCAAAGACAGACAGTCACGAAGACGGAGGGACGGAAACCAAAATATTTGCGGCGCTTCTCCTACCCTCTCTTTCTATCTTTCGCTTTCGG
>NC_051412.1:13400363-13400578 GCF_015228065.2 Penaeus monodon
ACACCGACTAGCCTTAAAAAAATTCTTGTCGACTCTTCCTTTTCTCTTTTCCATTTTTTTAATGATAGGTTTCCTTTAAGCGCTGATCACCACCTTGCCTTGTCACGGAATTTCAGCATAAAAGAACAGAGAGTTCCCAATGGCCAAGGAATTTGTGTTGCTGCGCGTCATGCAACTCAAGCATAACAACTTTTGACATAAGATGCAATTAGGGA
>NC_051412.1:13400874-13401243 GCF_015228065.2 Penaeus monodon
CGCGAGGTAGGTAAAACATACGAGTAAGCCAACCAAATTTCTCAATATCACCCCATAAATATGTTACGAGAAGTTTTACATCACAGACCATTCCCTGGGCCTCTACATGAATGAGCCTAATACAATGTAATTTGATTATAGGCCTAATTACTGCCAAGCTCCCAGGCCAGGCATATTCCCAAGTGTTTTCGTGGATGAGCATAATTCCATATTAATTTGTCAATTATATTTTAACTTGGGGTGAGAGATGCTTAAAATGAAGTTACGAGATGAACTTACGCAAAAATGTTTTAAAAAGTGAAGAAAAACATATATCCATTTGTTTTCACATTCGGGAAAAATGTACATGCATTCCTTTGATTATTTGCT
>NC_051412.1:13404172-13404487 GCF_015228065.2 Penaeus monodon
GAAAGCATCTTTTCCCCTAAGACAAGAACGCCCATCCGCCCGTTTAGTAATACATAATAGTTTTGACCCAAAAACGATGATATATATAATCATACCAACATAATCAACCCGTGACTGATAATCTGATAAGCTTTTAGATTAAGAGGATTAAAATTATCCTCAAGGTTGATCATGACAGGTAAAGGCTAGGGAATATCAACTTTAATTACACGTCAGCCATGATTCGGAACCACCAGCTGGGGTAAGAATCGAGAGATTGATGGGAATCAATCGGAAATTTTGACCTGAGATGTTGAATTGTGCAAATGACAAATC
>NC_051412.1:13405528-13405752 GCF_015228065.2 Penaeus monodon
ATAAAACAACTGCACCATGTTATCATTTATCTTAACGCTGCCGAAGAAAAAAAATATCAGTGATAGCAAACAGAATACAATAAATGATAATAAAGTTTATGAAAATTAGAACAGTGTTAATTAACAATTAAATACCAATTAACTGAAATTTGTATTTCCTTTTCTTCGTTTTTCCAAGAATTTCAATAATAACAAGACAGTGCCAGTCATTATAGCATGCTTGG
>NC_051412.1:13406053-13406160 GCF_015228065.2 Penaeus monodon
GTGCGTTACAGTGTTCGTTGTGTTGTATTTTTCGTGTTCACAGGCTTCGAAAACGAAATTTACATTTGCAAATCTGTAATGCAGTTGGTGCAGTCAATTGATGGTTC
>NC_051412.1:13406777-13407293 GCF_015228065.2 Penaeus monodon
GCAAAACACAGAAATAGTCAGCAATTCAGTCGACCGAATACCAACCCAAATATAGAAAAAAATAAAGAAATGAATACAGAAAATTAATTACGTTTAATAAGCCACAACAGCATTATTGATGATGAATATTGGCATTACGGGGGCGCCCAGCGGAGCCTCGCCCCCCGGCCTATGAAAGTCAAGCTGAGATTTTGTTTATGATGTTAATTTGCGTTCTCGAAAACAGCTTGGGTTGAGTGACTTGAATTGAGCCACCGTGTTTTGGGTGGTGGCGGGAAAATGGTGCTGCGGTGGCGGTTATTACCATGACACGGGTCTTTTGCATATTTGCCCTGTCATGTGATGTACGTACTTCAGATTTTAGTTACCGTGTTCAAGGGGAAAGTAGGACTGCGTGTTTCTTTTGTTCGTAAACACACACGAACGTATACATATTAACCGCGCACGCAAACACACACACGCAAAGGAAGTAGAAAGAAAAAGTATAAATACGTCTTCACTTGTTTGCAAACACTG
>NC_051412.1:13407447-13407702 GCF_015228065.2 Penaeus monodon
TGTACATATATATGCATAAGCAGACAAACACACATGCACGGAATCACAAGTCAATAAACTCGGAGATAGAGCTATAAATGTATATAAGATATTGCATTCCTAGCATTTTCATAATACCTTTTTCCAGTGTGTTTAGTGAAATCTAAATCTATTTTCGTTGGCGAGGTTGTCTCCGCCCAGGATGTACCCACGACACGAGTGGGGGCCTCCCGTGGCCCCCTCTCGATAAAATCACTTTGCATAATATTGTAGCAT
>NC_051412.1:13408056-13409909 GCF_015228065.2 Penaeus monodon
GAATACCTTCTACATAAACGCCTCCTTCTGCAAACAATCATAGCTCTTACCACCGTCTAATAAGGATCATTTACTTATATTATGAACGAGTGAAAATGATCTCTACCAACCTACCGCTCTCTCTCTCTTTCAGATATATTATTCATGAATTGATATGCAAAAGAGAAATAGGTTCTGGGATGAGATATAGTACATGCAAATGGCCCAGCAGAGGTGCCATACTGAAATGCGAAGCAGGCGCGGGTCCATAATATTTGGTCGTCCCCCGTTTATTGGCTTGGGAGAGAGCGCAGGGTTATTTTCATTATTATCATTATTTGCTTTAGCGCTAGCGTGTTATGTCTGTTTCAGACGGTTTAGTAAAATTGATTTTGCTGACTAAAAAAAATAATTTGTTAAATGAGCTTCGTCTTCCGTGTTATAAAAGAAATTCTAATTTCATCCGATGCGATCGGTATTTGGAATTCTCAGCTGACGTATCACTTTTTTATTTCACGCTCACACATCGTGCATAAATTTCATTGCTCATTAGAGATTTACGATCAGATATGAATATAATTTTCTCGCAGTGTTATAACTTTTTTTTAATGAATAAAAAGTTTGATTGCCCAGCTGGCTGTTCAAATAAAAAGGGACAGAAAAAAGAACAGAAAACGGACTTTGATAGAAAACGATAACTAAAAGAAAAAGAGGTATGCATTTCTTTTGCTGCATTCTTTAGATTTTCACAAACCGCTAATCATTTCCCTAATTTTCACTAGATTAAATAAGCATAACCATACAGACAACACAGCATAGTTCCGACGGCACACAATCATACCAAGAAATTAGTTAATAAAGTCGTACCCGGAAGTTGTGTGTGATTCCCGTGTTCCTGTCGATTCAGCATTCAGCATTTTCAGCCAATCACAACTTCGGAAATTTCGTTAGCCCAAGTTAAGGAGAAATCAGTAACAATAACCAGGATTGGAGTACTCTCTATAAAGGAATAACTCAAAGAACTACATTTATTTCTTTTAAATATTGCAAAGAAAACTCTACGTCACGTATTTGCTGACATTAAGTCTTGCTACATCATGTTCATTACAACGTGTTCGCTATTCTGAGTTCCCTACACCGTTTTCGCTATTCTACGTTTGCTACACCTGTTTTCGTTATTTTGTTTTCTTTATTCTGTATTTACTACATCAATTTCGCTACTCTCTGTTTGTTACATTTCGTTTTTCTCAGTTTACTTTGTCGTTTTCACTATTCTGCGTTTGCTACATCGTTTTTGTGATTCTGTTTTCCCTACTCTGTATTTGCTACATTGTTTTTCACCGAAACGTTTTCTCGCTATTCTCGCTACTCTATGATTGTTACAACGTTTTCGTTATTCTGTGTTCGCTACGCCATGTTCGCCACTCTGTTCGCTACGCCGTGTTCACTACAAAGCGTGTGTACTTTAAACGCGGCTTCCCCCTCCGGCTTCAGTGATTGGTCAGATCAGCGGGTCAGACTCTCTGCCAAATACAACACCCAGAATAATGAATAGTGATGCGGTGACTGAATAAACATGCAAATTCCACATGTCCATTTCCCGCGGAGACCTTTTAAAAGGAGGTGGAAGGGGAAGGGGTTTGGGGGGGGGGGGAGTGTCATCAGCGATATGCAATTCACGATCATATCGCAATTTGCATTACTTCCGGAAGTGGAATGTTTGGTTATTCAACACGACGATTTTAATGTGTTTGATTATCAACGTTGCAAGTGGGTGGGGGAGGGGGGGGGAGTTGCAGTTTCTCTATTTGATGTGTCGTTAAAATGCACAGATAGATATATTACAGTATACATGATGTCAGATTTTTAAATTC
>NC_051412.1:13410187-13410279 GCF_015228065.2 Penaeus monodon
AAATTCAAACACTAATATAAACAAGAATATAACTGGTAAAAATAAAGAAGAATCGAAAGAGGGAGCAGACAACCCTCCGCCCCCCCCCCCCC
>NC_051412.1:13410306-13410651 GCF_015228065.2 Penaeus monodon
CAGGGGAGGGACATACAGGGGGAGAATGAGGTCGGTTATAGGCTATATACCAGACAAACAAGGTCGTTAGTGGCCTAAAATGGATTCGTGATTGACGCTTCCATCTCCATTACACCGATCAGTCAACGTGGAATCCTCGCTAACTATAGCAAGGATCCTGATCTTATAGCGAAAATCACCGCTAACTGTAGCAGAAATTTCTACCGTTGGCTATGGCAGCGGAACAGAAGAATTTACAGAATTCACCGTGGAAAGGATGCTATACATATAAAAAGAAAGTTTTATTACATATTTATGATGTCACTGTAGCCTTTTGGAGTGTTTGAAAATATTTGGTCAAAACTA
>NC_051412.1:13414245-13414732 GCF_015228065.2 Penaeus monodon
AGAAGGCCCAAAAGATAAATGAATGTAAGAGTACGAGGCAAGTAAGACAAATTCCCAGAGGCAAACCAGGTCATAAATCACGTACTTTGACCTGGTATCTGCTCTGCCCAGCGTCCACTCTCCCGAGCCGGCTTGTCCAAAGATGCGTTTCCGCCCGCAGACTTCCTCCCCCTGGGCCCGGGGGGAGGCGCCGGTGCTGACGTGTCCGAATGCGGGTTTTGTGGCGCGGTTTATATTCATATTTCAGCTTGCTTGGGCTCTTTTCTCCCGTTCTCTTCCTCTCTCTTCTTGACTTTTTTCTAGTAATACCCGTATCATTCTGGCCTTTCAGATATTTAATTTCCTTCGTGTATCTGCTCAGTGTAGGTATTATAATTACATCCATTTCTGCTTCACTGAGTTTGTGATTATAATACCATTGTTGTTGTTTTCCTTTCCGTTGAGAATGTAATGTATTAAAAAAAAACATTTTACTTCAGCATGAAAA
>NC_051412.1:13414919-13415241 GCF_015228065.2 Penaeus monodon
GATGACACTCCGCGCGCATTCATTTCTGACCCGTTAATCAAGTAGGGTCACCGCGGTCACGTGACCTTCCATTAGAACAATAAGGAACACGTGTTGGTCCGTCTGCGGTCACTTGATAGCCGCCAGCCCGACCGCCTAGGCCTATTGAACAGCCGAAAACCGAGGTGTGATGGCGTTAAGGTCGGTTTTTGCCTTGCCCGGGGAGTGTGCATGAGCTTTATTACTTCAGCGCGGGCAATCACAGCTGGTGTTAAATCGTAATGGGTCATTAAGATGAAGTTGGTGATTACGCTTGTTTGGGGAGGCCTGGTCAGCCGGAAAG
>NC_051412.1:13415270-13415334 GCF_015228065.2 Penaeus monodon
ACTCAACTATTTCGGAAGGAAAGTTGTAATAAATTCCTTTGGCGTATTGGTGTTCTTGATATTA
>NC_051412.1:13416559-13417093 GCF_015228065.2 Penaeus monodon
CTTTCTCTTCTTCTCATCCTTACCTCTTCCTCTCATTCCTTTCTCTTCCTTCTTTTTCCCTCTTCTGCTTCTTGTTTCCTTATTTCCTTCTCATTCCCTCTCTATTCCTCTCATTTACTCCTCTCCCTCTCATTCCGTCTTATTCTTCACATTCATTCTTCTCCCTCTCATTCCCTCCTCTGTCTCTTTTCCTCCTTTCCCTCTCACATCCATCTCATTTCCTTCTATCCTTCTCATTCTTTCCCCTCCCTCGCACCCCCTCCCCTCCCCCTCATCTTCTCCTCTCCCTCTCATTCCCTCCTCTCCCTCTCATCTTCTCTCCCTCTCATTCCCTCCTCTGTCCTATCCCCTCATCACCCTCTCAGTCCCTTTCTTTCTTATTTCCTCCCTTATTCTCTCTCTCCCTCTCATTCCCGCTCACCCCCTCTCTCTCTCCCTCATCCCCACTTCTCTCTCAAGATTCCCCTCTCTCTCTCCCTCTCACCCACTCTCTCTCTCCCTCAACACCTCACCTCTCCCTCTCATTCCCGCTTA
>NC_051412.1:13417132-13417432 GCF_015228065.2 Penaeus monodon
TGTTCCACCGCGCTACAAAGGAGTTTCTTGTTCCAGTTCATAAAGAGTCCAGTGCGGGGTCAGACGCCGCCGCCGTCGTACGAGTGACATATTTGCCCCGAAATTAGGAGGGATGGGAGGGCCGGTCGCCATCAGTTGCCATTTCGGCCGCGGTGGCGAGGGAGCGGCGAGAGGGAGCGGCGAGAGGGAGCGGTGAGAGGGAGCGGTGAGAGGGGGGTGGGGGTTCAGGGGAGAAGGGGGGAGCCATAGTGAGCGCTGAGTCAACTCAAGAGAGGTGGACGCCTTTGGGGAAATGCAGTC
>NC_051412.1:13417752-13418043 GCF_015228065.2 Penaeus monodon
ACATGACCGATTATTCTTAATCTCCTGTCGTTGTGCCTCATGTCATCTCTATACGCACGTTACTCTGTTTGTATTCCTATTAGAACAAAGGCATTAGCACGTAAATGTTTTCTCCATCACTACCACGCGTCTTCCCCCTCCTCCTCTTCCTACTTTTTATCACGGGCCTCAGACATGTCTTCGATCGAGGGAAACTCATAACAAGAAATCTGTACGATATCAGAGGGGAGGAGGACCAGATGTTATAACGTAAAATATCTGTTTCTGTGGATTGAGATAAAAAGAGGAGGG
>NC_051412.1:13418165-13418292 GCF_015228065.2 Penaeus monodon
CGTAAATCTATTCTTTATGTATTATTGTGTCTGATGAAAAATGAAAGATATGTTTAGATAAAAAGAAAAAGATGTTATGATATGGATTTATAACTAGACAGATATATAGTGTGTATGAAGATAAATG
>NC_051412.1:13418537-13418981 GCF_015228065.2 Penaeus monodon
CCCCACTTCTCCCCCTTCCTCTATTCCTCCCTTTCACCATTATCCTTTCTCCCCAATCACTCTTCCCCTCTCCCTTTCCCCCCCTTCCTCCCTTCCTCTATTCCTCCCTCCCCTCCTTCCTCCCTTCCCACCTCCTCCCCATCCTCCTTCCTTCCCTCTTTCTCCCCCTCCCTCTTCTCTCCTTCCCCCCCACCCTTTCTCCCCCCCCCTCCCCCCGGTATGATCGCCACGGGAAGAAAACCAAGAAGATTCCTGTGAAAATTTACGATCTCCCAGTCATTCCCTCTTGCCATGTTAATGCTTGTTTTAAGGCGTTTAATCTCCTCGGACTCGATTAAATTATCCAATCTTCCTAAGTGCAATTAAGTTCGTTATTTCATTTACCCTTTTTTTCTCTCTTTTTCATCTTTTTCATCTTTTTTTCTGTTTCTTCGTTTTTCCCTT
>NC_051412.1:13419094-13419434 GCF_015228065.2 Penaeus monodon
GTTTTTTTTTATTTTTTTTATTTTTTTTTAGGACGAGATACTCTTCCTCGGGCCGTTTCTTCAAGAAGTCGGGACCCGGGAGCGAGTGGCGTCATCCTTTCCTTATCTCCCGGGGCCACGAGCGCTCGAGCGATAGTTAAGGAGGCGCTCGAGTGTGTATTCGTGAATTGAGAAATAAACAAGGTTACCTAAGCTGCTTTGGGGAGTTTATGGGCACCATGATTTTCTTGTATCAGTGTGTTGCAAGAGTGGGCCTTCGGTGCGATTTATTCCTTTTCATCTATTTATGGATTCATTCATTTTTCTGTCTGTTCCCCTTATTCGTTTAGTGCTTATTCAT
>NC_051412.1:13420086-13420297 GCF_015228065.2 Penaeus monodon
GCAATTTTCTATTCCTTTTCAGTAAAAAACATCATCATCCTGCCTATGCTATCCAGTCTAAAGGATCTAATTTCAGGTAAAAACTTCACTGGCTATTCTTTGTTTCTTTTTAATTCATACTGCATACCTGAATATCTGTCTCGATTTTTTCTACGATCTTCACAAACTCTACGTTAAATTCTCGCCAACTTTGGCATTCCCCCTTCACTGT
>NC_051412.1:13424494-13424558 GCF_015228065.2 Penaeus monodon
TTTTTTCTTCCTTTTTAGCCTTTGCTAAAATGCGTTGTGATGCCCACCCCCCCATCCGATCCCG
>NC_051412.1:13424795-13424902 GCF_015228065.2 Penaeus monodon
GAAGTAATGTTGACAAGAGTCTTTAAAAAACTAACTCAAAATAAAGCAAAATTTCTTTTTGTCTCACACCATCCTCTCACTCGCTGTCCTTATGCTTTCTTCGACCC
>NC_051412.1:13425344-13425536 GCF_015228065.2 Penaeus monodon
CCCTCCCTCCTCCCCTCCTCCCCCTCCTTCCACCCGTGTCCCCTCCTCCCTCTTCATTGCCTCCGTCTCTAGTGAGGCTCTGACAACGGGCCTCCAAGGAAATTAAAGTACCTTCTTTGCTGTCACAATTTTTCATCCAAAGGCTTAATGAAACTTTCGTATATATTTGAATCTGTAGGAGAGAGAGAGTAT
>NC_051412.1:13425605-13426241 GCF_015228065.2 Penaeus monodon
TTCGTTAGTGGGGAAGGAGAACAAGGAAATAAAGGGGGAAATAGTGGGGTTAATCAATGGGGGAGGCGTATAGGGAGATGGGGGAGGGGATTGGTGGAGAAGAGGCAAAGGGGGATTTGTGGTGGGGAGGAGAGGAGAAGAGGAGTAGGGAGAAGGAAAGTGTTGGTGTGATACTTGTAGAAAGAGGGAGGAAAGAAACAGCATGAGAAGAAAAACATGAGCAAATAAAATGACAAACGGGAAAATGAGAAACGGTAAAATTATATGAGAATAACAAGAAGCATGATTTTTTTTAAGAAGAAAAAAAAACAATAAGAAAAACAAGAAACTGGAACACAGAAAATAATAAACGTCTAATAAAATCCTAAAGTTTAGAAAAGTGATAAAAACAAAAATATAAAACAAGAGAGAGAGAAAAAAAAATCAAAGGCAAATAAATAAATGGAATAAGGCGATAAAAATGACAAGCAGGCGGAGATGCTCTTTCGCCGTCGACAACCAGATGCTGCGAGAGAGAAATCAAAGTGAGAGATGAAGGATCAGCTGGGAAACGAGGCGTCACGACGGAGAAAAAAGACAAGGCAATGGGGCAGGTTTACGAGCGAGAGAAAAAGAGACACGGGATTGGAAATGATA
>NC_051412.1:13426778-13426895 GCF_015228065.2 Penaeus monodon
TACAGCAAGAGGCGAAAGGCTGTGATGATAACTGTGTTTAAGGACGAGAGAAAAATGATAATCATCGGATGAAGACGATGTTGAATATGCTAAGTATGATGCGCGGTGAGTAAAGGC
>NC_051412.1:13427801-13427987 GCF_015228065.2 Penaeus monodon
ATGACACGTTTACGCTTCCTGACTGATAAAAATTTACATCCATATGTTCCGAAAAAAAGTGGCCATTAGCTGTCAACAAGAGTTCGCCAAGCTGGATGGATTTATGTTACTCATCAAAACTTTTGAGAAAAATCATTAGCCAGGTTGGGTGTAGATTTTAGACTCCGTGTCCCAGATTCTCGAGAG
>NC_051412.1:13428415-13428610 GCF_015228065.2 Penaeus monodon
TCTTCCGTCCAATCCTCTCTCTCTATACTTTTTCATCACAAATTAGCATCACTTTTTTTCACTATCATAATATTGATCGACATTTATTTTCAGGCTTTTGATCTGTCGACGTGGGTGAAGGTGGGTGGGTGTGGTTCTTTTCATCATTCTTGCTTCTGCTTGTTGTTCTAAGAGTAGAGAGATAGGACACAGAGC
>NC_051412.1:13428906-13429424 GCF_015228065.2 Penaeus monodon
AACAACAAAAGATATAAACAAGGTAAAATAAAGGTCAATAAACAAAGGAAAAAAGGAAATTCAATATCTAAAACCCATACGATTCAATCCCTCCACAGACTTCGCAAAATACAACCCACAGAAGCAAACACAGGATGTACAATTTCGAATGTGTGGGCGTGCGGGCGTGTGGCCGTGCGGACGTGCGGGCGTGCGGGCGTGTGGGCGGTCGGGCGTGTAGTCGTTCGGGCGAGTGGGCGTGCGGGCGAGTGGGCGTGCGGACGTGCGGGCGTGTGGGCGTGCGGGCGTGCGGGCGTGTGGGCGTGTGGGCGTGCGGGCGTGTGCGCGTGCGGGCGTGTGGGCGTGCGGGCGTGCGGGCGTTCGGGCGAGTGGGCGTGTGGGCGTGCGGGCGAGTGGGCGTGCGGGCGTGAGGACGTGCGGGCGTGCGGGTGAGGCGTCAATTGACAAGGTCGCTTGGTTCATTGGCTGCCTAGTGAGTCATCGCCGTAGTTGGGGAAACTATGATGAACTCCTTGATA
>NC_051412.1:13429459-13429552 GCF_015228065.2 Penaeus monodon
TCTATTTATCTGAATGTGCTCTTCCCTCGTTTTCTGGTTTTTCTTTCAATTTCTTATCATCGTTATTATCATTACCATTGTTATTCTGCCTCA
>NC_051412.1:13430055-13430200 GCF_015228065.2 Penaeus monodon
GTATACATGACAGCTTAATATCGCACGCTCTTCCCCCCAGGCGCAATATCTGCCGCCATAAGTAGATTAATAGACGCGACCCATTGTATGCAGGCAGTAAGACCCATCGATAAACTTTCGTCTCAGTATTGAGTAATTGTCTATA
>NC_051412.1:13430564-13430823 GCF_015228065.2 Penaeus monodon
GACATGGTGAAGAAAGGAAAGGGAGGAGGAGGTGGCGGAGAAAATGAAGGGAACGATGGACGGGGGAAGGAAGTTATGGAGGAGAAAATACATTGGAAGGAATGTTTGACGAAGGAAAGTGTGTGTGTGGGGGGGGGGACGGAGGAAAGGTAAAGAAAAGTGGAGATGGGGAAGAGTCCTTAGAGAAAGACAAGGTCGGAAGTGGATGAGGAAAAGCAAAGAAATATGGAGAGAGAAGGGAGTGCTAAAAAAAAACAAT
>NC_051412.1:13430875-13431056 GCF_015228065.2 Penaeus monodon
TAAAAAGTGACCGTGAGGCGCGCGGAGTAAAGGCTGGTATCGTTCGCAAGATAAAGTAGATGCGGCTGGTAGATTGTGTGGTAGAGGCGAGTCGGCGGACGTAATGGTAGGTGAGGTCGGGGTGGCAGATGGTAGGCCTATTTATACGGACGGTGTCACGCTGTGTCAACCGGAATGGGTC
>NC_051412.1:13431439-13431664 GCF_015228065.2 Penaeus monodon
CCTTATTTTTCCTTTCGCTTGGCCTGCGTGCCTCACCCGCGCCGGCGCAGCCAGCCTCGACCCATCATCCCGAGACGGACTGATAACATCGCCTCGAAAATCCTCTCTAATTTGTCCTCGAAGAGACAAAGGACTTGCAGATGTCACAGTAATATCGGCGGCAGCTCGGCCATGGCGGCTTATTCTTATGCTGAAGCCAATATCTCGCGGCAGAAACAGACAGGA
>NC_051412.1:13432225-13432390 GCF_015228065.2 Penaeus monodon
GAAAGGATAATATCTCCCAGCGGAGGTCATAATACCGTGCGGATCAATTAGATTATGACATTGGATTATGACATTATGGCCCTCAACTCAATTAGTCAAAAGGTTTATGGATGATTGTGTCTTCTGCCATTATGCGCTCGGCTTCTGGCATGCGCTTTGGCGCTT
>NC_051412.1:13433627-13433889 GCF_015228065.2 Penaeus monodon
ACTGCCGGAGGAAAGCGCTTGTCTTCCACACCAGTGTCGCCCAGGCCCCGGAGAGGCCTCTTCGGCGTCACCGCAAAGCAAGGACAAGGCCGTTGCCGGTTGTAAACTTCGGCCTCGATTGGCATAGATCAAGGCGCTCGGGGCCTCACGCACCGAGTCATGGCTTTTCAGGACAGAGCCATGAGCATTAGTGAAGATGGATGCGCATAGGATATAATAGTAATATAGATGACGATGAATAAGTAAGTAAACGAATTTCTGT
>NC_051412.1:13434656-13434804 GCF_015228065.2 Penaeus monodon
TCCCCCCTTTCTCCTTTACAATAACCGAACCTCCTCCTCTCGCCAATATTCCGGAATAATCCCGCTGTGTTACGCCAATGCGTCTTTGGATCCCCTTCCCACTTGCTCTCCCTCCGATCATCCAGTCTATCGCTTCCCTCTCCTTCGT
>NC_051412.1:13435174-13435409 GCF_015228065.2 Penaeus monodon
TTTTTTTTGCAGCGAATTGTTTGTTTGTATATTTCAACTTTTCCTTTTTTTTTATATATATATATTTTCGCCCCCAACGTTTTATTTATTTTTGAATTTGTTCATCATTGTATGTATTTACTATATTCTGTTTATTTTTTTCTCTAAATCTTCTCTTCAATTATCTCTTTCTTTCCTTTTATTATTAATTTCATTTTGTCTGCGTGGCCCGAGTTTCCAGTTCCCCCTAACTCTC
>NC_051412.1:13435454-13435951 GCF_015228065.2 Penaeus monodon
CCCCCATTCCTTTATTCGCTATCACTTCGCCAAATGTCCCCATCTCCCTTTTTCTCATATCTTCCCCTCTTCCCCTTCCTTCTTTTTCTCCCCAAACCTCCTCCTCCCATTTTCCCTCTTTCTCCCTTTCTTCATTCTTCGATCTTTTCCTTCCCCTCTGCTCTCTCTTCTCCCTTCATTTATTGCCATCTACTCCTCCCCTTTCCTCGTCTCCAATCATTCTTTCTTTTCCCTACTACTCCCCCTCTTCTTTCCTTTCTTCCTCCCCTCTTCCTTCCCCCTTCTTCCTCTCCCCTTCTTCCTCCTCTTCTCCTCCCCCTCCCTCCCTCTCCCCCTCTTCCTCTCCCCTTCTTCCTCCTTCCCCCCTCCCTCTCCCCCCTCCCTCCCCTCCCCTCCCTTCCTCTCTCTCCCCCTTCACCCAATTTACAAAATCTTTCCCAATTTTCTCCAATTTCACGCCATAGGTCTGCGTATGTGACGAATGTTCGTTTGCTTGC
>NC_051412.1:13436048-13436113 GCF_015228065.2 Penaeus monodon
ATTCTCTACAGATGCGGAAAATATGTACCAGTTCTGAGTGACAGTCGTATGATTTTATCCTTTGC
>NC_051412.1:13437830-13437907 GCF_015228065.2 Penaeus monodon
TTCACTGGAACCGATTCTTACATTTCGCCGAGATAAAATCAGGAAAAATTAATATCACCCCCAGAGAGATGTCTCTA
>NC_051412.1:13437974-13438164 GCF_015228065.2 Penaeus monodon
TCCCCATTATAAACCCCACAGAAGTTAATATTCTGTTCTGTGCACGTGTGTGTCCGCCGCAGTGTCACGGGTCTCGCACGTGTGTGTCTGCCATGACGTCAGGTTGACAGATGACATCACTCCGACCCGCCCCTCTGCCTGGCATCGCATTATATGATAATATGGATAATTTCCCATCTTTATTTCGGGA
>NC_051412.1:13438214-13438324 GCF_015228065.2 Penaeus monodon
AATGTTTCTTTCTCTACCCATTTGTCTATTAACGTTATCACCGGTTGAGAGCTTCTGGCGATTTTCAGCCTTCAAGACTTTTTCTAAGATTGCTCATGTAAGAGGGGAAG
>NC_051412.1:13438518-13439092 GCF_015228065.2 Penaeus monodon
TTAAAAGAAGGAAGACTGAGAAAGATGGAAATGGAATCGTATAAAAAAAAAGTAGACATTGAAAGAACAATCAAAAAAATAATGCAAAGAATTAAAAGAGAACCCACGAAGAAACCAAATGACTGCATGGTCAGAAGGAGATTTCCCGGGAAGCATCCTGAAGCCTGAATCCCGGGCCTCCCCCCCCCCCCTCCGCGAGCGGCCACACTTCAGCCTCCCCGAATTCTGAAGCCGGCACTCGAGCGGCGGAATGAAACCTGTCAATAAACAGTAAGTCATATAAATGGTGATTAAACTTGCAATAAAACCATTTAGCGGACAATAAGCCTTATGCGCCGGGTTCCATAGAGGCGGGAGTCGTTTGCCACGATAGGCGTGTCATTGGTGGAAAATGAATTGTAAAATGAATCATTTGCGTGGCGAAACTTGGCAATTACATCCTTGAATGTATATAAATGATCCGCAATTTCTTTCCATTCCAGAGTTTAGATTAACGCCTCGTGTTTTGTCCTTCCCTTTTCTGTTCATCTTTCATTCTGTCTCCCGCTCGGCCCTCCACTGCACTATAATCTTT
>NC_051412.1:13439111-13439402 GCF_015228065.2 Penaeus monodon
AATAAAATTAATCGTTTTTTGTTTTGTTTTAAATCTTCTTCGTGTTCTACTATAACTACTAATGCAATTCCCTCCTGCAACAATCACTACAACAGCAACGGAAAATTAGAATGATGGTAATAGCAGTTATCATAATTTTCGCCGCCGTCTCTCCTTTTCGCTCGTGTTCATTCATTTTCTCTGGATTATCTTTTTATGGCGTTTGGCTTTCGTATTTTACTAGTTTGGGTTTTTTTTCGATTTCAATTTACTGTTACCTTTTGAAGTGTCATTTTTGAAAGTATTTTTAGA
>NC_051412.1:13439760-13439934 GCF_015228065.2 Penaeus monodon
CTCCCTGTCCGCCCGTTGTCCCTCCCTCCCTCGCCAATATACATCCCGCCCTCTCACTTTATGAATCATCTCTGAAACAAACCAGACACAGAGGTAATTAGGGATGGAAATTGGCGGTCCGAACAAGCTCTTGATTCTATATCTCTGTCGCTCTCTGTTTCCCTCTCCCTTCAT
>NC_051412.1:13440073-13440211 GCF_015228065.2 Penaeus monodon
CCTCATCTTCCCCTCCTCTTCCAAAAATACAATTAGCCAACCACCCTCCCACTTTCGACATTCCGTAGGTTACAATGTAGTCTTGACGTTTATTAAACAAGTCTCCCCTCGCATTCCACGTTTTCTGTGCTCTTTCTC
>NC_051412.1:13441408-13441510 GCF_015228065.2 Penaeus monodon
AAATCCCACGACAAATGCGTGGTCTCGATCAACCTGAATCATGATCAATCGCGAGAGAACAGAGTTGGGATTACTTATTTGTCTTATTTGCATGAATTGTGT
>NC_051412.1:13441628-13441697 GCF_015228065.2 Penaeus monodon
TCTTTCGGTCCTCGTGTGATGATGTTTCTTCATTAGCGGAAAGAGGAGGCTGGACGTTCTCTCCGATTC
>NC_051412.1:13444169-13444364 GCF_015228065.2 Penaeus monodon
ACGACCCGCGACACAGTTTGCCCAGTAGGCCTAGCGACTATAACCTCGATTTTATAAGCTATCATTATGATATATCGCTTCCATAAAACTAAAGCGACTTTTCCCTCCGTTTTATGCATGTTTTGGGAGAAATGATCATCTGCCGCCATCCATTCTTGTCTTTTGGCCTCATTGTTTTCGTCCTTGCTTTTGCTT
>NC_051412.1:13446157-13446275 GCF_015228065.2 Penaeus monodon
GTGAGGAGAGAGAGAGGAAGCCAGAGCGAGAGCGCAAGCGAGCGCACTACAGCAAGAGCGTAGGCCCGGCCCATCCCATCGGCCGTCCCCTAAATAACGAAATATCACCCGCTTTGTT
>NC_051412.1:13446357-13446991 GCF_015228065.2 Penaeus monodon
ATAAAGCTCTCGAGGCTCAGCATTGATTTATAGACCCAATATCTCGCCCGACTTTGCGATTAAGCACAGCATCAGCGTCCCAGGCTCGGCTATCTAACTGATCCTGCTCTGGCCGACCCTGCCGCGCCTCGCGCTCCCACTCGCTCCTCTTGACTCGTCTCGCCCCGCGGAAGTTGTTGCTTTGTTCTCTCTGTGGTGTCTGGGCCGTTGGCGAAGGCGTTTGCTGGGGTTCGTTTTGCTGCATTATTTTATTTGTTTTTGATTTGTTTCGTTTCTCCATCCCTTCAGTCTTCGTTTGTGTTTTATACACTCTCTTTCCCGCTCTCGTTACATTTCGCAAACTATCTAACATATTTGTATTATATGTAATATTGCATATACTACATACATTTACAATGCTTTATATTCTACTGATGCTTACTTGTTTATTCACACAAATATTGTACAATAGCTGTTTTCTCTTCTTCTTCTTTTTTCTCTCTCCTATTCTGATATTCATTCCGATTCCTCACTCCCTAATCATTTTAATCCTCGCCATATTTCTCCCTATTCTCCTATTCCTCTTTCGTTCATCTCCCCTTCTTTCCCCTCATCTTTACTATGGTAATCTTCATTTTCCATCTTTACGCCTTCC
>NC_051412.1:13449964-13450073 GCF_015228065.2 Penaeus monodon
TATAATTTCAACGTATCATAAAACAGTTAAGAAATCCAACACGATCCCGTGTTTAACCTCGACCTTTGAGCAAAGGTCAACGAGACACTCAATCTCATCGCGTTGAAAA
>NC_051412.1:13450467-13450589 GCF_015228065.2 Penaeus monodon
ATACTGATTGACTTGATTTTAATCAATCGTGAAGTGTGTAAACCTTACTATCATTACTATGTGTAAGTGAAGGACTAGTTGATCCAGTTACACACCCGTTTGTAATCATAACTACATATAAT
>NC_051412.1:13451764-13452102 GCF_015228065.2 Penaeus monodon
ATGAGGATTAGCAACCATTATATAATGCAACATGCAACTGAACATAACCCTTGCTATTACGTTACAATGTACAAGAGTAGTATGGGCACAGTATCATGCAGTAATTATAGGATGAGATATAGGTACAAATTCATATCCATTGCAACTTCCTATTTCACTTTTTGATTGATATATGAGCTGTACGTCTATAGTTTTTTTTTATAATTTCCCATTTTCTGTGATTGTGAGTATCGCATTTTCCCCATTTTCTGTGACTGTGAATTATCATGGTTGATGCTTTTCTTTCCTTTGTTCTCTGCTTTTACTTTACGATTATCATCATCATGCGTAACGTCAGA
>NC_051412.1:13452786-13453097 GCF_015228065.2 Penaeus monodon
ATTAAAATCAAGTTAGGTATTACGCAGCCCCTTCACTCATTTGCCATTATTACTACTTACTTTTTACTCATTTGCATTTCACATTAATCCTCAACGCGGATTTTCCCTTTTGAATAATCAACACAGCGTCCCCTGTAATCCTTCCCTTCCTTCTCATTTTTTGTATTTTATCCTCTTATTTCCCTCTCACTCACCGCTGCCTTTCCCCTCACCGCTTCCCCTCTGATTTTTCCTATTTTTGCTAATATCATTTTCTATTTGCCCGGAGCATCTATGGCAGGTAGTGGCCATAATCACCAACTATATTTTGC
>NC_051412.1:13454566-13454964 GCF_015228065.2 Penaeus monodon
GTGTGACAACTTTTTTGTTCCCGGCTTGTACTAAACAACTGTTTTACTTTCATCATCAGATATCTCACTGCCACTGTTTTTTTCTGCCTTCATGGTAATTATTTTCACGAATGGTCTTGCTCTTGTTACTATCAATATTTTTTTTATTAAATATCACTGATTTTTTCACTCTCATAGTATTAGAAAAGTTTTTAATTTTCTTTGGCGCTTAATAATTTCTTTTCTTTTCTACCTCGAGTTAATTATATTTAGGATTAGAGATTTTTTTTTCCAAAGTACGAAGAGGAACAATACAAACACATCAACTAAAATGGAAATTAGAGAATACCCCCCCCCAAAAAAAAAAAAAAATGCAATTACCTGCAATATAAAGTCTCGCTAACAATGGCATTTTACAT
>NC_051412.1:13455043-13455261 GCF_015228065.2 Penaeus monodon
AAAGGGGCAGAAGTGATGGGGAATTTAACGAGATGAAACAAATGGTGTTCATTTACCGTCAAAAGAAAAATAGTATATTTGGTATAATGGGCAACGCCACTGACACGGCTGATTGACATTCCATGATCGGTTTCATGGTCGCTACCTAACGTGTGCGCGGGCGGCAGGCCAAACGCACACGGGCTGACATACGCTCACACCTACACGGCGGAGTCAAC
>NC_051412.1:13456445-13456536 GCF_015228065.2 Penaeus monodon
CCCCCCCCCTTATTTTTATACAAAAAATATTTTTTAAAAAAGGGTTTTTTTAATAAATTTTTTAAAAAAAAAATAAATAATTTTATAAAAA
>NC_051412.1:13457141-13457286 GCF_015228065.2 Penaeus monodon
AAAAACCTTTCCCTTGAGTTTTGGGCTCACCCCCGAATCTTAACATTGTCTCCGGATTTTCTCGAGAAGTCTAAGTTCTTTTTTCCTTTGTCAGGGACTGATGTATTCCACTATTTCGGCGGCTGGCCAGAATCTTGAGATTAAA
>NC_051412.1:13457501-13457679 GCF_015228065.2 Penaeus monodon
GAGAGAGCACAACAGAGAGACAGAGAACACACGAAACACAAATCAAATGTTGTCCATTACCATAGAGTGACCATTCTCCCCTCCCCTTGCCCGCTCTCCCTGGGCTTTATTCCAGCTAAAGTTCTTTTTTTATCAGTATGACATCTGTGTTTGCTCTGCATTGTATATGTCGTTGAAA
>NC_051412.1:13458160-13458317 GCF_015228065.2 Penaeus monodon
CCGGCCCCCCCCAAAAAGGGGGGGGCCCCAAAGCCGGGCCCCCCGGGTTTCCCCCAATCCCTCATTAAATTTTATCCCCTCTCCCTTATGGGATCTGCTAAGACCGGAAAAAATGTTAATTGCTTTTGAATTCCCTTCTTCTCTCAGCACCAGAGTT
>NC_051412.1:13458436-13458712 GCF_015228065.2 Penaeus monodon
GCAGAAGACGGGGTTAATATTTCCCCCTTTTTTTCAACCGGTTCCGAGGAGTTTTAAACGGGGTTTACGGGTTTTTTTTTTGCAAGACTTGTTATATTCCTTTTTATTCCTAAGTTAGAATTGATGAATGGAGCTGCCTAGCCCTTCCCTCGCTGAGAGTGATGGTCGCGTTGAGAGATGCGGTTTTGACCTTTTGATTCTTTTGTTCTCTCGTTTCCGAACGTTATTGTTTCAGTCTACTATATTAACAGTTCCTTCTTCGCCCATGGCCTCATC
>NC_051412.1:13460237-13460493 GCF_015228065.2 Penaeus monodon
CGTACACGGTACATTCTGTCGGTCTGTGTTATAAGTTCCTCTTTATCTGACTGTCCATTCACCTATCCCTCTCGCTTCTGCTTCGTCCCATTAAGAACACGGCGATTTTTCGTCCTGCAGTCCCCCCCCCCCCTCCTTCCCATTGCAATAACACGTTACCCCGAACTAAATGGACGAAAATAGATTGCTTAGTCATTTTGAAGTTGCAAAGTGAAGTTACAAAATTGTTCTTCCAAAATGGTAATGTCGATTGACA
>NC_051412.1:13460512-13460879 GCF_015228065.2 Penaeus monodon
ACGACAAAGAGAGAATGTTTTTTTTTTTTTTTGTGCGGTGGGGGAGGGGGGGAGACTGAGGAGAGGTAGAGTGGGATAATGAAGCCCGCCAGAGATCCCTTACGGCTTAAAATCCCATGTTGCATGAAGGGTAACAAAGCTCAAAGTGCAAAGCTGTCCTTCTGGTGACGGTTTATATGTGAGTCGCTGGCCAACTCTGAGCTCCAGTCCGCACCGCTCTTATTTGCATATAGATTACATACATTCCAAATTGTTATTATCTTTCATGCGTTATTTTTCAAGCCTGGGTTATTCCTATTTACGATATGTCATACAGTAAACTAATTTCCGATAAAAGAGAGAGAGATATCTGCACGGCCGGCTGTTT
>NC_051412.1:13461389-13461472 GCF_015228065.2 Penaeus monodon
GAGAGAGAGAAAAATAAATAAATGAATAAATATGAAAAGAAACACATGAGAATATTCAACAGATGTGCTGAAAAGTCGGATTC
>NC_051412.1:13461881-13461987 GCF_015228065.2 Penaeus monodon
AAAAGGACAAGAAAAAAAAATGAAAGTATTAGTTTTCACCGTTCGAGATCCTAATCTTCTAAACAGATTTAAAATTTTTCCACTGTTTTGATTCCAGTTATTTCCC
>NC_051412.1:13462022-13462099 GCF_015228065.2 Penaeus monodon
CGGTGAATAATCGTTTTTATTTTTTCCTGTGATATAACCGTGACGATACCATTATGAAGCCAAAGTGACAATGCTCT
>NC_051412.1:13463742-13463851 GCF_015228065.2 Penaeus monodon
AATATAAGGATATTTATACCTCCCCCCCCTTCATTATCACTACCCCAACCAGTGCCTCCCTGTGGCACTCCCCCGGCCAACAACCCTCCTGAAAGGGCCACGGGGATGA
>NC_051412.1:13464190-13464261 GCF_015228065.2 Penaeus monodon
CAGAAAACAATAACAATTTTTAAAAATCTAATAAATGCTATAAATTTCGAGAATAACATCATATGCATCAA
>NC_051412.1:13464363-13464696 GCF_015228065.2 Penaeus monodon
ACTCATGCTTGTCTTTTAATTAGTAAATTTGTGTTAATGCGCCTCTGCTTTCATGTTTATATTTATCATAACAAGAAAAAAGTATATATTATAACTAAAAGAAAGGATTTTTTGTTTTTTACATAGAAAGATGACGCGGCCATGTAACTTGAAATTCCTTTTATGTTAGAAGCTCAAATATCATCCAAACATTTTTTAACATTTCTCTAAAATGTTGAAACATTTTTGTTTCTCATTTTGAGTACTCTTTAAAAAGAGTTGGGCCTTTGTTTCCGAGAACAATTTCGTTATTTTGGTCTGCTATAGATAAATGTTCTCGTTTTGGACGAGTAA
>NC_051412.1:13465092-13465343 GCF_015228065.2 Penaeus monodon
GTCTACAAATCAAACTACACCTCTGGAAATAGACACACATACATACACCTATCTGTATTTTTGACCTGAACATTACAAAGTATTGTTTTCTCGCAACAACTCGGCACATGTAGTTTGGGCTGTTTACGTCTACCCCTATTACCGCCACAACCACCTGTTTCTTCTCCCAATCCCCCTTCGACGCGCTATTTTAAACACTTCTTCATTAGCACAGAGTTTAAAAGTGCGGAGATTAGGAGGCCAAATAGGTG
>NC_051412.1:13467086-13467374 GCF_015228065.2 Penaeus monodon
AAGCGCCCGCGAGGCAATGAGAGCGCGAGAAGGGGCGCCCAGACAGACTCATGGCGACGACATATGGCTAAGTCATAATAACAGAGGTCGTTTGAGCTCTAATTGGAAGCCGCCTGGTTGTTGTGATGGTAACATGACTGTATGGTGGGTTATTGTTTCCTCTATGGCTGCTCTGAGGTGTTATGGCCCACCTCTCGGTCCCGCCACGTGATTTAGTGCCGCTGCGCCCACGGCCCTTGCAAGCGCCCGTGCTTTTTGTCCCGCGCTGGTCTGGGGTCAGGAAACTCG
>NC_051412.1:13467735-13468100 GCF_015228065.2 Penaeus monodon
GCTGTTCAGGAATAATGAAAAATCTTAGGGTAAAGCAAGAGAACTTGCACTCGCAGGCACAACCCGGGGCAGGCAAACAAAAGCACAAGTAGCCAATAATCCATTTACAAATAGATTAGTACAAGCCATCATATTTTCGCATCGTTACCACTGATTATGGAAATGATAATGAGTTATTTCCAAGCATGAAGTAAACAGATACTCGACCATGTAGCTCTGAATTACCACACATTTTCGAGAAAAAAATGCTGTACTTTTATTAACTAATTACTATGCTAATACACTTATGTACTCACAGATCCTTGTCCCAGACGATTAACTACTGTGTTGAAATTAAATTTGCTTCCATAGAGAATATCAAAGAA
>NC_051412.1:13468302-13468451 GCF_015228065.2 Penaeus monodon
CAAACACGTACACGCAAGTCCGCTCGAACCCTCCTTCGTAGTCAGAGAAAGGGGGAACAACAAGATCCTAATAAATGATCGAGTGTCGTTCTCAGCACCACCTGTTGGCGCCCCAGGGAACTAATCTGAAAGGCACGGGAATCACGTGT
>NC_051412.1:13469177-13469499 GCF_015228065.2 Penaeus monodon
CCACACAAGAATCTTCAATAGCAACTTGCTCAATATTCTCAAACAATCTACCTTTGAGTTTCTCTTTCTCATCATACACCCACCCCTACCTGCCTAACGCATCTACTCGGAATCGGCGCAACACTTTTCGAAAGACTCGTTGCAATTCTGACATCTAGCAATTTTCCTTTTCATCGCTTTTGAAATGTGCTCCTCCGATGACAAGATTCAGAGGTTTAGGCTGTAATAAAAGGATTTGTACTTGATGGCTATCCTGGGGAGTGCGTGTGGCGGCGGGACTGTCATAGCAACGACACAAACACGCTGGCGGTGGTGATTAAGG
>NC_051412.1:13470497-13470591 GCF_015228065.2 Penaeus monodon
CTCAGAATAGTTTCATTTGTCACCAGCCTGGTCGTGTGTGAATTTCAAGAGCCCCGTGAGAAGTCTCTTCTTCATGGGAACCCTTCGGAATATC
>NC_051412.1:13470938-13471061 GCF_015228065.2 Penaeus monodon
AAAGGTCGACGTTTGGAAGGGAAGTGAGATGTTTGGGAAATGTGGATCGCTTTTTTTATGTTTTTTCCCCTTTTGAAATGGATTTGGCAAAAGGAATCAAAATCGAACTTAAATGCGATATTT
>NC_051412.1:13472268-13472623 GCF_015228065.2 Penaeus monodon
ATACCCCTCCCCCTCTCTTCTCCTTGCAACCCCCCCCCCCCCTTGGCCTCAGCGGAGTCAGTGCAACAGCGAAGTCCACTGCAATACCAGCCCGTCGTTGGCCCTTGCTTATTGCATCCCCGGCGGCGCTATGAGTGCCACCTAAGGGATTCCTGGCTCCTTCGGGATGAGTGCCAACATAACCGACACCAATAATGCCTTTAAGGGGGTGTAAAGGCATTGTTCATGAAAGCTGCAATGATGCAATACAGTGTGGTAGGAAAGAGCTATAATACAGGGATTATCGGAGGATGTTATTGTATGTGGGGAATCATTGCCGGATTTGATTATGATTGTTATTGTTTTTTTATTGTGA
>NC_051412.1:13472940-13473160 GCF_015228065.2 Penaeus monodon
ATGAAAATGTCAAACAACTCTTGAATGAACAAAAATAAAATAATAACTGAAATATTGGCCAAGTTAAATGAATATTGCAATCAACAAATTTATCGGTTATCAAATCAATAAATCCCAAAGTAAATAAAGTTAACGTAGTCAGCTGATAATTTCAAAACAATAACAAATAAAGCATGAACCATATGCGTCGAATTAGGCTTTATACGAAAGCATACATTAA
>NC_051412.1:13473402-13473985 GCF_015228065.2 Penaeus monodon
CAGGGGAAGAAGGAAAGATGCAAAGACGCCTGAGAATAGATGAACTGTTTCAGCTTCAACGCCAATATCCCCCCCTCCCCCTTTCTCCCCCACCCCTCCAACCCCAACCACTCTCGACGCTCCCTTTCCCCCCCAAGTTCTCTCTCTCCCCTCCATCTCCCTTAACCAATCCCCTCCTTCATCCCCCTCCTTCCCACTCCCCTCTCCTCCTTACCCCGCTATCCATACACCCCCCCTCCTCCCTTATTCCTTCTCTTGACCCTATCTTACCCCCTCTAACCCCCTCCCCCCCCTCCAACTCTCTCCAGATCCCACTACCCAACCTCCTCTAACCCCCCCCCTCCCCTTCCATCCCTCCAATCCCCACCTATACCCTCCGTCTCCCCCTTCCTTCCCCTTCACCCCCCACTTACCCCCCCTCACCCTGAGGCCTCCCTTCCCCCTTCCACCCCCCCCCCCCGGCGAGAACGAATGGGCCTCCTCGCGGCCGTTCGCGCCCTGACAGAAGGCGGCGGAGCGCAATTTCACGGGGCACCATGGCAACCGAAAGTGACTATGCATAATATTAATATTAAAGGAAAGA
>NC_051412.1:13474608-13474675 GCF_015228065.2 Penaeus monodon
TCTCTTCCCGTCTCTTTCTGTTAATAAATGTATATGTTATGTGCATTGTTTTTCGTTTTCTTGATGC
>NC_051412.1:13475044-13475402 GCF_015228065.2 Penaeus monodon
GCCTAATTTCCCTCCGCATGATACTCACCATAAACCAAAGTTCCTCATTCTCTTTTCCATCGCAGCTAATTTGCATAAACGCGATTCGACTTACGCTGAGCATCTGCTGTGTTTTCAATTTCACTCCTACACTGACAGCCCCTCTCACCCCCCCCCCTCCTCTTCGCCCCCTCCTTGATTGATTGATGACGTCATGGTTCTGGCGTCATGATTCACCCGGAAAGTTCATCATGGCACCCCCTCCCCCCCCCTTATTCATAGCACACGCTTCCCCTTTTCCTATCACCATGGCACCCCCTCCCCTCCCCCTACCATCATGGCACCCGCTTCCCCTTTTCCTATCACCACGACACCCGCT